>NC_074668.1:17977128-18277128 GCF_029448725.1 Salvelinus fontinalis
TGAGCTCCGTCTCAGATTATTGCATGGTTTGCTTTTTCCGTAAAGGTTTTTTGAAATCTGACACAGCGGTTGCATTAAGGAGAGGTATATCTATAATTACATGTGTATAACTTGCATTATCATCTACATTTAGGATGAGTATTTCTGTTGAATAGATGTGGCTATGTACTATCACTGGATGTTTTTGGAACTAGTGAACGTAACACGCCAATGTAAATAAATATTAACTTTAGAAGTGGCAAGGTTGATATCCACGTTTGTAAACACACGGTCACAACAGTTATTGTTATTTGTGGTCTTAAACATTATTTTGAGTTAATTCTATGAGAGGGATGGTGTTCAATTTATTTTACAGTGCAATGGGAGGGTCATGTGAAAGTATTTTTAAAGTTGGAGAGGCAGGTGCATTTTCTTTTCTGACACCTGAGTTGGACCAGCCCCCCCCCCCCCCCCCCACACACACACCCCAGACCAGTAAATGTTGATCTGTCCCTTAGAATGCAGGACTTGAACTTGACTCGAGACTTGACCTGTTCTACTTGGGACTCAACTCGAAACTTGGACCTTGTGACTTGAGAATTACTTGTGACTCACAGTTTGAATACAACGTCCACTAGATAGAAGTAGGAGATCACAATTTCTCTTTGCCACTAGAAACCAGTTGTGTCTGGTTTTGGAAGTGAGTTGTAATGCCAAAAAATGGTGAAACTGATTTTCAAGGCTGATATCATAAAATGACCTTAGCAATCAGGGCTTTCAAAAATAAGACCCAGAGAAGTGAGGAAACTTCAAACTTATTTTCCTATTGAGCTAGATAAATGGCACATGTGGAGGATGCATATAAGGTCATGTGGATGGAGAAGGAATTTCATTGCTTTCCAATTATATATTTTTTAATTTGAACCTTTTTAACTATTCAAGTCAGTTAAGAACAATTTCTTATTTACAATGATGGCTTAGGAACAGTGGGTTAACTGCCTTGTTCGGGGGCAGAACGACAGATTTGTACCTTATCAGCTTGGGGATTCGATCTAGCAACCTTTTGGTTACTGGCCCAGCGCTCTAACCACTAGGCTACCTGCCGCCCCAATGACCATCATTTGTACCCTTTCCATGCATACTAAATGTTTGCACTTTGTGAATTGACCTACAATGCATATTCGATGAAAATCACCATAGCGCATGATTTTATGGCCTTTATGGAGGGGTACTGGGATCGAGATTTCCAAAAAGACAAGTAGCTTTCAAACGATATTTCACTTTCTATGGGGGGTGGTACAGGGTATAAATATACTGTACGTTCACTGAATAACTCAGTGGTCATTATCTCACCATCTTACCATAAAGTAATATTATACTTCAACTTAACGTCAAGCGTGTGAGATTCACAATAATAACCAATCACACTGCCAGTCATTATTCATACCATAGAGATCATATACAATTACTTAATTAATTAGTGTTCTAATGCCTAATCCTAGGATTTATACAGTATGTTTTATGACATTACATGATGCTAGAGGTTGCCATGGGAGACACCCTGTAGGCAACTCATAAAAATGTCCACAGTAGCCTAATTTTACTCAAATACTTTGATCATCATAGCTGTCTCTGACACGGCATACAGCTATACTACATGGAGATCGACATAGTTTGTTGTGCAAATTAGCCAGCAATCTGTTAATACAGTACTAGGCTACTAACAAACACTAACAACAGTGCTTTCTTCACCAATAGCACTGAATTAAACTAAATGTATGTATACTGGCTGTATATGTATATTTAAAATTGATAACTCATTTAAATAATAGTGAGGTGTGGGTTGTGACTACTTATTAGGTGTTCATGTCGGTGCCGAGGAAACCCAGTCAAAAGCTGAAGGTGTGGTTTGGAGAGTACTGGAACGTGACTGACTTCCTGGCCATCGTCCTCTTCCTGGTGGGGCTGGGGCTACGCTGGGACAGCGGGTCCTACCGGACTGCCGGCCGGATCACCTACTGCCTGGACATCATCTTCTGGTATGTTCGGGTGCTGGACCTGCTGGCCGTCAACCAGCATGCCGGGGCCTACCTCACCATGATCACCAAGATGGTGAGTAAAGCCATGTGCCTTTCCTTCCTTGGGCTAACACCTAGAGTGAGTATGATATGGCATGCTATGGGCCCTGGTCAAAAGTGATGCACATTTTGATAAGTTGATACAGGTTTGTTAGTGCTGGGTTGGAACAAAAATGTGCACAATTGTGTGCCCCCTAGTGCTGGGATAGAACACTGACTCACCATACAGCACATATCTTAATTTATACAAACAAAATGTAGTCATATTTGTATTTTTTTCTGTGTTCTCTACCCATCTGCTCAGACTAGTAACATGTTCTACATTGTGGTGATGATGGCGATTGTGCTGCTGAGTTTCGGCGTGTCCAGGAAGGCCATCTTGTCTCCAGACGAAGCTCTGTCATGGAGCCTGCTCAGAGATGTGGTCAACCAGCCGTACTGGATGATGTTTGGAGAAGTGTACGCAGGCGAAATAGACAGTGAGTAACCAGTGACCAGTCACAGTAGTGACTCAATTGGTTGGCGCTGCTTGCAACACCAGAGCTGTGTAGGTAGACTCCTGCATGGGCAACAGTCTATGGGAATAGGGTGTTATTTGAGACATCTCGTGTGTTTGTGGCAGCCTGTGCAGGTGACACGCCGTGTGTCCCCGGTGCCTTCCTCACCCCCTTCCTCCAGGCCGTCTACCTCTTCTTCCAGTACATCATCATGGTCAACATCCTCATTGCCTTCTTCAAGTAGGGACTCTCTATCAAAAATATGAATTGTATTTTGACTCTGTGTGTCTCTGCCTGATTGTGTCTTTATGTTTTATGCTTTATGTACAAATGGGGATTTGCAGCTTCTCTGAATGCTGTACTGTTTCTTATGGATCCTTTTTGACAGCAATGTCTACTTTGACATGAAGTCCATATCCAATAAGCTGTGGAAGTACAACCGCTACCGTTACATCATGACCTATCAGGAGAAGCCGTGGCTGCCCCCGCCCCTCATCATCCTGAGTCACATGACCCTGTGTGTGACTGCCATTTACCGGAAACACAGAGGCTCGTCCGAGCAGGAGAGGGACTCCTGTGGGCTTAGTGAGTGTGTGTGTGTGTGTGTGTGTGTGTGTGTGTGTGTGCGCGGGCATGGTTGCATTTATTTCTTGATGAAACACCATTAAAAGTCTGATTGAGCCTTAGCCTACTACTCTGTGTTTCTATGACAGTATTGATTCACAGCATTTCCATGTTGTAGACGAATACTACAGTAGATTGTGTGTTGGAAAAATGTAATCTCTTTCTCCCTCTGTCAGAGCTTTACCTGGGCCAAGAGGAGCTGAAGAGGCTGCATGAGTTTGAGGAGAGGTGTTTGGTGTCGTATTTCCATGAGAAAAACCAAGATGTTCTCTGCAGCCAGATCAACAGGGTACGAGCCACTGCAGAAAGGTGAGACTGGGACTTAGAAAGAGTGTCTCAATAGCTATTGAGACTTTTTCTTTGTGATTCACCTGAATATCTGTCTATGTCCTTTACCTGACAGGGCTGAGGAGATGGGTGTGGTTATGGGCGAGGTGTCGGATAGGGTCCACTTCATCCAGGATACCCTGCAGGTGCTGGACAGCCAGCTGGGTCAGCTGCAGGACCTGTCCGCCCTGGCCGTGGACACCCTCACCCTCCTATCGGCCTCCGATAGCCTGCAGCAGGAGGAGGCCCGCCTAGGCCACTGCCGGCCAATCACCCCCTCCCGTCACCATGTCCCCCACAGCTGGACCCTCCCCCACGGAGGTGGAGGCAGTGTTGACATCATGCCCTGCCACACCCCTAGGGCCTACCGCAGCACCCCACCCTCCCTGCTGTGGGGCCACACCTCCTCCCGCAGTCAACGCCCGTCACTAGAGTGGCACACGGGGGCCTGGGGGGCCGGCGACCATGGAGGGCAGGGGGCTGGTGAGTCGTGTGTGCCTTCCCGCTGTGGCTCTCCTCCGTACCCTTCGGCCTGGGCTATAGACAGTTCCCCCCACGGCAAACCCAGGGTCTGCTGTGACCCTGAGATGTCCATGGAAGAGGAAGGAGAGGAGTTTGGGAAGTCCTTTGATGTGAATGGGTCCAGGGCCTCTAGTCATGCCTTCCTGTTGTCGGACACCCAGGATGAGAGAGGCTGTGGGGCCAGGGGTTTGGTGAACCCCGCCTTCTGTAAGGACGACGACCCTGACGACCCTGGGGCAGTTCACTCCAGACGGGGCCAGTGGGGCAGGAAGCGCCCTCACCGGTGGGCGGGTCTGTCCAGGGACCGGCCCTACAGTCACAGCCGCTCTCTCTCCTCTAGCATGGAGAACATGGCTCTCTCTGGTGTCCCCCTGAGCCAGCTACGAGCCTCCTTCCCCGCCCTCGATTGCCTGTCGGAGGGGGGAAGATTCACAGCTGACATACCCCTTGGCTGCAGTAAAAGCAGAGGTACTCTACCACCGTCTTATGTCATGTTCTCTAAAAATGTTATGGCCCTGAGCAAATTTCATGTCTGCTGAGCACTGAAAATGTTGTGCAACTTCCAGCGTGCGTTTACTGTGAACACTGACGCTGTACCCGCATCCCATAACATTTAAACATGGAAATAGCTGTTATATCATTCAGCCAACAGTTGCAGCAAATGTGTGCTCAGTGTAGGCCTACATTCCATTAGACATTTGAAAAAAACATGCAGGGCTTGACATTAACCTGTTTATCCACTTGTCCTTCAGACAAGGAGGTGACTGAAAATGTTGTGTTGTTCGATGCAAGAAACCACTTTACAAAAAAAAATATATATACAGTTGAAGTAGGAAGTTTACATACACCTAAAATATTTAAACTCAGTTTTTCACATTTCCTGACATTTAATCCTGGTAAAAATGTCCTGTCTTAGGTCAGTTAGGATCACCACTTTATTTTAAGAATGTGAAATGTCAGAATGATAGTAGAGAGAATGATTGATTTCAGCCTTTATTTCTTTCATCACATTCCCAGTGGGTCAGAAGTTTACATACACTCAATTAGTATTTGGTTGCATTGCCTTGAAATTGTTTCACTTGGGTCAAACGTTTCGTGTAGCCTTCCACAAGCTTCCCACAATAAGTTGGGTGATTTTTGGCCCGTTCCTCCTGACCGAGCTGGTGTAACTGAGTCAGGTTTGTAGGCCTCCTTGCTCACACACGCTTTTTCAATTCTGCCCACACATTTCTATAGGATTGATGTCAGGGATTTGTGATGGCCTCTCCAATACCTTGACTTTGTTGTCCTTAAGCCATTTTGCTACAACTTTAGAAGTATGCTTGGGGTCATTGTCCATTTGGAAGACCCATTTGCGACCAAGCTTTAACTTCCTGACTGATGCCTTGAGATGTTGCTTCAATATATCCATATAATTTTCCTCCCTCATGATGCCTTCTATTTTGTGAAGTGCACCAGTCCCTCCTGCAGCAAAGCACCCCCACAACATGATGCTGCCACCCCCGTGCTTCACAGTTGGGATGGTGTTCTTCGGCCTGCAAGCCTCCCTCTTTTTCCACCAAACATAACGATGGTCATTATGGCCAAACAGTTCTATTTTTGTTTCATCAGACCAGAGGACATTTCTCCAAAAAGTACAATCTTTGTCCCCATGTGCAGTTGCAAACCGTAGTCTGGCTTTTTTATGCCGGTTTTGGAGCAGTGGCTTCTTCCTTGCTGAGCGGCCTTTCAGGTTATGTTGATATAGGACTCGTTTTACTGTGGATATAGATACTTTTGTACCTGTTTCCTCCAGCATCTTCACAAGGTCCTTTTGCTGTTGTTCTGGGATTGATTTGGACTTTTCGCACCAAAGTACGTTCATCTCTAGGAGACAGAACGCATCTCCTTCCTGAGTGGTATGACGGCTGCGTGGTCCCATGGTGTTTATACTTGCATTTTTTTTTCTGAGGTCTTGGCTGATTTGTTTTGATTTTCCCATGATGTCAAGAAAAGAGGCACTGAATTTGAAGGTAGGCCTTGAAATACATCCACAGGTACACTGCCAATTTACTCAAATGATGTCAATTAGCCTATTAGAAGCCATGACACCATTTTCTGGAATTTTCCAAGCTGTTTAAAGGCACAGTCAACTTAGTGTATGTAAACTTTTGACCCACTGGAATTGTGATACAGTGAATTGTATCAGTGAAATAACATATCTGAAAACAATTGTTGGCAAAATGACTTGTGTCATGCACAAAGTAGATGTCCTAACATTCCATGACACTAATCAGTTTCCCAATGTATCTCAAGTGATTCTACCTGTCCTGGTTGTGTTTTGCAGAGTCGTCCAACTGGTTTGATCTGGCAGTGACCTCAGGGAGCAGAGAGAGGTGTCAGGGCAGGAAGACAGTCAAGATCCTGGAGGAGAGTTCTTCAGACGCTGTAAGATAGACACTAGACAAACAGACGTCTGAACACTGTTCAAACGGTATCTGCCATTTACTACTAGGTCCTGCATGGTGCCACAGTCTAACAGAGCTGTAGCTATTTACAACAGTACACGTAAAGCTGTGTATAGTCTGTGTATATCGATTGATTTGAGATTACCCTTCATTGACCACTCTGCTCTCAGGGGAAAGAGGTGGACTCATACCTCTCTGACGTGTGCAGAAAGAGGAGGCGCAGGGGAGGGGAGCCTGTGTGCTGGTCTGCCTCTGCCAGCCCCAACCCTCTCAGTATGTACGCATAGAGACAGAAAGAGGGCAGACCTCCTATCTTTGCCATTGATCAATTTTGTTCACCATCTCACCTTCTCGTGTCAATATTGTTTCAGATTCTGAACCCATGGATTCGTTGCAGAAAGTACCTTTTTCACATCAGGTAAGATTTTATCTTGTGTTGTATGTATAAGTAGTTATGTTTTGTCAATATAAAGATGTTAAGTAAAAATAGAGGAAAAGGTACCAGAACCATATATAAAGATGTGTGGAGATTTATACTGTATATAGAGATCTCTCTAGAAATAGTCCGTGGGCCAGCGAAAAAATGTGTCCACTCTGGATGGCAGAGGTTTAATAGTCTTATCTTTGTCTCCCCATTCCTATGAACACATTGATATGATACCCACTCCAAAAGAGTAGCTTTGTACAGTTGAAGTCAGAAGTTTACATACACTTAGGTTAAAACTCATTTTTCAACCACTCCACAAATTTCTTGTTAACAAACTATAGTTTTGGCAAGTCGGTTAGGACATCTACTTTGTGCATGACACAAGTAATTTTTCCAACAATTGTTTACAAACAGATTATTTCACTTATAATTCAATGTATCACAATTCCAGTGGGTCAGAAGTTTACATACACTAAGTTGACTGTGCCTTTAAAAGCTTGGCAAATTCCAGAAAATTATTTCACAGCTTTAGAAGCTTCTGATAGGCTAATTGACATAATTTGAGTCAATTGGAGGTGGACCTGTGGATGTACTTCAAGGCCTACCTTCAAACTTAGTGCCTCTTTTCTTGACATCATGGGAAAATCAAAAAGAAATCAGCCAAGCCTTTTTTAGACCTCCACAAGTCTGGTTCATCTTTGGGAGCAATTTCCAAATGCCTGAAGGTACCATGTTCATCTGTACAAACAATAGTGCGCAAGTATAAACACCATGGGACCACGCAGCCGTCATACCGTTCAGGAAGGAGACGCATTCTGTTTGCTAGAGATGAACGTACTTTGGTCCGAAGATGCTGGAGGAAACAGGTACAAAACTATCTATATCAACAGTAAAACGAGTCCTATATTGACATAACCTGAAAGGCTGCTCAGTAAGGAAGAAGCCACTGCTCCAAAACTGCCATAAAAAAGCCAGACTACGGTTTGCAACTGCACATGGGGACAAAGATCATACTTTTTGGAGAAATGTCCTCTGGTCTAATTAAACAAAAATAGAACTGTTTGGCCATAATGACCATCGTTATGTTTGGAGGAAAAAGGGGGAGGCTTGCAAGCCGAAGAATACCATCCCAACCGTGAAGCACGAGGGTGGCAGCATCATGTTGTGGGGGTGCTTTGCTGCAGGAGGGACTAGTGCACTTCACAAAATAGATGGCATCATGAGGGAGGACAATGATGTGGATATATTGAAGCAACTTCTCAAGACATCATACAGGAAGGTAACCTCACTAGGGTATGTGGGACGGTAGCATCCCACCTCGTCAACAGCCAGTGAAACTGCAGGGCGCCAAATTAAAAAAAAACAGAAATCCCATCATTTAAATTCCTCAAACATACAAGTATTTTGCGACATTTTAAAATTACACTTGTTGTAAATCCAGCCAAGTGTCCGATTTCAAAAAGATTTTACTACAAAAGCACACCAAACGATTATGTTAGGTTAGAGCCAAATCACAGAAAAAGACAGACATTTTTCCAGCCAAAGAGAGGAGTAACAAAAAGCAAAAATAGAGATAAAATGAATCACTAACCTTTGATGATCTTCATCAGATGACACTCATAGGACTTCATGTTACACAATACATGTATGTTTTGTTCGGTAAAGTTCATATTTATATCCAAAAATTGGAGTTTAGGCGGGACGCTACTGTCTCACTTGGCAAAAAGCCAGAGAAAATGCAGAGCACCAAATTGAAATTAATTACTATAAAAATTACTATAAAAATCTAACTTTCATTAAATCACACATGAAAGATACCAAATTAAAGCTACACTGGTTGTGAATCCAGCCAACATGTCAGAATTCAAATAGGCTTTTCGGCGAAAGCAAACAATGCTATTATCTGAGTTAGCACCATTGTAAACAAAGAGAGAGAAGCATATTTCAACCCTGCAGGCGCAACAAAACGCCGAAATAAAAATATAATTCATGCCTTACCTTTGACGAGCTTCTGTTGTTGGCACTCCAATATGTCCCATAAACATCACAAATGGTCCTTTTGTTCGATTAATTCCGTCGATATATATCCAAAATGTCCATTTATTTGGCGTGTTTGATCCAGAAAAACACCAGTTCCAAATTATGAGACGTGACTACAAAATATCTCAAAGGTTACCTGTAAACTTTGCCAAAAAATTGGAAACTATTTTTGTAATACAACTTTAGGTATTTTTTTATGTAAATAATCGATCAAATTGAAGACGGGATGATCTGTGTTCAATACAGGATTAAAACCAGCTGCTAGCTTTCTGGTCATGCGCTTCTAACAAACAGGACACTTCGAGTGACCTTCCTTCAAGATGGCCGTACTTCTTCATTACACAAAGGAATAACCTCAGCCAATTTCTAAAGACTGTTGACATCCAGTGGAAGCGGTAGGAACCGCAAGAAGGTCCCTTAGAAATCTGGTTTCCAAATGAAATCTCTTTGAAAAGAGATTAACCTCAACAACAACAAAAAATCTGAATGGTTTGTCCTCGGGGTTTCGCCTGCTAAATAAGTTCCGATATACTCACTGGGCCCTACATACTCACTGAGCCCTACACACTCACTGGGACCTACACACTCACTGTGCCCTACATACTCACTGTGCCCTACACACTCGCTGGGCCCTACAAACTCACTCACACACATAATATGCACATACATTTATACTGACTCCACGCACACCCACTCACATACAAGCTGCTGCTACTCTGTTTATCTTATATCCTGTTGCCTAGTCGCCTTACCCAAGGGACATATCTACCTCCATCACTCCAGTATCCCTTCACATGCAAATATGGTGTTGGAACTGACCCTGTATGTAGTATGCTTTCTTCTATAAATTATTGCCAAGTGCACCGATGTGATTGTGTCAAGAACTGCAACGCTGCTGGGTTTTTCACGCTCAACAGTTTCCTGTGTGTATCGAGAATGGTCCACCGCCCAAGGACATCCAGCCGACTTGACACAATTGTGGGAAGCATTGGAGTCAACATGGGCCAGCATTCCTGTGGAACGCTTTCGACACCTTGTAGAGACCATGCCCTGACAAATTCAGAGGGTAAAGCGGGGTACAACTCAATATTAGGAATGTGGTCCTAATGTTTTGTACTCTGTACATGCCTAAATAAAAGACGGCTTGCGGAGGAATCTAAACAGCCATAACGATAAACGATGAGAATTCTCTTGGGAGGTAGTGGAGTCGGCATTTAATCTTCAGGTATTCCAGATCGGGTGAACAAAATGCCGAAAGAGTATCTACATTACGACAGTTGAGAGTTGTTGATCATGAAGCGTAACCCACCTCCTTTGTTCTACAAACACTATTCTGGTATATTTAGCTAAATACATACAGTATATCTGACATACTTGGACCATCATTTCATGTTGTCCTCATTATAACACACATTATAAGCCAGTATTGGTCTTATTACACCAAATATTTATTCAGTTATGGCCATGCAAAATCATTGCAGTTCCTCCTCATTGAAATGAATGGTGGCCATCTTAAAAATAGGCTGCTGCCTGCTGGGACTAATTATAGACAAAATATATGATGACTTTGTATACAGTAGGTATAAAACTTTTCCAATGGGTCTTCTTGTTCTGTGTGAAATTTGGTGGAGTTATCATCGGGTACCATGTGATAATAGAGTTATGTATGACCTTTGCCCCCCAAAGGTGGGCCTATAGGGATGTCATTACCATTCATATTGTTCCATATTGTGTTGTACTATGAAGTTAATAACATATGAAATTGCCTTAGTTTGAGAAGATTCTTCCCAGATAATACAAAATTACATTTCATACCCTCAATCCTGTTGGCCCAGGGGTCATAGCATTTAATGCAGCTACCTCCAATCCGGGGGTATATCAAAATGAAAATCATCATAAGAATTTGCCACCCCAAAGTGGACAAATATGTGAAATTTGGCCTGCTGGCCCATGGAGTAATAATAGGTTAAAGAGTGTTTAAAGCTGCTAAGACTATGGATATGTTCCAGGTCGACTACATTGCAGTTGCCTGCCAAAACTCAGTTTGGATAGGTGTTTACCATATCAGCTAACCACATCATATGACATATCAATCTGAATCCCCACTGTGCACTCAAGGACGTGGCAAATGATGCAATGCAATAACTGTTATGTAATTCCTGCTCTTGTCCAGCAGGACTGCAGTCAGTCCGTGTGGACCAGCTGGGCCTGCTCTGTCAGCTGCAGGTCCTCGTAAGTCTGCATGGGACGGTCCCTGGACATCACATTTACCCTTTTTACATCTGCTGAACCGAACCAAACTCTGCTGGCTCGGATGTTTCCTTTCCATATGATCCTTTTCAGCATGGTTCCAGTTACTAGGGTGGATACGTACAGTAACTATGCCATCTCCATGCAACTCAATTTGTCTCGGCCTGGTTCGGCTTAGTAGTGTAAAAAGCCCAAATGGAGTCAGACCTGAGTTCAAATAATTTTCTTGAACTTTAAAATACTTTGAGCGGTTGATTGAGCCTACCTGGAGTGCCGGATAGGCGTATTTACATTTTTGGGACCATCCCTTTGGTTCCATTGCGCCAAGCAAGCTCAATCAACCGCTGCTAGTGATTGGCTAGCAGCTAGTATTTGAAAGAAAACCTGGTTACACTTTATTTTGATATAGTCACATATAGATGATCAGATGGTCATGCGATCAGATGGTGACAGTCTGTTGATAAGCAACAGATAAGCTAAGGTTACAGTTAGGGCTAATGTTAGGTTTAGGATAAAGGTTTGGGTTAGGGCTAAGGTTAGGGTAAGGGTTACTGTTACTGTTAGGGCTAGAGTTAGGGTTAGGATAAGGGTTACTGTTAGGGCTAGAGTTAGGGTTAGGATAAGGGTTACTGTTGGGGCTAGAGTTAGGGTTAGGATAAGAGTTACTGTTGGGGCTAGAGTTAGGGTTAGGATAAGGGTTACTGTTGGGGCTAGAGTTAGGGTTAGGATAAGGGTTACTGTTAAGGCTAGAGTTAGGGTTAG
Organism: Salvelinus fontinalis; assembly: GCF_029448725.1. Lineage (NCBI taxonomy): Eukaryota > Metazoa > Chordata > Actinopteri > Salmoniformes > Salmonidae > Salvelinus > Salvelinus fontinalis. Next base: position 17,989,082 of record NC_074668.1, read on the forward strand.
GATAAGGGTTACTGTTAAGGCTAGAGTTAGGGTTAGGATAAGGGTTACTGTTGGGGCTAGAGTTAGGGTTAGGATAAGGGTTACTGTTAGGGCTAGAGTTAGGGTTAGAATAAGGGTTACTGTTGGGGCTAGAGTTAGGGTTAGGATAAGGGTTACTGTTAGAGCTAGAGTTAGGGTTAGGATAGGGGTTACTGTTGGGGCTAGGGTTAGGATAAGGGTTACTGTTGGGGCTAGAGTTAGGGTTAGGATAAGGGTTACTGTTAAGGCTAGAGTTAGGGTTAGGATAAGGGTTACTGTTGGGGCTAGAGTTAGGGTTAGGATAAGGGTTACTGTTAGGGCTAGGGTTAGGATAAGGGTTACTGTTGGGGCTAGAGTTAGGGTTAGGATAAGGGTTACTGTTGGGGCTAGAGTTATGGTTACTGTTGGGGCTAGAGTTAGGGTTGGTATAAGGGTTACTGTTAGGGCTAGAGTTAGGGTTAGGATAAGGGTTACTGTTAGGGCTAGAGTTAGGGTTAGAATAAGGGTTACTGTTGGGGCTAGAGTTAGGGTTAGGATAAGGGTTACTGTTAGAGCTAGAGTTAGGGTTAGGATAAGGGTTACTGTTGGGGCTAGGGTTAGGATAAGGGTTACTGTTAGGGCTAGAGTTAGGGTTAGGATAAGGGTTACTGTTGGGGCTAGAGTTAGGGTTAGGATAAGGGTTACTGTTAAGGCTAGAGTTAGGGTTAGGATAAGGGTTACTGTTGGGGCTAGAGTTAGGGTTAGGATAAGGGTTACTGTTAGGGCTAGGGTTAGGATAAGGGTTACTGTTGGGGCTAGAGTTAGGGTTAGGATAAGGGTTACTGTTGGGGCTAGAGTTATGGTTACTGTTGGGGCTAGAGTTAGGGTTGGTATAAGGGTTACTGTTAGGGCTAGAGTTAGGTTTAGGATAAGGGTTACTGTTAGGGCTAGAGTTAGGGTTAGGATAAGGGTTACTGTTAGGGCTAGAGTTAGGTTTAGGATAAGGGTTACTGTTAGGGCTAGAGTTAGGGTTAGGATAAGGGTTACTGTTAGGGCTAGCGTTAGGTTTAGGATAAGGGTTAGGGTTAGGATAAGGGTTACTGTTAGGGCTAGAGTTAGGGTTAGGATAAGGGTTACTGTTAGGGCTAGAGTTAGATTTAGGATAAGGGTTAGGGTTAGGATAAGGGTTACTGTTGGGGCTAGAGTTAGGGTTAGGATAAGGGTTACTGTTAGGGCTAGAGTTATGGTTACTGTTGGGGCTAGAGTAAGGGTTACTGTTGGGGCTAGAGTTAGGGTTAGGATAAGGGTTACTGTTAAGGCTAGAGTTAGGGTTAGGATAAGGGTTACTGTTGGGGCTAGAGTTAGGGTTAGGATAAGGGTTACTGTTGGGGCTAGAGTTAGGGTTAGGATAAGGGTTACTGTTGGGGCTAGAGTTAGGGTTAGGATAAGGGTTACTGTTAGGGCTAGAGTTATGGTTACTGTTGGGGCTAGAGTTAGGGTTAGGATAAGGGTTACTGTTGGGGCTAGAGTTAGGGTTAGGATAAGGGTTACTGTTAGGGGTAGAGTTAGGGTTAGGATAAGGGTTACTGTTAGGGCTAGAGTTATGGTTACTGTTGGGGCTAGAGTTAGGGTTAGGATAAGGGTTACTGTTGGGGCTAGAGTTAGGGTTAGGATAAGGGTTACTGTTGGGGCTAGAGTTAGGGTTAGTATAAGGGTTACTGTTGGGGCTAGAGTTAGGGTTAGTATAAGGGTTACTGTTAAGGCTAGAGTTAGGGTTAGGATAAGGGTTACTGTTAGGGCTAGAGTTAGGGTTAGGATAAGGGTTACTGTTAGGGCTAGAGTTATGGTTACTGTTGGGGCTAGAGTTAGGGTTAGGATAAGGGTTACTGTTGGGGCTAGAGTTAGGGTTAGGATAAGGGTTACTGTTAGGGCTAGAGTTAGGGTTAGGATAAGGGTTACTGTTAGGGCTAGAGTTAGGGTTGGTATAAGGGTTACTGTTAGGGCTAGAGTTAGGTTTAGGATAAGGGTTACTGTTAGGGCTAATGTTAGGTTTAGGATAAAGGTTAGGGCTAAGGTTAGGGTAAGGGTTAGGATAAGGGTTACTGTTAGGGCTAGAGTTAGGGTTAGGATAAGGGTTACTGTTAGGGCTAGAGTTAGGGTTAGAATAAAGGTTTGGGTTAGGGCTAAGGTTAGGGTAAGGGTTAGGATAAGAGTTAATGTTAGGGCTAGAGTTAGGGTTAGGATAAGGGTTACTGTTAGGGCTAGAGTTAGGGTTAGGATAAGGGTTTGGGTTAGGGCTAAGGTTAGGGTAAGGGTTAGGATAAGAGTTACTGTTAGGGCTAGAGTTAGGGTTAGTATTAGGGTTACTGTTAGGGCTAGAGTTAGGGTTAGAATAAAGGTTTGGGTTAGGGTAAGGGTTAGGATAAGAGTTACTGTTAGGGCTAGAGTTAGGGTTAGGATAAGGGTTACTGTTAGGGCTAGAGTTAGGGTTAGGATAAGGGTTACTGTTAGGGCTAGAGTTAGGGTTAGGATAAGGGTTACTGTTAGGGTTAGACAGAGTTGTGGAGAAAGTGGTCACTGTGGAAGTACTGAAGTTGTGTATAGTTGTGTGGGATAGTTGTGTGAGTTCTGTATGTTCTTCTGTTGTAGAGTGCGAAGTGGGATCGCACCTGAAGGTAGGCAACCAGAATCATTGTCTGTATTAATGGCTTGTATTAAAAAAGGAAAAGAAATCACACCTATTAGTTTTCCTTGTCTTTATTTTTCTTAGCTTCCCCCTCCGCTAGAATATTTACCTTCCTAAGCAAAAGCGGAATTGTTAACTATAATCGTTCATGTTTTGGTCTGTCTTGGTTGTTTTCCCTGTGTTTGTTTGTCTGTTAGTAAAATCCTCTACATTTCAATCCACAGAAGACCTGGACCCACACTACTCAGGTACTCCCCAACAATCACATAAATCATACACAAAAAAAGTAGATCTGATAGCTAAATTATATGACCTGTTTTTGTCTGGTTATGTTGCGTTACATCGTAATACGCTGTGTTGTGCCTTTCGTGAACTTACACCCCAATTTAACCCCCCCCCCTCCCTTACTAACTCCGACTTTGCTGATAGCTACTTTATTGAGATAAAATGTACTTGCTATGACAGTGATATGTGGTTGTCCCACCTAACTATCTTAAGATGAATGCACTAACTGTAAGAAGCTAGATAAGAGCGTCTGCTAAATGACTCAGATGTAAATGTTAATCGTATGTTGTGTTGTAAATGTGTGGTGTTCGTGTTAGCCATGGAAAGGAACAACCTGATGAGGCTTGCTCACACCATACCTTTCACACCTGTCTCCATAATGGGTAAGTCATCAGCCAATCACGTTAAAGGGATAGTTCTTGACGTTTCAATTATTTTAGACTCCACTAGGGTGTGGTTGTTTCTCCAAACGGTTCTTAAATTTGTTAGCTGGTTTTTAAGCAATTTCTAGAATGATCTCACTAGCATTTTTAAAGAATGTAGCAATGCTAGTGGAAATTGATTGTTTCTGTTTTGGGTGCATTCAAAAGCATGCTATTGCCTCCCTAATACCATCTTCCCCGTGGTTGCATGGTCCCTGGCAGCGGGAGAGGAGGTGAGTGTCTACTCCCTGGAGGAGGTGGAAGCTGCAGACCCGGAGTCCTCCATATCCTACTGGTCATCCAAGGGGCTGTCTGCGGTGCTGAAGCCGCTGTCTAGCGAGGGCTGTCTGGATGGGGGGCTGCGCAGGGCCATGCTTGTACTTTGCACCTGGGCCGAGAGGGACGTCCTGAGGGTGGGCTGCGTGTATGTGGTCAAAGCCATCCAGCCCGATGTGGTCTGCACCTGGCAGAGGGTCTTCCACAGCGACACCCCCCTCCAGCTCTGTTTGCGGGTATAAACTTCATATATATGTACATACAGTATATAACATCATAGCTTGTTTTTAGGGTCAGAAGTGTCTGACCACAAGACCCGTTAAACATAAACTCTGGTCCCTGGTTATTGTAAGACAGATCTTTTCCTGGTCAGGTCACATAAACTCTGGGCCCTGGTTATTGTAAGACAAGCATTTCGCTACACTCGCGTTAACATCTGCTAACCATGTGTATGTGAACAATAAGATTTGATTTGATTTGAGATCTTTTCCTGGTCAGGTCATAAACTCTGGGCCCTGGTTATTGTAAGACAGATCTTTTCCTGGTCAGGTCATACACTCTGGGCCCTGGTTATTGTAAGACAGATCTTTTCCTGGTCAGGTCATAAACTCTGGGCCCTGGTTATTGTAAGACAAATCTTTTCCTGGTCAGGTCATAAACTCTGGGTCCTGGTTATTGTAAGACATATCTTTTCCTGGTCAGGTCATAAACTCTGGGCCCTGGTTATTGTAAGACAGATCTTTTCCTGGTCAGGTCATACACTCTGGGCCCTGGTTATTGTAAGACAAATCTTTTCCTGGTCAGGTCATACGCTCTGGGCCCTGGTTATTGTAAGACAGATCTTTTCCTGGTCAGGTCATACGCTCTGGGCCCTGGTTATTGTAAGACAGATCTTTTCCTGGTCAGGTCATACACTCTGGGCCCTTTTTATATACATCCATTTTCCACAACAAGGCGGAACATCACCTCATTTTTGTTAAGCGCGCTCCTCTTTTTACCCTCATGTTTTACTTGGCATTTGTTACATCCCTTAATAGAATCATTCTGGCCTTCTGTTTTTGTCCTTACAGGAGATACAGCAACAGAGAGCTGCTCAGAAACTCATGCATGTGTTCAACCAAGTAAAACCAGAAAACATGCCTCATTCTCCAAGGTTGGTACTCAACTCTAGAACTCAGTACTAGTACACGTGTGTGTGTGTGTGTGTGTGTGTGTGTGTGTGTGTGTGTGTGTGTGTGCACGTAATAATAGTGGATTGAGTTATATAGTGCCTTTCTAACAACTGAGATACTCAAAGTGCTTAACATAGTAAGGGGGAAACTCACATCGTGTGCGTATGATATGTGTATATCTATGGAATTACAGTATGTGTGCGTGTTACATGTGTTATGAATGTGCGTCTCCCTCCTAGGTTCCTGGACATGTCTCTTCTTCACTGGCACTCAGACGGCCAATGGTTGACCATCGAGAGGAACATGACGGGAGACTTCAGGAAGTACAATACTAACACAGGAGAGGAGATCGCCCCCTGTTGTGGGATGGAGGAAACACTCCTGGCCTTCTCCCACTGGACCTACCAATACTCCTGCAGGGAACTGCTGGTGTTGGACTTACAGGGTCTGTCTGTCTGTCCATCCCATTCTGTTGAGCTGTCTGTCTGTCTGACTATGGATAGATTTATTTTGCAACGACATCACTTCACAGGGCTTTTCCTGTAAACTACTACATTAAACTGAAATCTCTCTTTCCCCTCCTAAATCTTTCACAGGAGTGGGATCGGAGCTTACAGACCCATCGGTCATCCGAGCAGAAGACAAAAGGTACTCGCCTCGTACAGTGGAGGTTCAGTGTGTGACACTGACACTTATTGTCATCTTGACATCCATTCTTTTGAGGTCTAAAGACATCTGAAATACGTTTATTTTGTCCTTCCCTCTTTTGTCCCTTGCCTTCCTGTAGCTCAAGTGATGACATGGTGTTTGGTCCTTCTAACCTGGGAGACGCTGCCATCCACAGCTTTGTCATCAAGCACACCTGCAACTCCTGCTGCGAGAACCTCGGACTCTCAGGTGAGAGAAAGGAACCCTTCAGACCACCACTTTTATAGGGGGATTATAGAGGATTGTGGGGGTGTGTATGCGAGCCTGTAATGTGTGAGAATGTGTGATCTGTTAGGCATGTGTAATCGGAGAGTGGACTTCTTACGCGTGTGTGTCACCTTTATGTCGTCACTCGGGAGGTTCGCTGGCCTGAGATTAATCCCCGAACTTCAAATGAAGATAGAACCGGCTAATTAGGCCAAGGGAAGCGTTTATTTAAATGACAACAGAGCATTGGAGGCAGGGGGAGGGACTTGCTTTGTGCGGTGTGCTGGGCTCTCTTTGATTACATATTAAACAGGGCTTTGTGCTGTGGAGAAATTAGCTTTGATTAGATATTAATTGCAATCGCTGAGTAGACATGAGACGCATGATACCAGCATCTAGAGGGAGCATCGCCTCGGAAATTCACTCAAAAACAAACAAGCAAGCAAACAAACACACGCAAACATTCAGCCATACTTGTTTTGATCTTTTCAAAGGTGGTTTGTTTTTTTCTTCTTGTTTTGTCTTCTTCTTGTGTCGTCTCCAAGATTCCCATCAATTCAAAACAAATTATTCATGAAAAATCCATGGACTTCCTCTCTGGCTTGATCAAATCCTCTTTTTAGTGGTAATGACTGTATAAACTGCCATGTTGCTGATTGATGTTTGTGTTGTCAGATTTGAGGAGGAGCACGGACATCCCTGGGAAAACAGAAAACAGGTCTTTTGAAAAGGAGAGTGGATTGATCACGACTAGGATGTAACCTCTGATCCGGAAGCAGAAGTTCGCCATCCTAACCTCTGGTTCAGGTGGGATGAAGTTGCCCTTAAAGCATAGACACTGATTTAATGTCAGTTTTGTGTTTTCCTCCCCAAATGGTGATGGTTAGGATCTGGGGAAGCTAAGCGGATCCAGAGGTGTACAAGGGTAACTTCTACCAGGAATGAAAGCACTCACTTGGTTGGTTTGAATGGATAGTGTAGCTTTATGTGGACTAAATCTTGTGTTAGATGTCTGGTAGGGCTTTTGTTGTAACAGCAGTTTACATTGCAGAAGTCTCAGCAGCAAGCCAGATGCTGTAGTTTTGCATTCATTCCGCCTATAGAGTGCATAGTGGAGGGAGGCCGCAGTGTCTGTTGTACTACAGGTAACCTATTAATCAATCAAACACTTTGCCTTATTGTAATGTTATGTATCATTAGACATGATGCAGAGGGCATTCTAGGATGGTGTTTCCATACACCAAGATATCATTTGTTTGTTCTCTGTTCTGTTTAAATGAACTCCTGGTTACTTTTGAAATGAGCACCACTTTTATGATCTTTTCATATCATTTGAGGAATGTTTATACCAGTTGTCATGTTTTTATCTGTTGCATAACAGTTTTTATGGTGAAATACCAGCTATTATGGCAGCCATTTTGAATGTTCACAATAACTCACCTTCCTAGTTAAGTTTCAAACGGGCAGACCTTCTGGGATGTTTTCAGATTTCAGAGGAATTTTTGTACCAAATGTCATGCTTATATCTGCTTCGTAATGTTTATTTTTTTGTTAAGGCCCCAGACTATTAGGGTATTTCAAGTGTTATACTCTTGACATAATATTCTTACCAAACATAGTTTGGTTTATTTAATCTTATACACATTCACAGCTAAAAGCTGAACTACAAGCGTAGCAAGGAAAAGCTGTATTTAAGTGACATGTTGAAACCCTTAAAAGGAAACCATCTTCAGAGTCATGGACCATGTTCTTCAGGCTGGGCTCAAAATTGGATGTTAAACAAAACTTTATTTAGAACAAATTATTAATCAGTCAAAACTACAATCTGGGATTTGTTTTTCAGCAAAACATCCCCTCTCAATTTCATCAAATATTTTCCTGTTTTCAAACACTGTTGTGAAATCATATTTTTGTATTTAGCAATGCTCAAATATATTGTTATGCTGATTATGTTACAAGTGATTACATGAAAAAAACTACAATTAAGCATTTACACAGCTGGACTGAAGCATGGCTTATGTTATGGCTTAAATTCAGAATGAAAACGCTATTACAAGAATAACTAAATCTGGTCTCTTGGTGGTTGGAATTCACACTGCTCAGACTCAGATTATTCAAATGATCACAATGGATAGCACAGCTTTTTTGTTGTTGTTACTACAGTCCTTCACTGAAAGAGCAGTTCTGAAGAGTAGCTACCCCTTAAAATGTTTGTTTGTCCACAAAAACTCTACATAAATGCATGTTTCACTTTGTGTGTGTGTGCAGAACAATGGAAAAAGAACGAGCCAGAAATACATCCATAAAATTTCCTTTATTTTTCTTCCCACAAAGAAATGTCTACAAAAGCGATAAAATATAGAATTTAACAAAACTCACTTCAGACCTTGACTTGATTATTTACATCTCGAAGGAGGAGACACTGAGATAGCTCAGACAACTCAGAACTTTGACACAACTGGATCATCAAAGCTCTTAATTTATGACACACACACACACACACACACACACACACACACACACACACACACACACACACACACACACACACACACACACACACACACACACACACACACACACACACACACACACACACACACACACACACACACACACACACACACACACAGGTCTACATGTGAGCTTTGGGGACATAAAGCTGTGTCAAAGTTCCGAGGTTCGATCCGACTCACGAAGTGAAAAATGCAAACATACAAACAATTCAATGTAATCAAATACACACTTGCCTCAAAATTCCCCTTTTTGATTGGTTCTCAAGTAAACTTACACAGTAAAGAAACTATTTCCCATTTCGCTAATCCAGCTCCTCCTCTCTAACTATGGCACTTGAAAAAACGTTTCTTTTTTTGTTTTAGTTAGTCCGTTTAAAAAAGTGTTTGTACCCCAAGTACCTTTTTTAAGGGTTTTGGTCACAGATGCTGCACTTACTGTACTTTACTTTCTCATCATGGGACGCAAAGACATTCTAATGAATAAATAAAACATGTTTAACACTACTCCAGTTGCACGCATGTATAATGTATTAAGAAAGTTTACAAAGCGTCAATAGAGTAAAGAACCTGCTCTTTGTTCATTCACTCTCTTTCAGCCTCACACACACACACACACACACACACACACACACACACACACACACACACACACACACACACACACACACACACACACACACACACACACACACACACACAGGTTCTCCAAGGAGGTGTTTTTGACTAAGTATATGAAATGTTTTCGACCAAGTATATAAAATGTCAGTGCACTTTGTGGTCTCGTTAGGGTAAGGACCACCTTTTGCCTGTGCTCTGTGGTGTCGTTAGGGTAAGGACCAACTTTTGCCTGTGCTCTGTGGTGTCTCTGTTGATGGAGTAAAAGGTGCATGATGCATTCAGTCCCTCACGCTGAACACAATACTCCATAACATTCAGAATAAAAAATATCCCCAACCCCTGACCCACAGCATCGCATGAGAAAACCTAAAAGCCCCAATGTTTCATTGCCATGAAACAGCATGCAAAGATAACAGAACAACAATAGACTAATAGTATTATAGTAGTAATAATAGCAATAACAACAATAATAATAATAGTAATAAAATAAAAATAATTGTACAATGCAAACATGACAGTAGTAAATGCTTTCCAGTTATTATTGCTACAGTACCTTACAGTGTTTATTTGTCACTCAGATTACCAACCCCACCCTAAACCCCTGATTCACAGTCTTGCAGGGGAAAATAAAAACAAAGTTGGGTTGAATTCACTGTCCTAAAGGCATGGAATGGGTGGACGCCAGCTTAGTTATGGTCTTCCTTCATTGTAAAACAACCAGTACATCTTGAACCGGGGTGGGTTTATGATGGCAGGAACATGATTTTCTGGGACTTTTGTAGAATAGGCTCTCTCCATTATATGGACTCAAAATGCATCCGGACAGTGAATTTATCCCCACACACAGATCCATTCACACGCAGACACACCACCCTCCCAAAGCCTTGTCTGGGTAGGTTCCTTCGCTGGGAGCCACCAGCGTATTTATATATCCAAAAAACGCTTACATTTTCAAAAATATTCAAACTCTTTTTATGCAAAGATAGAAAAAGAGTTGCTCCCTGAGAGAGATGCTGTGTAGTGCATCGAGACACGAGTGATTGTCTTTAACAAGCCACCGACCTCTAACTTCACACTCCTTTTTTGGCGGAGGGGTGGGCAGGATATGGTATGGGGCATGGGAGTGCGGGGGGCGCTATGACAAGGAGAAGCTCATCCTCTGTATATGGAGGATGATAGTGTTCACTGCATATGGGAAGGGTTTGGGAAAGAGATAAAAGGAAGTCAAGGAAAATGTTACAGGTTATGCTGTTCTGTACACTGGCGCTGGCTAGCATCTAATCTCCACTAAAAGTTCAGAGGGATTTGGCCACTGTGCGAAACACAGAAACGTGTCCATTATAACGTGTAAGGAAATCCTTGAAGATCTTCAACATTAACATTTAAATAGAAGTGATTGTCTATCATAGTTTACTATTTAGATTGTTCAATGTATCTGCAACTTTAAGTTGCAAATGTTTCAGTGAAAAATATCTATTACCCTGATTTTTTAGGATCCGGAAAAGTGTTGCAAGATCTACAGTCCCAGAGAACACTCTGTAATGTGGAATAGGTTTCAAGTGTCAATTTTAATCTGAAAGATGAAACGTCTGAATATTGTCAGTAGAGTGGCGCAGCGGTCTAAGGCACTGCATCTCAGTACTAGAGGCGTCACTACAGACCCTACAATCCTCAAAAGATTTTACAGCTGCACCATCGAGAGCATCAATGGCAACTGCTCGGTCTCCGTCCGCAAGGCACTACAGAGGGTAGTGCGTACGGCCCAGTACATCACCGGGGCCAAGCTTCCTGCCATCCAGGACCTCTATACCAGGCGGTGTCAGAGGAATGCCCTAAATATCGTCAAAGACTCCAGCCACCCTAGTCATAGACTGTTCTCTCTGCTACCGCACGGCAAGCGGTATCGGAGCGCCAAGTCTAGGGCCAAGAGGCTTTTTAACAGCTTCTACCCCCAAGCCATAAGACTCCTGAACAGCTAATTAAATGGCTACCCAGACTATTTATTACCTATGCATAGCACCTTTAACAACCCTACCTGCATGTACATAATTATCTCAATTACCTCGACACCGGTGCCCCCACACATTGACACATTGACTCTGTACCGGTACCCCCTGTATATAGTCCCGCTATTATTATTCTCTTCTGCTCTTTAATTATTTCTTTTTCTTATCTCTTACTTTTTTCTTAATTACATTTTTGGGGTATTTTCTTAAAACTGCATCGTTGGTTAAGGGCTTGTAAGTAAGCATTTCACTGTAAGGTCTACACCTGTTGTATTTGGCGCATGTGACAAATACAATTTGATTTGATTTGGTTCCATTACAGGCTGTATCACAACCAGCCGTGATTGGGAGTCCCATAGGGCGGCGCACAATTGGCCCAGCATCGTCCGGGTTAGGGTTTGGCCGGGGTAGGCCGTCATTGTAAATACGAATTTGTTCTTAACTGACTTGCAGAGTTAAACAAAATAATTGACATATTGGCATACCCACTTTAGCTAATCATGACTACCCCCTGTGCTTAACCATTCTAGAATGATGAGGCTGAGGAGAGAAATGCAAGAAGAAGGATCACGCAGTGTGAAACTTAATTTATATCGAGAGCGAGCGAGAGTCCTTTATTTAAGCAGCCCAGTGATTAGCATGGGTGTAGATTGTGCCAAATGTGACGGGGGGATGAGGGGATGTAGAGAGGAAGAGGTTCATGAAGTGACTTAGTTTCTTATTCACTGACTAGGTATTGTATGCCCTCATGAAAAGTCACTAAGACCAACACACTAGTGTTGTGGGGGGTTTAGGGGGGCTGGGGGGAGAGGTCCTCCTACTAAACTCTCATTAGAGCTGATTGTTCAATAGCAGTCCAACTTCGATGGACAGAGTTATTGCAGCGACAAAAAATGATTGACAGGATGGCAGTCTGACAAAATCTTTTTTTTCACGCAAAATATAATATTTATATACATATCTTCACCTTGAAAAGTAGCCATAATTGTTTAAATCCTTCTTTTACAGTTTGATAGTTCCGAACTGAAAGATGCAATACCCTCTTCACGTATCAACAGAGCCCAGACAAGGCTTTCTCGACATACCAAAATGACCTCCCAGGTTTACCCCAATATTCTTTAACAAGTCTCTTTTTAACTTGACAAATTCTGTACACATGAAACTATCAAATAACAAAACAGACAAGGTATCAGCCACATAGGGCTGCTACAGTTTTAAATGAAAACTAAAATATTAACAGAAGATGTAATACTGGAATCCGTTCTTCACTACATAATATCTACAATAGCTTTTCTGAATCACACAAATCCCTCCCCCATCTTCAATATCACAATTTCATGTAAAAAAAACAACAAAGATAAACAAATTGACTTACCCAGTTAAAAGACAGCTTAAATTAGCTAGTTAAAGTCTGTACATTTCTGGTCAGTTCTGAAGAGCCCCGTGGTCATGGGTGCATTATATACATTCTTTAGACTGTATCGGTGAATAGGGTTGGATAAGTGCTGGACATTCCTAGTGTTTGCGGCTGTAAGTGTCTGGATGGTCCGGGCCTGGTGTCCGGGCTGCTTTGCCGTAGCGTTAATGATGCGTCCGCGGTCACGTTGTGGTCCACTTTCTGAGGTTGGACCATAGGAAGTCACTTGGGCATGGTGATCGCTGCATTGGGGTCGGGATTGAACAGCTCCTTGTAGAGCGGGGGAAAGAGCACGTTCACCGTCTCGGGGTGAAGCTGCTGGAAGGCCTGCAGCTCCTCGGTGTGGAGAGTACACACGGCCGACAGCATGGGTATCCGACCTATCAGCTACAGAGGACACAGAGGGGTCAGGGGTGATGGGTCAAGAAGTCCAGATCATAACCTAATTAAAGTCTCAGTCTGTACATGAAAACTGCAGCTAAAGTGAAAAGGGTTGTTTGAAATACACTGCCATCGAACAGTGCCTAGGTGTGACGCCCTTTGATGCCAATGTGAAGCCCCACAACAGCTGTACTGTATGAGGCGCGGTGATGCGCCGCGGTGATGCACCCTACCTTAGCCAGCGCGTCCTCGTCCATGTGGTTCTTCTGCATGATGTGCTGCAGCGCAAAGTAGATCTTCTCCTGGAGCTTTTGCACCTTCCTGGGTTCCATCAGCCATGGACGGTCTGACAGAGGAACACACAACCATCACATGTCAGTCACTGTGTCTGTCTTACTTATAATAAAGACAGCTTCACTAATGCAGCACATGTCAATCACTGTGTTGACAGCAGCATTCTCCATCCAGGCAGTGCCTCAGTAAGGTCTGCCTGTAGGTGGCAGCAGAAGGTAACTGTGGCTGTGAGTAGTCTGTACTAACCTGTGGAGATGAGCACTGCTGCGGAGAACAGAGCGATCTCCTCCTCAGTGAGCTGCAGAGAGCACAGACTCTTGGCAAAGTCAAACACAGCGTTGACCAGGTCGTCACAGCCTGTGAGAGTTAATAACGAGGCGGTCAAAATAGAATAACATGCTGTAGTCTCATAGTTATGTTGTAGTCTCAGTTCTGCTGTAGTCTCATAGTTATGTTGTAGTCTCATAGTTCTACTGTAGTCTCATAGTTATGTTGTATTCTCATAGTTATGTTGTAGTCTCATAGTTATACTGTAGTCTCATAGTTATACTGTAGTCTCATAGTTATGTTGTAGTCTCATAGTTATGTTGTAGTCTCATAGTTATGTTGTATTCTCATAGTTCTACTGTAGTCTCATAGTTCTACTGTAGTCTCATAGTTATGTTGTAGTCTCATAGTTATGTTGTAGTCTCATAGTTATGTTGTAGTCTCATAGTTATGTTGTATTCTCATAGTTCTACTGTAGTCTCATAGTTATGTTGTAGTCTCATAGTTATGTTGTATTCTCATAGTTCTACTGTAGTCTCATAGTTATGTTGTAGTCTCATAGTTATGTTGTATTCTCATAGTTCTACTGTAGTCTCATAGTTCTACTGTAGTCTCATAGTTATGTTGTAGTCTCATAGTTATGTTGTATTCTCATAGTTCTACTGTAGTCTCATAGTTATGTTGTAGTCTCATAGTTATGTTGTATTCTCATAGTTCTACTGTAGTCTCATAGTTCTGCTGTAGTCTCATAGTTATGTTGTAGTCTCATAGTTCTACTGTAGTCTCATAGTTATGTTGTAGTCTCATAGTTATGTTGTATTCTCATAGTTATGTTGTAGTCTCATAGTTATGTTGTATTCTCATAGTTCTACTGTAGTCTCATAGTTCTACTGTAGTCTCATAGTTATGTTGTAGTCTCATAGTTATGTTGTATTCTCATAGTTCTACTGTACTCTCATAGTTCTACTGTAGTCTCATAGTTATGTTGTAGTCTCATAGTTCTAGTGTAGTTTCATAGTTCTACTATAGTCTCATAGTTATACTATAGTCTCATAGTTATACTGTAGTCTCATAGTTCTACTGTAGTCTCATAGTTATGCTGTAGTCTCATAGTTATGATGTAGTCTCATAGTTATGTTGTTCTTCTCATAGTTCTACTGTAGTCTCATAGTTCTACTGTAGTCTCATAGTTCTACTGTAGTCTCATAGTTCTACTGTAGTCTCATAGTTCTGCTGTAGTCTCAGTTCTGCTGTAGTCTCATAGTTCTACTGTAGTCTCATAGTTATGTTGTATTCTCATAGTTCTACTGTAGTCTCATAGTTCTACTGTAGTCTCATAGTTCTACTGTAGTCTCATAGTTATACTGTACTTTCATAGTTCTACTGTAGTCTCGTAGTTCTGCTGTAGTCTCATAGTTATACTGTAGTCTCAGTTCTGCTGTAGTCTCATAGTTATACTGTAGTCTCAGTTCTGCTGTAGTCTCATAGTTATACTGTAGTCTCAGTTCTGCTGTAGTCTCATAGTTATAATGTAGTCTCAGTTCTGCTGTAGTCTCATAGTTATACTGTAGTCTCATAGTTATGCTGTTCTTCTCATAGTTATGCTGTAGTCTCATAGTTATGCTGTTCTTCTCATAGTTATACTGTAGTCTCATAGTTCTACTGTAGTCTCATAGTTATACTGTAGTCTCATAGTTATGTTGTAGTCTCATAGTTATGTTGTAGACTCATAGTTATGTTGTAGTCTCATAGTTATGTTGTAGTCTCATAGTTATGTTGTAGTCTCATAGTTCTACTGTAGTCTCATAGTTATGTTGTAGTCTCATAGTTATGCTATTCTTCTCATAGTTATACTGTAGTCTCATAGTTCTACTGTAGTCTCATAGTTATGTTGTAGTCTCATAGTTATTCTGTTCTTCTCATAGTTATACTGTAGTCTCATAGTTATACTGTAGTCTCATAGTTATACTGTAGTCTCATAGTTATGTTGTAGTCTCATAGTTCTACTGTAGTCTCATAGTTCTACTGTAGTTTCATAGTTCTACTGTAGTCTCATCGTTCTGCTGTAGTCTCATAGTTATGTTGTATTCTTATAGTTATGTTGTAGTCTCATAGTTATGCTGTTCTTCTCATAGTTCTACTGTAGTCTCATAGTTCTGCTGTAGTCTCATAGTTATGTTGTATTCTTATAGTTATGTTGTAGTCTCATAGTTATGCTGTTCTTCTCATAGTTCTACTGTAGTCTCATAGTTATGCTGTAGTCTCATAGTTCTCCTGTAGTCTCATAGTCATGTTGTAGTCTCATAGTTATGCTGTAGTCTCATAGTTATGTTGTAGTCTCATAGTTATGTTGTAGTCTCATAGTTCTGTTGTAGTCTCATAGTTATGTTGTATTCTCAAAGTTATACTGTAGTCTCATAGTTATGTTGTATTCTCATAGTTCTACTGTAGTCTCATAGTTATGTTGTAGTCTCATAGTTATGTTGTATTCTCATAGTTCTACTGTATTCTCATAGTTCTACTGTAGTCTCATAGTTATACTGTAGTCTCATAGTTATGTTGTAGTCTCATAGTTATGTTGTATTCTCATAGTTCTACTGTAGTCTCATAGTTATACTGTAGTCTCATAGTTATGTTGTAGTCTCATAGTTATGTTGTATTCTCATAGTTCTACTGTAGTCTCATAGTTCTGCTGTAGTCTCATAGTTATGTTGTAGTCTCATAGTTCTACTGTAGTCTCATAGTTATGTTGTAGTCTCATAGTTATGTTGTAGTCTCATAGTTATGTTGTATTCTCATAGTTCTACTGTAGTCTCATAGTTCTACTGTAGTCTCATAGTTATGTTGTAGTCTCATAGTTCTGCTGTAGTCTCATAGTTATGTTGTAGTCTCATAGTTATGTTGTATTCTCATAGTTCTACTGTAGTCACATAGTTCTACTGTAGTCTCATAGTTCTACTGTAGTCTCATAGTTATGTTGTAGTCTCATAGTTATGTTGTAGTCTCATAGTTCTACTGTACTCTCATAGTTCTACTGTAGTCTCATAGTTATGTTGTAGTCTCATAGTTCTACTGTAGTTTCATAGTTCTACTGTAGTTTCATAGTTCTACTGTAGTCTCATAGTTATACTATAGTCTCATAGTTCTACTGTAGTCTCATAGTTATGCTGTAGTCTCATAGTTATGATGTAGTCTCATAGTTATGTTGTTCTTCTCATAGTTCTACTGTAGTCTCATAGTTCTACTGTAGTCTCATAGTTCTGCTGTAGTCTCAGTTCTGCTGTAGTCTCATAGTTCTACTGTAGTCTCATAGTTATGTTGTAGTCTCATAGTTATGTTGTATTCTCATAGTTCTACTGTAGTCTCATAGTTCTACTGTAGTCTCATAGTTCTACTGTAGTCTCATAGTTCTACTGTAGTCTCATAGTTCTACTGTGGTTTCATAGTTCTACTGTAGTTTCATAGTTCTACTGTAGTCTCATAGTTATGCTGTAGTCTCATAGTTATGATGTAGTCTCATAGTTATGTTGTTCTTCTCATAGTTCTACTGTAGTCTCATAGTTCTACTGTAGTCTCATAGTTCTACTGTAGTCTCATAGTTCTACTGTAGTCTCATAGTTCTGCTGTAGTCTCAGTTCTGCTGTAGTCTCATAGTTCTACTGTAGTCTCATAGTTATGTTGTAGTCTCATAGTTATGCTGTAGTCTCATAGTTATACTGTAGTCTCGTAGTTATGCTGTAGTCTCATAGTTATACTGTAATCTCATAGTTATGCTGTTCTTCTCATAGTTATACTGTAGTTTCATAGTTCTACTTTAGTCTCGTAGTTCTGCTGTAGTCTCATAGTTATACTGTAGTCTCAGTTCTGCTGTAGTCTCATAGTTATACTGTAGTCTCAGTTCTGCTGTAGTCTCATAGTTATACTGTAGTCTCAGTTCTGCTGTAGTCTCATAGTTATACTGTAGTCTCAGTTCTGCTGTAGTCTCATAGTTATACTGTAGTCTCAGTTCTGCTGTAGTCTCATAGTTATACTGTAGTCTCATAGTTATGCTGTTCTTCTCATAGTTATGCTGTAGTCTCATAGTTATGCTGTTCTTCTCATAGTTATACTGTAGTCTCATAATTCTACTGTAGTCTCATAGTTCTACTGTAGTCTCATAGTTCTACTGTAGTCTCATAGTTATACTGTAGTCTCATAGTTATGTTGTAGTCTCATAGTTATGTTGTAGTCTCATAGTTATGTTGTAGTCTCATAGTTATGTTGTAGTCTCATAGTTCTACTGTAGTCTCATAGTTATGTTGTAGTCTCATAGTTATGCTGTTCTTCTCATAGTTATACTGTAGTCTCATAGTTATACTGTAGTCTCATAGTTATGTTGTAGTCTCATAGTTCTACTGTAGTCTCATAGTTATGTTGTAGTCTCATAGTTATGCTGTTCTTCTCATAGTTATACTGTAGTCTCATAGTTATACTGTAGTCTCATAGTTATGTTGTAGTCTCATAGTTCTACTGTAGTCTCATAGTTCTACTGTAGTCTCATAGTTCTACTGTAGTTTCATAGTTCTACTGTAGTCTCATAGTTCTGCTGTAGTCTCATAGTTATGTTGTATTCTTATAGTTATGCTGTTCTTCTCATAGTTCTACTGTAGTCTCATAGTTCTGCTGTAGTCTCATAGTTCTCCTGTAGTCTCATAGTTATGTTGTAGTCTCATAGTTATGTTGTAGTCTCATAGTTATGTTGTAGTCTCATAGTTATGTTGTAGTCTCATAGTTCTGTTGTAGTCTCATAGTTATGTTGTAGTCTCATAGTTATGCTGTTCTTCTCATAGTTCTCCTGTAGTCTCATAGTTCTCCTGTAGTCTCATAGTTATACTGTAGTCTCATAGTTATGTTGTAGTCTCATAGTTATACTGTAGTCTCATAGTTATACTGTAGTCTCATAGTTATACTGTAGTCTCATAGTTCTACTGTAGTCTCATAGTTCTACTGTAGTCTCATAGTTCTACTGTAGTCTCATAGTTCTACTGTAGTCTTATAGTTCTACTGTAGTCTCATAGTTCTACTGTAGTCTCATAGTTCTACTGTAGTCTCATAGTTCTACTGTAGTCTCATAGTTCTACTGTAGTCTCATAGTTCTGCTGTAGTCTCATAGTTATACTGTAGTCTCATAGTTCTGCTGTAGTCTCATAGTTCTGCTGTAGTCTTATTGTTATGTTGTAGTCTCATAGTTATGTTGTAGTCTCATAGTTCTACTGTAGTCTCATAGTTCTACTGTAGTCTCATAGTTCTACTGTAGTCTCATAGTTCTACTGTAGTCTCACGTAAAATAAGAATACAGCGAACAGAGAAACACTCATACAAACCCGATGCCTACTGCAGTATTCACTGAAGTGTTTTCTCATACTACTACAGTTGTGTATGCAATTCTGTTACTTCTATGAATGTAATATGTAACAAATCAGATTTCAGTGTCGGGTCAGAGACTACCGAATATCTTGTCCAGAGCATTATGGGTACTGTAGTACATCATGCTACTTAGATGGCCGTAGATGGAGGCGGTGCAGTATCGCTAGCAGCAGTGCCTTACCTAGTGCTTTGAACATCTGCATGCCCCCGTACTTCCCCTCAAACAGCACTGTGTTGTTGAGAGGGTTAAACGCCCGACACATTCTAACCAGGACCACCTCCAGACAACCTAGAGAGAGACAGAGAAAGATGTCTTTTTGCAAATCTAATACCTTTTCCCACGTTGATATAATATCGTCTTGTCACCATTTGTTGTATGTTTTTGTTGAAAGGAGGAAACCAGGAGACTGTTTCCTCCAATGGGCAAGCAGGGTGAGGTCACCTGACTTGAGCAGGAGGATCTGGTCGTTCTGGCAAAGCTCCATGAAGCCTGAGATGCGCTTGGCAAACTCCACCACATACTGGATGGAATGGGTGATCTGGATGGCACACTGCTGCCACAACACGTCTCGCGTCTGCAAAGAAACACACACTTTGATAAGTTTTTATTTTTATTTCAATTTTATTTAACCAGGTAGGCCAGTTGAGAACAAGTTCTCATTTACAACTGCGACCTGGCCAAGATAAAGCAAAGCAGTGCGACACAAACAACAACACAGAGTTACACATGGAATAAACAAACGTACAGTCAATAACACAATAGAAAAATCTGTATACAGTGTGTGCAAATGAGGTAAGGAGGTAGGGACATCTCCAGAGACAAATCAACACGTGTGTTATGACAGCTGTGTACATATCATAAACACAATTTTGAAACACTACTATAGCACTTGTGCAAATAGAAACAGTATTTCACCCACATGTTCATGCCACAGTACTGTGCACACAACAAGACATGCAGAAGCGTTGTATTTGGGTCATCCCTTTGTGCTGTTCAATGAAGTACACTACAAAGACAGGAATTTTTATCAAATGAATACTTGTAAAATAGTCAGCTCCATCGCCACTCGGAATATCCAAAGTACAATATCAGCAAATTGTCTTTGTGTGTTCTATAGTTTCTAGCTGTAAAATGAATCTCCATGGATAATATTTCAAAGGGTTCTTCTGTAATGACCCATAATCCATTTGACACAGAGGAATGAGAAAGGTCACAGTGGTAAAGGAACTACTGCTCTGTTACATAGACACCCACACCCCCCCCCCACACACACACACACACATACACACAGGCACAGATGAGGAGTGAGAGAGAGAAACAGAAGAAGGAGAAATGAGCAGAGAAAGAGAACTTGAGAAAGAAAAGAGAAAGTGGGAGGTGAGATACTAAAAAAAAGAGATTTAAATAGTGAATATAGGGGAGGAAAAAGAGATTTAAATAGTGAATATAGGGGAGGGAAAAAAAATGTAAATAGTGAATATAGGAGAGGAAAAATACATTTAAATAGTGAATATAGGAGAGGAAAAAGACATTTAAATAGTGAATATAGGAGAGGAAAAAGATATTTAAATAGTGAATATAGGGGAGGAAAAAGACATTTAAATAGTCAATATAGGGAAGGAAAAAGACATTTAAATAGTGAATATAGGGAAGGAAAAATACATTTAAATTATGAATATAGGAGAGGAAAGATACATTTTAATAGTGAATATAGGGTAGGAAAGATACATTTTAATAGTGAATATAGGGGAGGGGAAAAAATTTTAAATAGTGAATATAGGAGAGGAAAAAGACATTTAAATAGTGAATATAGGGGATGAAAAAGACATTTAAATAGTGAATATAGGGTAGGAAAGAGACATTTAAATAGTGAATATAGGAGAGGGGCGAGATTTAAATAGTGAATATAGGAGAGGGACGAGATTTAAATAGTGAATATATGGTAGGAAAGAGACATTTAAATAGTGAATATAGGAGAGGGAAGAGATTTAAATAGTGAATATAGGGGAGGAAAGAGACATTTAAGTAGTGAATATAGGAGAGGTACGAGATTTAAATAGTGAATATATGGAAGGAAAGAGACATTTAAATAGTGAATATAGGAGAGGGAAGAGATTTAAATAGTGAATATAGGGGAGGAAAGAGACATTTAAATAGTGACTATAGGAGAGGAAAGAGACATTTAAATAGTGAATATAGGGTAGGAAAGAGACATTTAAATAGTGAATATAGGGGAGGAAAGAGACATTTCAATTGTGAATATAGGAGAGGAAAGAGACATTTAAATAGTGAATATAGGGTAGGAAAGAGACATTTAAATAGTGAATATAGGAGAGGAAAGAGACATTTAAATAGTGACTATAGGAGAGGAAAGAGACATTTAAATAGTGAATAAAGGGGAGGAAAGAGACATTGGATGAAAAGTTTTTTTGTGTTTTTTTTTGCAGACACTCTTATCCAAATGACTTAAAAAGTGCATACATTTAAAAATATATATATATTTATACTAGAGTTGGGGGGTGTATAGGGGAGGAAAGAGACATTGGATGACAATGGAGTTGAGGGGGTGTATAGGGGAGGAAAGAGACATTGGATGACAATGGAGTTGGAGGGTGTATAGATGAGGAAAGAGGCATTGGATGACAATGGAGTTGGAGGGGGTGTATAGGGGAGGAAAGAGATATTGGATGACAATGGAGTTGGAGGGGGTGTATAGGGGAGGAAAGAGATATTGGATGACAATGGAGTTGAGGGGGTGTATAGGGGAGGAAAGAGATATTGGATGACAATGGAGTTGAGGGGGTGTATAGGGGAGGAAAGAGATATTGGATGACAATGGAGTTGAGGGGGTGTATAGGGGAGGAAAGAGATATTGGATGACAATGGAGTTGAGGGGGTGTATAGGGGAGGAAAGAGATATTGGATGACAATGGAGTTGGAGGGGGTGTATAGGGGAGGAAAGAGATATTGGATGACAATGGAGTTGAGGGGGTGTATAGGGGAGGAAAGAGACATTGGATGACAATGGAGTTGGGGGGGTGCTCAGAGGTTGTAGGTAAGTGAGCAGTGCAAAGTCAGCTGGTCACAAGGAACACACAGACACACACAGACACACACACTGGTCACAAGGAACACACAGACACACACTGGTCACAAGGAACACACAGACACACACTGGTCACAAGGAACACACAGACACACACTGGTCACAAGGAACACACAGACACACACTGGTCACAAAGAACACACAGACACACACTGGTCACAAGGAACACACAGACACACACTGGTCACACACTCACTTTGCTCTGGTACATCTTGATGTCATCGTAGGAGTGTGTTTGCCAGGCCAGTTGCTGCAGCTCATCTGCTGTGTACTGACAGGTCTCCAGGTGAGACTTTATAATGTTCTGGGCGATACGATCTATGGAGGGAGAGGACAGAGAAGAGACAGTCAGACACACACTTTGATCAACATTTCGAGCAAAATGGTAGCTTACCATTCATTGTCTATGGGAGCGTGAAACTGATGAACCGATCATAAGTTTAGTGAAAATTATTGCAACTTTATTTAGCTTTGTTCAACCGCCCAAAGTTTCAGTCTTCACTCAACTTTGTATGTGGTCTCGTCCACCAGGCTTTGAGACGAGGTTGCTTTTTATGTAGCATCATTTTCATCTGTATTGTAGAAATGTTATTTGTTTTTGTCTGAATGTTGGCGCTAATTGAAACGGGGTATAGAAAACAGCAGAACCGATGTTTACAAGAATCAGGGAATGTATTGTATACCTTCATCCGAGTAGATGTGTGACAACTCAAATATGGAGTACACTAGTAAAACTGTGTTACACTAAATTGACATTACAGCCTTAGGAAGGTAGGCCACACTCTCAATGGGGGTTTCTTGAATTGATGGGCTAAGCTTAAATATGACGCATGGACAGCTCTTTCTCTCTCTCGCTCTCTTTCTCTCTCTTTCTCTCTTCCTCCCTCCCTCTCTCTCTCTTCCTCCCTCCCTCTCTCTCTTTCTCTCTCTCTATCGCTCTCTCTCTTCTTCCCACCCTCTCTCTTTCTCTCTCTCTCTTCCTCCCTCTCTCCCTAAGCCTGTTTGATCTCCTGTCCCACACACAGCTTATCACACTGACTCACACTCCTTTAGCCTTACCGTGACACCCTCCTATTCAAATCATCAATTAAGGCCTGGTATCTTCCTGCACTATGCAACACTCACTCAGAGACGTCATCATGCATATTTTCGAGGGGGCATTGACGGCCAAATTTGATATCTTTGAATGAACTTAACCTTAACCCTTAGTTACCTAGCTCTCCCATGCTGACATTGCTGTGCGCCAGCTGACTGTCCTGGTAGGTGCTATAGTTGAACAGGTTAGCCACAGGGGTCAGGTCGTACACCGGCTCCTGCTTGATGTGCTTTATGCCCGCCAAGTCCAGGCCCGACTGGTCCGGGGAGGGCTGGGTGGAGTCCATGCCATGGTAGTAGCCACCTGTGGCACCACCGTTCACCTGGCCCTTGGGGAGCTCGATGACGTGGCCGTTGGCGTAGGTGCCTCCGATCTCGTGGTTGAGGGTGCTGAGGCCATTGGTCAGGCTGGAGGAGTAGACGCGCGCCAGGGCCTCTGCCTCACACGTCTGCTGCTGCCGCTCATTCAGGATCCGCTGCTGGTGCTTCTGTACCTCGGCGTACAGGCTGTCACGCTGCTTCTTGGACATGCGGCCAAACTTCACCGCTACGCACAGAGAGGGAGGGAGAGAGAGTAGGATGGAGGGAGAGAGAGTAGGATGGAGGGAGGGAGGGAGAGTAGGAGGGAGGGAGGGAGAGTAGGAGGGAGGGAGGGAGGGAGGGAGAGTAGGAGGGAGGGAGAGGGAGAGTGGGAGGGAGAGGGAGGGAGGTTGTTTATTAGTCACATTGTGTTTATTTTCTCTCAGCTAAAGGTGACAATCTTTATTTCATAAAAAAAATACTTTTACACCTTTTTCTCCCTAATTTGGTATCCAATTGGTAGTTAGTCTTGTCTCATGGCTGCAACTCCCGTACGGACTAGGGAGAGGCGAAGGCCGAGAGCCGTGCGTCCTCTGAAACACACCCCAACCAAGCTGCACTGCTTCTTGACACAATGCCCACTTAACTCGGAAGCCAGCCGCACCAATGTGTAAGAGGAAACACCGTACATCTGACAACCGTGTCAGTGTGCACTGCGCCCGGCCTGCAACAGGAGTCGCTAGTGTGCGATGGGACAAGGACATCCCTGCCGGCCAAACCTCCCCTAACCCAGACGACGCTGGGCCAATAGTGCACCGACCCATAGGTCTCCCGGTCGCGGCCGGCTGCGACAGAGCCTGGACTCGAACCCAGAATCTCTAGTGGCACAGCTAGCACTGCTATGCAGTGCCTTAGACCACTGCGCTACTCGGGAGTAGGTGACAATCTTAAGTAGGTAAGAGTCTACACGTGTGTTTGTGTGTAAGCGGTCTCACCATCTCTGGACATTCCGAGTGCAAGACACTTCTGTAAGCGGCAGTGCTGGCAGCGGTTTCGGTTTGTCCTGTCGATCAGACAGTTCCTCTGGCGAGGGCATGAGTATGCAGCATTGTTCTGCTGACTTCGCCTGAAGAACCCCTACAGGACAACCACAAACAGCAGTCAGTTAACGGTCAGTCTAGGATTTGGAAAATAAGGAAAAGAAAAGAGTTGACGGAGAGTAGAACGCAGACACTGGAATAAAAATGAAGATATGAAACAGAAATGACAGGAGAATGATGGGGATAGAGTCAGACAGAGAGAACAACAGAGCTGTGTGGAGAACTCACTTTGCAGCCCTCACACGTGATGACTCCATAGTGGATTCCTGATGACTTGTCTCCACAGATTTTGCACGGTATAACTTCGATTTGGGCTGTGGACAGAGAGATGGGAGGGGGAAGGCACACACACACCTGGGTTACATAACCGTTTCATTGTGTCACACACACTTGCCTGTACTGTACCAGTATTAATGGCCACTCAACGTTCCCCCGACTGTCAGGGGGCTCATTAGGGTGTGTGCGTGGTTGTCTCTGTGTGTGTTTCTATCACACGACCCAGTGAGAGGGAACAGTGCTCCCAATCAGAAGGAACCTCTCCAGTCAACAGGACTCTGTGACAACCTGTTCATTTTAGCAGTGTTTTATGGTGTGGTAATGTCTGGTGACAGACATTTTGTCATGAGGATGAGCAGGGGTCCTTAGATCTGGTCCCTGGATTGTAGGGGGGTTACATCACCAAAGTATCTTCTTTTATTCACTCACTCACTCACTCACTCACTCACTCACTCACTCATAGTGTACATGTAGTGTACTATAGGACTGAACTGTGTACTGTAGGTCTGAAATCAGCACACACTGAAACCTTCAGGAGCGTCCTGTGACCACAGTAACCAGTGTGGCCACGTAGTTTGAGGTGGAGAAGGATAGTGACAGATAGAGAGATAGCTAGAGAGAAATTATAGATATATAGAGAGAGAGATCGATGGCACATATCTGCTGAGAATGCACACTCACTATAAGGAGATTAGACACGCAATCTAATCCTACATTATTTCCTTCCTCACACGCTGTTTCCCTGCGCTGCACACTGGCTGGCTAATCCAAAGCAGTAGGACCCTAATAACCTCTCTGCACCTGCAACTGCACTATTCTCACAGAAATCAGGTAAAATAGCTACAAACAGACACAAAAAAATCATCCTATTTTCGGTTTGTGAAATAATAATAATATTCCACAAATCTACAATAATCAATTCTTCAGATTTTGCCAGAAACATATAAAACAGAAATGACACATAACTTTGGTGACCCTGAGTATAGTCCCCCCAACAACAAAAAAAGGGACCGAAAACGGAGTTATGTTCATAAGGAACCAAACAGACTGAAAAAGGGCGGGACTACCTGGATTTGTCCAATAAGGAACATACGTTTTTGTTTTACATGTGCCCTATGAACACGACCAAGGATCCATTCCTGAGCTGTAGAGCAATAACAGAAAAGCTGCAAAGTACACAGAGAAATGACTGTAAGGGTTAATCTTCTAACGCTCTAACCTAAGCTTCTGATATTAATGTAGTAATTTAGGGTAAAAGGCAATGTCCAAAAGTATGTCTTACCTACGACATCCGTTTTCATTTTCGGTGGAGACAAACACGCATAAATAGATGTACACACACCGTTCTGTGTTGCAGCTGCAATAGGATGACAGGTGTTTCAATGTGTGTGCTAATGAATGTGTCCATAGGTATGTCTTATGTGTCTGATTGGTTTACGGCTAGGACTTAATTGGTCTGATCAGCAGTGTTTATGAAGTGTGTGTGTATG
Organism: Salvelinus fontinalis; assembly: GCF_029448725.1. Lineage (NCBI taxonomy): Eukaryota > Metazoa > Chordata > Actinopteri > Salmoniformes > Salmonidae > Salvelinus > Salvelinus fontinalis. The sequence goes on from NC_074668.1 coordinate 18,015,108, forward strand.
TGGTTTGTATGTGATCTGTGTATGCAGTGTCATAATGGGATTAGCAAAGGAAGATGATGACTACTCGGGAGTTGCGTCTGCTGTCTAAGCTGTATGGGGCTGTCTTGTACCTCTTTACCCAAGAAGGGACGTCCCACTCACCCCTCAAAGCCTGAGCCAGAGAGGGTCTAACTTGGGGGCTTAATGACCATGACCTCTGTGACCCCTGAGCCCCAGACCATGTGCTGACTTAAGGTCAGTTTGATCCTGACCCGACCCAGGACACTATACTAGACAGACGGACGGACGTACTGACTGACTCATGATGAGCAAGACAGACAGAAATGTAAAGATTAAAGATAAGAATGTCCTAGTTTAAATCAAATTTTATTTGTCACATGCGCCGAATACCTGAAAGTGAAATGCTTACTTACAAGCCCTTAACCAACAATGCAGTAATAAGAAAATCCCTAAAAAGTAAGAGATAAGAATAACAAATCATTAAAGAGCAGCAGTGAATAACAATAGCGGGGCTATATACAGGGGGTACCGGTACAGAGTCAATGTGTCAATGTGCGGGGGGCACTGGTGTTGAGGTAATTATGTACATGTAGGTAGAGTTATTAAAGTGGCTATGCATAGATAATATCAGAGAGTAGCAGCAGCGTGGGGGGGGGGGGGGGGGTCAATGGAAATAGTCTGGGTAGCAATTTGATTAGCTGTTCAGGAGTCTTATGGCTTGGGGATAGAAGCTGTTTAGAAGCCTCTTGGACCTAGACTTGGCGCTCCAGGACCACTTGCCGTGCGGGAGCAGAGAGAACAGTCTATGACTAGGGTGGCTGGAGTCTTTGACCATTTTTAGGGCCTTCCTCTGACACCGTCTGGTATAGAGGTCCTGGATGGCAGGAAGCTTGGCCCCGGTGATGTACTGGGCCGTACGCACTACCCTTCACGACTGTCTTGGTGGGTTTGGACCATGTTAGTTTGAGGGTGATGTGGACACCAAGGAACTTGAAGCTCTCAACCTGCTCCACTACAGCCCTGTCGATGAGAATGGGTGTGTGCTCGGTCCTCCTTTTCCTGTAGTCCACAATCATCTCCTTTGTCTTGATCACGTTGAGGGAGAGGTTGTTGTCCTTGCACCACACGGTCAGGTCTCTGACTTCCCCATAGGCTGTCTCATCGTTGTCGGTGATCAGGCCTACCACTGTTGTGTCATCGGCAAACTTAATGATGGTGTTGGAGTTGTGCCTGGCCGTGCAGTCATAAGTGAACAGGGAGTACAGGAGGGGACTGAGCATGCACCCCTGAGGGTCCCCTGTTTTGAGGATCAGCGTGGTGAATGTGTTGTTACCTACCCTTACCACCTGGGGGTGGCACGTCAGAAAGTCCAGGATCCAGATGCAGATGGATGTGTTTAGTCCCAGGGTCCTTAGCTTAGTGATGAGCTTTGAGGGCACTATGGTGTTGAACGCTGAGCTGTAGTCAATGAATAGCATTCTCACATAGGTGTTCCTTTTGTCCAGGTGTGAAAGGGCAGTGTGGAGTGCAATAGAGATTACATCATCTGTAGATCTTTTGGTGCGGTATGCAAATTGAAGTGGGTCTAGGGTTTTTGAGATAATGGGGTTGATGTGAGCCATGACCAGCCTTTCAAAGCATTTCATCGATACAGATGTGAGTGCTATGGGTCGATAGTCATTTAGGCAGGTTACCTTAGTGTTCTTGAGCTCAGGGACTATGGTGGTCTGCTTGAAACATGAAGGTATTACAGACTCAGTCAGGGAGAGGTTGAAAATGTGAGTGAAGACACTTACCAGTTGGTCAGCGCATGTTCGCAGTACACGTCCTGGTAATCCATCTGGCCCAGCGGCCTTGTGAATATTGACCTGTTTAAAGGTCTTACTCACATCGGTTGCGGAGAGCGTGATCACACAGTCGTCCGGAACAGCTGATGCTCTCATGCATGTTTCAGTGTTACTTGCCTCGAAGTTAGAATATAAGTTATTTAGCTCGTCTGGTAGGCTCATGTCACTGGGCAGCTCTCAGCTGTGCTTCCCTTTGTAGTCTGCAATAGTTTGCAAGCCCTACCACATCCGACGATCGTTGTAGTCAATGCCATCGGAAGAATCCCGGAACATTTTCCAGTCTGTGCTAGCAAAACAGTTCTGTAGTTTAGCATCTGCTTTATCTGACAACTTTTTTATAGACCGAGTCACTGGTGTTTCCTGCTTTAATTTTAGCTTGTAAGCAGGAATCAGAAGGATAGAGTTATGGTCAGATTTGCCAAATGGAGGGCGAGGGAGAGCTTTGTATGCGTCTCTGTGTGTGGAGTAAAGGTAGTCTAGAATTGTTTCCCTCTGGTTGCACATTTAACATGCTGATAGAAATTAGGTAAAACTGATTTAAGTTTCCCTGCATTAAAGTCCCCGACCACTAGGAGCGCCACCTCTGGATGAATGTTTTCCTGTTTGCTTATGGCGGAATACAGCTAATTGAGTGTGGTTTTAGTGCCAGCCATGGCCTGTGGTGGTATGTAAACAGCTACGAAAAATACAGATGAAAACTCTCTAGGTAGATAATGTGGTCTTTAGCTTATCATGAGATACTCTACCTCAGGCGAGCAAAACCCTGAGACTTCCTTAGATATCGTGCACCAGCTATTGTGTACAAATATGCATAGGCCCCCGACCCGTGTCTTACCAGAGGCTGCTGTTCTGTCCTGCCGATAGAGTGTATATCCCGCCAGCTGTATGTTCTTAATGTCGTCGTTCAGCCATGACTCAGGGAAACATACGTTTTTTTTTTTTGTCCTGTTGGTAGGATATACGTGCTTTCAGTTCGTCCCATTTGTTTTCCAGCGATTGAACGTTAGCTAGCAGAACGGAAGGGGTTAATACGAAAAAAATAAAAATAAATAAAGACTGATAAGGGATACGAGAAGGTCGTCTTCGAGACCTGAAAACCCTTAGCAGTCAGAACAGACAGGACAGATTATACTTACTGACCCTCTTCAAACCCCCATTCATATCCTCTTCTACCTATTATTTTCTCTAATGAATCTACAAGCTCTATGTATTGTCTACCCATTGTGAATGAGAATTATCAATTTAGAGCACTAGCTTGACAAAGTTAGCTGCTAAATTGCCCATACCGCACCCCATAGAAACCACCACAAGCATCTCTTTCAGGCTCAACATTAATGAACAGATAGCACATTAATGAACAGATAGCACATTAATGAAAGCACAACCAACAATTATTGAGCATGATCTCTCTGTGTGCGAGCGTGTGTTAAGTTTCAAGTTTCAATGTATATGTTTGATAGCTGCTGTGTGTGGACTCGGACTGTGAGTGTAATGAAGTTAGTACTCTCTGGATTCATTCTAGAGGTGACCCAGTTCCTGGCCAGCGCCAAACTGGGTCAGAGCAGCACAGCGCAGCGGGATGGACTGGGCCGGACTGGGGAGGAAAACAGACACATACACACACTGAGTGCTACAGTGAAGATGTCAATGGAAGCGGCGTCTAACGGTATATTTATAGTGAGAACAGGTCAGTTGTGCTGCAGAACATGAAGGTAATAAACAGAGACCGAATATAACCAGTAAACAAACACAGAACAAAACTCTGTGTGTTTGTGTGTGTGTGCGTGCGTGTGTTTGTTTATATGTGTGTGTATTCCACCACTCTCATTTAGTGCCATGTACAACCTTGTTCTGCTATACATCCCAGAATGTCTCTTTGTAGATCCTTTAAGAACAACTTGTACTTGTACTTCAAGGATGAACATGTTCAAAAGGGATTTATCAACTGACCAGTCTAAAGTTTATAATAACGGCTTGAGGGGTGTGTGGACCGACAAAGATTATAATCCAACTGTTTTGTTTGTGTTTCTGTGTTCGTCTGTGTGTGTGTGTAGACATCTGTGTTGTTATGTGTGTGTGTCTGTGTGTGTTTCAGAATGTGTGTGCATGTGTTAGAGTGTGTTTCAGATTGTGTGTGTGTGTGATTCAGTGGGTGTGATAGTGTGTTTCAGAATGTGTGGGTGTGTTTTCAAAGTGTGTGTGCATAGCCATCGGGCCTGTCAGGTGGAATAAGGAGCCAGTCATGACAGTTTGGCTGTTGCTAAGGCGACCACTCACTCGCTCGTGTCGTCTGGCTGTCAGAGCAATGATTCGCTGAGCAGTCACACACATGCCTACAGGAAGTGATATCACCAAACTCTGGAGATTGTCTTGCTTACTATCACATTCGAAGTAGGATCCTTCTTACTGCCTCCTCTCACTTGGTGTTGGTGCCAACACTATGGTCATACTTTACACCAAGTGGCTCTAGAACTGTCTATTTACATAGTAGTCACACAGACAGGTACATTGTGAATAGAGTTCAGTTACAACTGTATATGGAACACCTGTGCTTCAGGAGATTATTCAGGATTCTGCAAAGTTTAGAACAGATAGATAGCAGATAGAGAGCTGCAGATAGTGTCGTGTATAGAACTACATTAATGATTCCTAAGCCCTTAACTGGCTGGATGTGTGGGTGTGGCTGCCCTCTTACTGGCTGGCTGTATGGGTGTGGCTGCCCTCTAACTGGCTGGCTGTGTGGGTGTGGCTGCCCTCTGACTTGCTGGCTGTGTGGGTGAGGGCTAGGCCCTGACTGGCTGGCTGTGTGGGTGTGGCTGCCCTCTGACTTGCTGGCTGTGTGGGTGAGGGCTAGGCCCTGACTGGCTGGCTGTGTTGGTGTGGCTGCCCTCTTACTGGCTGGCTGTATGGGTGTGGCTGCCCTCTGACTTGCTGGCTGTGTGGGTGAGGGCTAGGCCCTGACTGGCTGGCTGTGTGGGTGTGGCTGCCCTCTGACTTGCTGGCTGTGTGGGTGAGGGCTAGGCCCTGACTGGCAGTCCTGATTTATCCTGAAGTTATGTAAGAGCCGTAGTGCAGCGCTGGCGATTCCATGGCCAAGATGAGCTCAGCCCCACAATCTCCTCAGAGAGAGAGAGAGATACAGAGAGAGACAGACACACATCCAGACAGACAGACGTGTTAGTCATCTAACGGAAAGAGTTTTGTGAGGTGGACTGTGGGTGTCTGGATGGTACAGTGAGTGATGTGTAGTGAACTGGCACGTGGAGTGTGTTAATTGATTTTTAATGAAGTGAGAAACTCCACTCAGTCTCATGGGCTCCCCACTCTCTAAATAGAGCCTTAATTAGCTTCATTTGAGGAGATGGGAGCATCCGCACATGAGCACTGGCTTACCATAACTCAATTTGCAGTGAACAAACACACGCACACACACACAAAGGGATATGGGCACAAAGCAGCAAGACAACATCAATACTAAGCGCAATGTTCAACCAGCAGTCGTCCTTACCTTGAGCACCTCTCAAACTGTGTGGTGATGTTTGTTACCACTAGGTGTTGCTGTATTTCAACAGCCGTAAGGGCTATTTGTTATGTAAGTGTGAACAGAAGGGGCAGACTGGACATGCATGTTTCATCCATTAGCTAAAGGGGGCTAGTTACAAAAACACACCCAGGGCTATACTGTGTTCAGCATGCTGTTGCCATGGAATAGCAGCAACAGGGGTTATGTTGTTACTTGTGTTGCTGCTCACACACACATGCACACCACACACACACACAGCCTGACCCTCACACCTGTGTTTTCACTAGGGTCACCAATGCCTACATTGACTCACTTGGACGGCTCTGGCATCGTGGCAGCAGCCGGGTATTATGGGTAATTACTCAGACCTGTTTGTATGGTTGGCACTGTCTCCATGGGGTCCGTCCAGACTCTAGGTAATAATGCAGGGCAGGCAGGGGCCCATCCCTTCTCCCCTCCCCTCCCCTCCCCTCCCCTCCCCTGATGCCTGTCTGTGTGTTGTGGGGCAAACATGTCTTTGTCCAGTAGCCATGTTGAACAGTAGCCATGATGCATCATGGATGGTAATTATTGCTCCCCGTCCCCCTCCCCTCCCTCATATGTCAGAGGGAACAGGCTCATCCAGTTTTCCGTGAGGCTGCAGTGCACTCTGGGTAATTGCTCATGGGGCGGCAGGTCTGGGATCAGCTGCATTGGGCTCATGGAATCCAGCTCTGTGTTCTGATTGGACACGTCAGAGAGGGAACAGAAGGGGGCCACTGGCTGACGTCCAACGCATCGATACACACTCGCATGCGCACTCAGATACATACACAAAAGTGTACATATGTATGCACACGTACAAATCACATCGTGATGCGCAGAAATGTACTGTACACTCAAACACAGCGGTAGGTAATACATAGGATTTTGAAATGCTATGGCAACACTATAAAGTCAGTGGTCCCCAAACTGAGGGGTCGGCGGCCCCCCCCCCCCCAAAAAATACAAATTATAATACTATATATATATATATATATATATATATATATAGATATATAGATATATATATATATAGATAGATAGATAGATAGATAGATAGATAGATAGATAGATAGATAGATAGATAGATAGATAGATAGATAGATAGATAGATATACAGTACCAGTCAAAAGTTTGGACACACCTACTCATTCCAGGGTTTTTCTTTATTTTGACTATTTTCTACTTTGTAGAATAATAGTGAAGACTTAAAAACCATTAAGCGCTATGATGAAACTGGCTCTCATGAGGACCACCACATGAAAGGAAGACCAAGAGTTACCTCTGCTGCAGAGGATAAGTTCATTAGAGTTACCAGCCTCAGAAATTGCAGCCCAAATAAATGCTTCACAGAGCTCAAGTAACAGACACATTTCAACATCAACTATTCAGAGGAGACATGAGAAACATGAGCAATGGACATTAGACCGGTGGAAATCTGTCCATTGGTCTGATGAGTCCAAATTGGAGATTTTTGGTTCCAACCGCCGTGTCTTTGAGAGACACAGAGTAGGTGAACGGATGATCACCGCATGTGTGTTCCCACCGTGAAGCATGGAGGAGGAGGTGTGATGGTGTGGGGGTGCTTTGCTGGTGATACTCTCTGTGATTTATTTCGAATTCAAGGCACACTTAACCAGCATGGCTACCACAGCATTCTGCAGCGATACACCATCCCATCTGATTTGTGCTTAGTGGGTCTATCATTTGTTTTTCAACAAGGCAATGACCCAACACACCTCCAGGCTGTGTAAAGGCTATTTGACCAAGAAGGAGAGTGATGGAGTGCTGCATCAGATGACCTGGCCTCCACAATCACCCGACCTCAACCCATTCATTTGGGATGAATTGGGCCGCGGATTGAAGGAAAACAGCCAACAAGTGCTCAGCATATGTGGGAAGTCCTTCAAGACTGTTGGAAAAGCATTCCAGGTGAAGCTGGTTGAGAGAATGCCAAGAGTATGCAAAGATGTCGTCAAGGCAAATGGTGGCTACTTTAAAGAATCTAAAATATAACATATTTTGATTTGTTTAACACTTTTTGGTTACTACATGATTCCATATGTGTTACTTCATAGTTTTGCTGTCTTCACTATTATTCAACAATGTAGAAAATAGTAAAAATAAAGAAAAACCCTGGAGTGAGTAGGTGTGTCCAAACTTTTGACTGGTACTGTATTTTAAAATTATTATATATATATATTTTTTAAAGGAACTCAGTCCGGCTTTAAACTTGCTCCTGAAAGTTGTAATAATGGAAGGTGCATTTTCGAAATTGGGTAGTGCATCATCAGTTTTCCTTTGTCATTTTAGTCATTGCATAACTTAGAGAGCTATTTATAACTTGTCAGAAATGTCCAGATTAACTAGCCCATGTCAGCTAATGTTTTTATATTCTGTCTAGTTTTTTTTAGGCCATAGATAATTTTGTAATTTTTTTGTCATTCAAATATCACGAATACACATTCGACATGGCAAAATGAACAGTTTGTGTCATGAACAGTGCTTGTGCCCATAGAAATATACATGGCGCACACGCAGGGGAGGGGTGGGGGTGGGGGATGTTCCCCAATGCTAGAAGGGGGGCTCCGAGTGAAACATTTTGTGAACCACTGCTATAAGTGAAGCCCACACAACACTGTGGGGTTCATGGTAAGTGGCCTTGAAATGGGGAGGTATGCAAGGGAGGCTTGGGAAATACTCCACAGGGTAGACTCGAACCCAATGCCCCTTTCCCTCCCCAAACACCCTCCCCCATCTCGTCCCTCCCACCCTTCTGTCCCCTCAGGTCCTTCCCAACACCCTCCTCTGTGATCCCCCCCTCAGGCTTGACCTCTGAACTTTCCTTAGAGACAGATAGAAACAAGTCCAAGGGTGATGTGTGACCACAGCATCTGGTCTACCCCTCCTGAGAGCAGGGGTAGGCTACACACTGTGTTGCAGAGCTACTGATGATAATGATACAAATCATGTATTTGTAAGTAAATGCCTGGAGCACTGCTCCCTAACCCTCCCTTAAACAAACCCACTCTGTTTTTCCTATGGTTTTGGTCTTGGTCCTAATTGTAGATGATGTGTGTGTGCTTGTGTACATGTGTTTGTGTGTGCATGCATGTGTACGAAGGGAACGGTATAGGGGACTAATAGCTTAGAACTTAATTTGGAAACATGCATATTCCTGCTCATCTTGGAGGACACTAGCTAATCACATGGATCCAAAGGAACCAAACTACAACAATTGCCTTGGAGAGAGAGACTGTGTGTGTGTGTGTGTGTGTGTGTGTGTGTGTGTGTGTGTGTGTGTGTGTGTGTGTGTGTGTGTGTGAGTGTGAGTCTCTCTCTCTCTCTCTCTCTCAGGGATGGACGCTAATAGCTCGCCTTAGGCCACAATTTAACTGTCTAACAAGGTTTTCCCCAAAGTGGCCCCAGGGGCATCTTTCTCAAAGACAATCAAAAAGCTCTCTTTACATGCCCTGTCTCTCTCTCACACATACAGTACATACAATACGAGTATTTCATCAAACTTTAATATGAAGACACTGTTTAAAACAAAAAGTCTATTATGATTCCTAAAAATATATGAACACTATACATGGAATACTGAGGCTAGATCAGACCTGGGTTCAGATACTATTTGAAATCTTTCAAATACTTTGGGCTTTTGCTTTAGCCCATCTGGAGCACTAGATTGGCTGGGATTTCATTTGTTCCATTGCAACAAGCAATCTCAATCCAGCACAGAAATAGTATTTGAACCCAGCAGGTCTGGTACTGTGTTTCAAGATGTGTAAGTGCAGCAAACAAGAGAGAAATAGAACTGATAAAGCCCTGGAGACTCTCCTCAGTGAGATTAGGCACTGGCGCTAATACAGGCTAATCTTTGCCACTCACAAAACATGCCACACTGACGCTGACCCCTACCTGAAGCTCATCCTTATAGTCAACACAGTAAGTGCTATAGGTATGCAACTACAAACAACCTTCTATGGGATACGATGGTGGGCAATGCCTTTTTAAAGCATCTAATTGTGTTGTGGAATACATGCTAAATGCATAATTAGTCTTCAGGAAATAGCTTTAGGTAATTACAAATCTGTTACTTCCATGGAAGCTATGGTCACCTCCTGTAGCAAGCATATAAATGCACTCTATAATGACAGAAATGACACCTATTTTCCTCCTAGTACATAGTAAAGTGTGGAATGTAACAGCAAACAACACTAATTTGGGGTAAGCAGCTGTGAGTGCAGTAATGGAGCTCTGGTGGTGGAGGTTACAATAGAAGCTAAGTGGCAGAAAGTACCACAAAGGGTTCTGGCTGCCTACACACCGTCCAATAAATATGCACAAGGTTACAAATTTAGTAGCTGTCATTGTTCAATTGGTAACGTACATGCGCACACACACACACACGCACACAAACACACCCATCTGGTGAATTGTACACATACAGAAACCCAAATAAACCCGCTCACAAGATTATAATTTCACCATTACATAACTCTTTCTCTCTGTCCCCCATCTCTCTCTCTCTCTCTCTGCATCTTCCTCTCTCCTCTTTCTCCCTCTGCCCTCTCTCTTTCTCCTTTGCCCGTTACTTGTTCTCTGTGATTGACATCATGATGACCGCCACCCACAATCTCTAAAGCATACACTTGGGATATAGCCAGGTGCTACTGAACAAAAGTGAGCTGATGAGGTCAAAGTTCAATCCCATATTGCACCACATCGCACTACCAGAGTGCGTCTGCTACCATCACTACCAGCCAGTGTATTAGACTAGATAAAGAATCCTGCCCGGATACACTGCATCTATTAAGAGATACTGCCAGTGTGTTTAACTAGGACTTTCTAAAGAGAGAAAGCTTGTTTATTTGACTCAGAGTCAGGCAGCACTGGGGTGCTAGGGATCTCTTATCCCTCACAGCTGAGATAAAGTAGAAGAAATGTACTGTGCTGCAATGTAATGCTAGTCACACACACACATCACACTGACTGAACATATTCCATTGCTCTCAGCGGGGTATTGCCTAGACTCCCCTCAAAAGCTGACGAAATAAAATCAACACAGAGCAGTCCCTAAGCAAACACACTTGGATTCCACTGGGAACCACACTGACACAGACACGTTCTACAGGCTACAGTATCTAAAATACACTGATAAATCAAACATGCACACACACACACCACCTCTCCTCATTTGAGTTGAAAGTAGGAGTGAAAGAAGAGCAGACAGGTCGAGTGAGGAGAGACAGTGATACAGGGTTAGAGAGAGGATAGAGGAACACAGGTAGAGATAGATAGAGACTATACATAGTCATATGTGAATGTGTGTGTGTTGTGGTGCAACGCCTCAGTGTGGAGGATTAGCTCTCCTGGCCCGGGCTTTGACTAATCTTTCCCCCAGTTACATAACACTGGGCCATTAGTCAGCAACACACACACAATGAAAACATTTTCCTCTCTTTTATTCTGGTCATTCTTCAGGTACATTGACAAACATTTCACCACCACCAATAAAGGTTTGTAGGGATGCTTCTTCACCACAATGAATGATACTCAATGAAAGTAAGTTTGATGTTCCTAACTAAGACAATAATACACTGAACAAAAATATAAACGCAACATGCAACAATTTCAAAGAGTTACAGTTCATATGACAAAATCAGTCAATTGAAATAAATAAATGAGGCCCTAATCTATGGATTTCACATGATATGCATCTGTTGGTCACAGAGAACTTTAAAAAAAATGGGCCTCAGGATCTCGTCTTGGTATTTCTTTGCATTCAAATTTCCAGCGTTAAATGCAACTGTGTTCGTTGTTCGTAGTTTATGCCTGCCCATACCATAACCCCACTGCCACCATGGGACACTCGTTCACAGCAAACCGCTCGCCCACACGATGCTATACACGTGGTCTGCGGTTGTAAGGCCAGTTGGATGTACTGTTAATGACGTTGGAGGCAGCTTATGGTAGAGAAATGAACATACAATTCTGGCAACGGCTCTGGTTTACATTCCTGCAGTCAGCATGCTAATTGTATGCTCCCTCAAAACTTGAGACATCTGTGGCATTGTGTTGTGTGACAAAACTGCACATTTTAGAGTGGCCTTTTATTGTCCCCAGCACAATGTACACCTGTGTAATGATCATGCTGTTGAATCAGTTTCTTGACATGCCACACCAGGCAGATGGATGGATTATCTTGGCAAAGGAGAAATGCTAACTAACAAGGATGTTAACACATGTGTGCACAACATTTGTGAGAAATTAGTTTTTTTGTGCGTCTGGAACATTTCTGGGATATTTATTTTCAGCTCATGAAACATGGGGCCAACACTTTACATGTTGCGTTTATATTGTTGTTCAGTGTAGAAAGAATGCTGATCATGCTTTGGGAAATGTTGATGAAATGATGAGATGGTGTGTAGATTATGTCAATGATTAAACTATGCATTACAGTATAGATTATGTAAATGATTAGACTATGCGTTACAGTATAGATACTGTAAATGATTAAACTGCACACTACAGTATAGATTATGTAAATGATTAGACTATGCGTTACAGTATAGATTATGTAAATGATTAGACTATGCATTACAGTATAGATATTATAAATGATTCAACTATGCACAACAGTATATATTCTTTAAATGATTACATGATGCACTACAGTATAGATTATGTAAATGATTAAACTAGTCATCACAGTATAGATTATGTAAATTATTAAACGATGCACTGCAGTATAGATTTTGTAAATTATTAAACTAGTCATCACAGTATAGATTATGTAAATTATTAAACTGCACTACAACATAGATTATGCAAATGATTAAACTGGACTACAACATAGATTATGTAAATTATTAAACTGCACTACTACAGATTATGTAAATTATTAAACTGCACTACAACATAGATTATGTAAATTATTAAACTGCACTACAGCATAGATTATGTAAATTATTAAACTGCACTACAACATAGATTATGTAAATTATTAAACTGCACTACAACATAGATTATGTAAATTATTAAACTGCACTACAACATAGATTATGTTGGGGATTGCTTCCGTAGAGCTTCAGGAGGCATCGATCCCCTGATCACGCTAGGATTGACTGATCAATGCAGATGCAGGATGCCTCATTCTATTGGCATTGGGACCTCATGCATGATATTCTGGCTATTTGTGTTTTACAGGCCAGAGCAAAGCACGGTGTGTGTGTGTGTGTGTGTGTGTGCATGCGTGCGTGCGTGCGCTTGGCTTGAGTGTGAAACAGAGAGCGAAAAAAGCGATGTGAAAGAGAGAAAGGGAGTAGAGAGGGGTGAGGAGAGGGAGGAGAGAGACGGTGGGCTTGTTTGAGTGGAAAGGCTGAAGCAACCAACTGCAGACGAAAGTCGAGGAGTGAAGTCGGAGGAGGTGCATCTGCTACAGCTGAAAGTCAGACACTGATGTGGTTTTCCAACATCAAGGCTTAGTGCAACATGGCAGTGTTTGTTTGACCTGACCAAAATCCATTTAGGATCAAAACGTTGTCAATAAAGCAGTGAATTGGGAGCTTTAACAGTGTGCGCAGGCTTTCTTGTTCTTTACTAACATGGCAGTGTTGCCATTGTTTATAAACATTTTTCTTTGTAACACGTCTGCAACCCCCATATCACACACTCACAAACTGTAAATATATGTGTGTACATTGTATTATCAATTGGGGAGAGAAAGCCTCAAATATCACATTAATATGCATGGGTGTAAAGTACTTAAGTAGTGTTTTAAATTTTTTTACTTAGGTACTTTTTGAGGGACTCTAACCTTTACTTTACTATTTATATTTTATACTTTTACTTCACTACATTCCTAAAGAAAATAATGTACTTTTTACTTCATACATTTTCCCTGACACCCAAAAGTACTCTTTACATTTTGACAGGAAAATGGTCCAATTCACACACTTATCAAGAGAACATCCCTGGTCATCCCTACTGCCTCTGATCTAGCGGACTCACTAAACACAAATGCTTTGTTTGTAAATTATGTCTGAGTGTTGGAGTGTGCCCCTGGCTATCCGTCAATTTAAAAAAAACTATAAAATTGTGCCGTCTGGTTAGCTTAATATATGGAATTTGAAATGATTTTTACTTTTGATACTTATGTACGTTTTAGCAATTCGATTTACTTTTGATACTTAAATATACTTTTACTCAAGCAGTATTTTCCTGTGTGACTTTCACTTTTACTTGAGTCATTTTCTATTAAGGTATCTTTACTTTTACTCAAGTATGACAATTGAGTACTTTTTCCATCACTGTTAATTTGTACATATCCACTGTATACATATGAAACGCGACAAAGTTGCTTGCTGTTTAGTCACGTCTTTGGTCCCGTTCATGTGGGTCAAACAAAGACACTCTGATGATTGGATGACAAATAGTGCCTCCCACAATGCATGCGATGACTACAAGTTGCAGCTGCTGAAGAGCAACTGCAGAAAATTGAAGTCGACCGCAGTCGAACCTTCATGACCTTTGATCACATGGTTGTTGTTCATGCAGTCAACATGTAAACATACGTCTAACAATTTTTATCCCCATACCCTCCCGGGTGGCGCAGTGGTCTAGGGCACTGCATCGCAGTGCTAGCTGCGCCACCAGAGTCTCTGGGTTCGCGCCCAGGCTGGGCTGGGTTCGCGCCCAGGCTCTGTCGCAGCCGGCCGCAACCGGGAGGTCCGTGGGGCGACGCACAATTGGCATAGCGTCGTCCGGGTTAGGGAGGGTTTGGCCGGTAGGGATATCCTTGTCCCAGCATGTAAAATGTATGCACTCTACTGTAAGTCGCTCTGGATAAGAGCGTCTGCTAAATGACTAAAATGTAAATGTATAATGCAACACACTTTGAAATGCTGGTCACCGACTTGAAAAAAGTGATCCGCTCAAATGCGCCGAGAGAGAGAGAGAGAAGAAGACAGTGAAGGGGGGAATAAGGTTGCAAAGCTACTTGTAATATACCAAATTACTGGAATCTATAGCAATCTTTGGCAACTTTGGTAATTTATACCTTAATAACTTGTATGTCTGTGTCCATATTGTCTATGAGTGTTTAATGGATAGACCATATGGTTGTTAATGGGATCGGGGTGTGAACTAAGGTGTTGATGGAAAGGCTTTGTTAACTAGTCCTACAGGCAGAAATTAGCAGTTTGGGAATAAAGCTATAGGATTACTAGTAGGGATGCACTGATATGACATTTTTGGCCGATACCGTTATCTGCGTTTTTCCTTGCCAAAAAAACGATACCGATAACCGATATTTAAAAATGTTGCAGCCTTTTTAAGCATTCTAGTACAGTTAAATAGTTAACACGCACACACACATATGAACACAGCGGTCTAAGGCACTGCATCTCAGTGCAAGAGGCGTGCTTCACTACAGTCCCTGGTTCGAATCCAGGCTGTATCACATCCGGCCGTGATTGGGAGTCACATAGGGCGGCGCACAATTGGCCCAGCATCGTCCGGGGTAGGCCGTCATTGTAAATAAGAATTTGTTCTTAACTGATTTGCCTAGTTAAATAAAGGTTACACACGCACACACTGACCAAAAAGTTATTTTGTTGGCATTTAGGCATGTCCCCATTACCAGTAAAACATAATCAAGACCCATTTCTTTCACTTACTTGCTGTGCTGTTTCGTTGTTCATTTGTTCAGTCGTTTCATTCTCAACCAGGATTTTATCATACACGTCAAGCAGTGAAGTTTCAACTCTGTCTGTCCGTGGCCTCTCCTCCTCGGTGCGCACTGTCACTGTGTCCATTTCCATCTTGTCCAGCTGTGTATGTAACATTTCACGTAAACCCTGTTTCTTGTCTGCATCGAAGTAACGGTCCTTGTACCTAGCATCGAGCATGGCGGCGACACAGTAGAGGCTCTGAGAGAATGCCACCGAATCACTTGTTCACAGCCTCGAGTACTTTTGTAAGTTTTAACCGCATGGTCTGTCTGCAGTTTTGTTGAGCAGGTGTTTCAGTGCCATGACAGAGGATATCAGGTCTGATGCAGACGCAGTTGATTAGCTTATATCTCCAGTCAGTTGTTCAAATGGCGCTAGGAGTGTGTTCATGTTTCCAAGTTTCAAACATGTTCTCAAATGCCATTGAAATGGCAGCAGTGGTATGAGAACCAGCACATTCTTGAGCATGCAATACGGCTTTCCTCTGTACGAAATCCTCGTTGACCCACTGTGCTGTCAGAATCAGCATACTCATGGGGCTGACATCGCTGGTCCAAATGTCCGTTGTGAAGCTAATAGCAGTGTAGCTCATATATGTACATTTCAACAATACTGTGTAACTCCATTGGGGCAACATCTGAAAAATAGTGTGTACCGGGGCTCGACCAGTCGGTGAAAGCCAACATTATCCACGACAGAGGATGGTTGATTGTCAAGGGCAATGAATTCCATTATCTTGGCAATAATGGATTTCACCTTTGAGTTGTCTCGCTGAAATGTTCTTACTCTTTCAAATGACTGCTGGACTTGAACTTGTTTAGTTGTTGGAAGTGTGCGCTTAGTATTTTTCTGCTTTTGTTCTGTGTAGCGCTGTATTTTTCGTGGCGTCATTACATCATCTACTTACGTTATATAGGTATGCATGTCAGCTTTGACATCGGTTTTGCACATTGGCATTAAACTAGACATTGGGCTGATGCCGATTTTAGGCATTTTTAGCTAATATGGTCGGATTTCGATATGCTCACCGATATATCATGCATCCCTAATTACTAGACTGAGATTTCTGTGCATAGGATGACCAGATTAAATTAATGTAATGACCTTCACTTCAATACCTTCAGAGAGTATTTTTCCCCAACACAAAACAGAAATAGGGTGCACACTGGAGGACAACAATGTTTATCTTTGCGTTCGAAGTGATACCTACAGAATCACCACTATAGTTATACTGCACGGCTTTGTGTTATGTTGATAATAAACATCATAGAAGTGGCATCATTCCTTTAGATTTAATATCTCCGATCCTCCTCTTTCTTTCTTTCTCTCTCTCTCTCTCTCTCTCGCAATCTTCCTCTCACATTTCCACCACACCTCAGGTGAAGTGAAATGGTAGGTGAGGGTTAATTAAGGTTGTTATAACAGAAAAAACCTTAACGTTAAGTTTAGGCATTCATTCTGACTGGTTGTCAGGGTTAAGGTTTTGGATAAGGTTAAAACAGGAAAAAAATAAAACAAGTGCCTAGCACTGAGTTAAATAAAGGTTAATATATATATATATATTTTAAAGCACTAGGATTGAACCCGCAATCCTCAGAGCCGAAGCGCACAGTTGAACACAATGCCCTAGTAAGCTGCGAGCCTACTAGCTGGTAATACGTGCTCACGTTGCCCCTAGTGGATGGTATTGAAGGCATCTCCTGACGTCCTGTGGACCTGGACAAATGTCGAATACTGAAGTCTATCTGGTGTGATCTCGCTGCAAATAGCCCACCTCTGACCCATGATCCATCCTCCTTCTGCCCTGGACTAAACTCAGTGACCTATACCATCTATGGGAGGGTTAGCCTGGGTAATACTGGCTTCAGCAGCATAATCTGATCAGCAATACAAAGAACAAGACTCAGTCTATCTCACTGAACACACACACACACACACAAACAAACACATAGGAATAAATCGTATGAGGTGTACAAAATTGGATTGCCATGCAGTAGATTGTGTGTGTGTGTGTGTGTGTGTGTGTGTGTGTGTGTGTTTTGGTATGCATTTGTGCATGTAGCCTAAACACATATATACACATATATATTATTAATTTAAGTGTGTTTGGCCATGTTTATTAGGCCTATGCATGTATTCCCATATCTGTGAGAATGTATGTATGTGATCATGTGCACTTGCATGGAGGCATCATTGTGTTTATTATAATGAAGGTATGTTTTGGGGGGTTCACTGTGTTTGTGTGTGTGGAGGTGGGAGTGTACAGTAAAGTGCAGGTGCAATGCAAAGGTGCACGTGGTTCCTGAAGCCCCCTGACCAAACACAGGCCGAATCAAACTGAAAAAACGAATCCATCTGCACCAATATGATTCTAGAATGTGAATTGATTTGAGGTAAGGTAAAGAGATGCAAAAAAGATGCAGAAAATAAACCAAACATTATTTAATTTGAATGGACAATGTTTGTTAATTAAAGAATTAGGCTGTTTGATTATTAGAATGATTGAAAAACAAATTTCAGTGATTAGAGAACTTGTATAAACCAATTATTAGTGATAGCCTGGTCAACAAGATCAGAACGGGCTTGAAGTTATTTAATTGGCAGTAAAAAAGAAATCAGGAGAAGGTTCACTTGGGAAACTAAATGCTCGGGAACCCAAACATTAAAATCTAAGAATGAGTTCATGGAATCAAATCAGGGAAATAAAAATAACAGCTATTAACAAGAGCACATAAAAAAACATTTGACTTGAGCGCGTTCTTATTTTTTTAAAAATGTTTTAGGGCAGTTCAGGTTGGGCTTTAGGCCAGATGTGTCAAACTCATTCCACAGAGGGCCGAGTGTCTGCGGGTTTTCGCTTCACCCTTGTACTTGATTGATGCATTAAGGTCACTAATTAGTACGGAACTCCCCTAACCTGGTTGTCTAGGTCTTAATTGAAAGAAGAAAAAAAAAACGCACACACTTGGTTCATGTGGAATGAATCTGACACCCCTGTTATATGCTAATTGTTTCAGAGGGTTTCCAACATGCTTGACCTTGAATAACGTATATTTAGCCTAACAGTAGGCCTATAAGAGCCGCGACAATGAGATTTTTTTCATAACCAACTTCTCTATGTTTCACCAAACAACGTTTTCTTTCTCCCTTGTTTGGTTGTGATTATTAGTCTAGCATATGCTACATCATCGTCCGTCAGTCAGTCGGGATAGGAATTTTGGCAATTGCTAAATGATAATTAAACAAGACATATTGTGGGGGCCACTATTTTTTTTATAACCTCGTGGATGGGAGTGCATTTCTCTGTGAGCAGCATAGACTCCACAGGCCGCAAAGGTTGGGAGAGGGGCCGCCCGCGCACACTGATTTAATCATATCCGACAAAACCCTTTGGGGCGTGCAGAGAGAGAGAGGAAGACTGGGAGGGAGAGAGAGCCTCTTTTACCCACCACGGCTATAAAGTAAAAGGTTAATGCAAGGAAGCGCTTGACTTTCAAAGCCAAATACCATTAGCTAGCAAGGGACACCATAATAGTCACGAAAAAAAGAGAAAAATACTGTTAATATCACAAAAGTGTTGTGGCCTAAATTAATTATTTTAAATAGGCTAAATATTGACTAGAATATCTAGAACTTCAACAATTGGCAAAAATGAACAGGGGAATAATGTAATAATAATAATAATTATTATAATAATTTGAATGCTATTATTACAGCAGCAATTTCTGTATGCACCATCCCATGTTTTCTATTTAATGATGACAAACTCAAATTAAGCTACCCGTTGATAATCAATGATTACCGTTAAATTGCCTATAATTCAGAAGTCTACAGTTTAGTTCAACCTCACTTCATTATTAACATAATGATGTTTTATTATAATTTGCGATTATAGGTATACAACGTAGAATTAGTATGTTGCCTGAACAACAGAGGCAATAGCCTACCTCCCAGTGAGGCTATCACCTGTCTTTCATTAAAAAAACAGATTATAGGCTACTTTTATGTAATGATAATAATTCCTGTAGGCTTAGTTTCTTCATGGTTATATTTTTAGTGATTGTATTTATTTTACAATTAATAAGTTATAGGCTATAGTGGTCATCTTTATAACACTACCTATGTAATTTGCCCACAATTAGTAATCATAGATACGTTAATTTGTTCAATTATTGGGCAGAACTGCATTGCCACTGTTTTGCCATTCTGGCATAATTTGTAGGAGATGTAAAACAGGCCTACTATTCAGGATTAGCCTTTGATCTAATGCACATGATTGGGACCGGGAGAAGAGGGAGAGCTGTGGAGTGAACTTCCGTCTGGAAGACGGGGGTCAGTTCTTTATCGCTCACTCTCTCTGGTGTATGTGTGCGCGTGTGTGTATGTGTTGGACCTGGGGGGCACTGCATTTCGATGCTTTCGGCGCGGTGCGGCGCTTGACTGACGGAAATGGGTTAGTAGAGCGCATAACACGTTGGAACACAGAACCTCCGCGCTTGGCCCTAGCACCATGGAGGTCTGGTACACACAGCCTATACCTGCTGCTCTCTGAGAAAATAGTTGTTTCTTTAAATCATCACTGGCAATAGTTAATGGCAATGGCAGAGAGGTCTTCACTATCGCCCATTTGTTTGTAGTGAGTAGAAGTTCCTCCAAACTAGTGGAGTGTGGAGTTAACTCAAACACTGTAACTCACTTAATGCAAGGTGTTTGATGGACCACACACACACACACGAAGATCCGAACAGGCTACAATAATGACAATAAATGGCCATGTTATCCTCACACTTGGGATAATAGTCTGACTGATGCTGTATGAGCAAGTTAGGCTGAAAAAACGTCCCGAGTAAGTTTACACAGCCCACACACAACATAACTACAGTCCCGAATGGATGTGTGGAATACCAGTGTGATGTGAGTGAGTGGATGTGAGGGATATAGCGGCCGGGCGCCACGCGCGCTCCATGGCCAGCTATTTAAATGAGCTGTCAAAAGCAGTTGGATTCTCCTTACCTCGCATAGTGGTTGTGGTGCGATTCGCTTCCGAATGCAGCAGTCATGAAGAAACAAACATAAAGACTTAAAAAAGCAATATCCTCGGGCAAAAAAACAATGTTAATATTCGGCGTCGTCCACGTTCATTCAAGGAGTGTTTTTTATGGGCAAAAGCATTCCAGTCCAGAACGGGCTCGAGCTTGGTGACGCACTGGGCAGAGCGCGGGCGGTGGAGTCTGGAGCCGTAGTCGGACGGTTTGAGTCGTGCGCGCAGCGAGCATGCGAGTTTTCACATGACATCTGCGTCTGCACATCAACCCGATGTTTTCACTGTTTCCCCCCGGCGGAGAGGAGAGCGCTAGAGGCTTACAGGAGCAGGGATTGGACTAGCACTTTCTGCTCCTCCCACTCTCGAACGTCCCCAATGAGTGTGAGTGTAGTAGCCCATACGAGACAGTATCCGTCTGCGCGTGAGGGCACTGTCATCTGTAACGCACATGCATAACAGTGAGGATAAGATATATCATCCTCCCAAATAAATTGTGTTTACAAACAGTTAGTTTGCCTACAATAACACATAACCTAACTATCTAACGGCCATATGTAGAACCTACTGAATTGTAGTCAAAAGATGGAGCGTTTGGGTTAAGTCTGTCTACATGAATACGTTTTCTTCAGAGTTGACTATGAAATGCGGGGGAAATCACACGTCTCTAAGTTCACAGACAGTTTGTAGTCAAAGCAATAGTTTACAGAAATGCTTTTTGAATTTATAGGCCTATACATATCTTACAATCAGGTATAATAGCCTAGGCCACACTAGTTAGATGAGCAAATCTCGAAATCTTTCAGAATGGGGATTTGATACAACCATTTATCTAAATAGTTTATTGATACACAGTTGAACACTCTCTGGTAAATATTTAAAATATTTCTTGGATGTTAAACCTTGTAATGGCTGTGAATTAAATAGTAGAACAGAACCATGGAAAAATATATATTTAAATAGGCTATTCAATTGGTAATCAGTAACATTTTGCTGTTCAAATGCTTATTTAATTGTCACTGAGAGGATGACATTAGGCTACATGTCTAATGTTTCTTCTGCAAAGCACATACAGTGGTTCCCAGTGCATATGCCCAGGATGAGTGTGTTTATTTACAGAGCAGGAGAAACTGACAAACTATATGTACAAAACAGAATAAGAAACAGGATGATGAAAATAAGAAACATACATTGGGGATAACTGAATGTCATTCAAATCATACTAGCCAAAATAACCAGGGCTCAATCCCTAACTGGCAGCATGCCAACATTGCCCTGTCTGATCAGGACAGAAATAAAGGAGTTTAAATACACTTTAAAACATGGCCTTCATTTGGACTATACCATTATTGGAAAATCATAAATCAGCGGCATGAAATAAAGACACAAAATTACTGTACGATTATTTTATGAAGATTTATGTTTTGTTTTATTGAACTAACCTGTTTTTTCTTTATGGTATTTTACACATGACTAATATATGATGAATCTGTGTTTTAGGAAGTTATTTTTTACCTATTTTTTTACCTGGTAACTAATAATCTATTTGGTGATTGGTCAATACATTGCTTGTTATAGCTTTATTGAAAACAGGAAGTGACAGACATTTTTTATTTGTGGTTGTGGTTGTGGCTGATGGTGACCATCCAGTCCTTGCTCCTACAGAAAGTCCTCCATCCACCTGTACTCTCACCCTCAACTTACATTACCAATAACCATAGTCAGGCATATTCAAATAGAGTGAAGAAACATGCATTGTTTTATGCAGAGCATCACAGAGATGAACAAACAATTCACCTCTTCAATAACGAGGAATTACCAGTAAGTAACACACAGAACCCATTCAAATTAAGCCTATATTCTATATATGCCCCTGTGTAGTGCAGAGTGATTAAAGGTCGTGTGTGGTGATGATCATGGAGTTGTCCCATTGTGCCATCACTAGCACATAGAGGCATGCTGCCTTTATATATACACTTGTAATCACTGACCACTTTAATAAATGGAACACTAGTCACTTTAATAATGTTTACATATCTTGCATTACTCATCTCATATGTATATACTGTATTCTATTCTACTGTATCTTAGTCTATGCAGCTCTGACATTGCTCGTCCAAATATCTACTGTATATATTCTTAATTCCATTCCTTACTTAGATTTGTGTGTATTGGGTATATGTTGGGAAATTGTTAGATATTACTGCACTGTCAGAGCTAGAAACACAAACACGCATTTCACTACACTCGCAATAACATCTGCTAAACACGTGTATGTGACCAATAAAATTTGATTTAGAGACGTTATTATGCCATTCTTACCCCAGCCCGACCAGCTCTGACCCCTGACTGACCCCGCATTACCTTACTTCCTATTATGTCTGACTTCGCTGTACCTCAGTGTACCTACAGATTCACTCTATCGCAATCTGAACCGTTATGTCATAAGCATGCATTGCAGTGACTCTACCTCGTCACTTATGGGATCATTGCTGCCTTACTGAGATTTTAGCAACATATCTTGTTTTTTCATTCTGAGAAGCCCAGCTACAGTTGTATCCCAATTGTATTTCATGGAGATTATTAGGCTTATGATGGACATAATGATGGATGTAAGCACCTTTACATACAAGAGTGTATGTTGGTTTGCAGTCTATAGCCCCCCTGTCCCATAACCCCTCTAGTTGTGGCGTCAGAGTGTTGGACCTGGAAAGGCAAGGAAAGAGAGAGAGACAGAAAGAGGGGGAGAGAGAGAAACAGCCCCGAGCACATCTCCACTGACCTACATTTCATCCCTTGCTTTTTTTTCATCCATTATATTTTCATCTCTCATTTCTCTTGTACCAACAGCTCCGTAATTGTGATGTAATGACCAAAGCAAGTGTGACAAAAGGCTAGACTGGTCAAAAAGATGGTCCTGAAGAGAGACAGACATCCAGAGAGAGAGAGGGAGAGAGCGAGAAGTGAATAAAGGAAGGAGTGGGCTGTGTCAAAATACAAAAAGCTTTTCCTTTTTGTTCAGGCAATACAACCTGTCCTCATGTGCTCTTTGTGTGCTTCAGTGATCTTAATGGCATACAGCATAGTAAGCAGGAGCCATCTGAGCTCTAAGGATCCATTAAGCAGGATTACCTCTCATACTGATGCCTTATCAACTGAGAGAAAACCTATTGATGACATGGAACTGAAATGATGTGACACTACATTGTTCCTTGAGAAGGAAAAAAATAGAGGATAACATTCTTGTGTTGGTGGAGGTTCCTTTAGCTAGGAAACGGAAGATAGACCTACATAGAAAAAAATATTAAATAATTTTAATTCTACTATAGGCTTGTGAAATATCCTCCTTGTAAGTACAACTACTGGTATACTAAGTGTGTAATTCTGAATTGAAGAAGTCTGCTGCCATATGGTGGCTAAGCAGAGTGAGAAAGGAAGTGACTGGGCCATGCCCAAGGGCTTAGCTTGGGGAATGCATTGAAAAGCACTCAGACCAGAGACAGGATCCAAGGTCTCTCTCTCTCAGTCTGTCTTTCTATCTGATTCAGTGCTACTGCTTCACTTTACCTCCTTGGTTTTGTTCTCTTCCTGATTCTTCCAGTTGCATCCTCTCATAAATCTTCTCCTATGTGGCTTTTCTACATTTGACCTGCTTGTTTCACCCCAGCCATATGTTTAAAACTATTATGAAATTATCTCTCTGTATCACTTTCTCTCTCATTGTATCTCTCTCTGTATCTCTCTCTCTCTCCCTCCCAATTTCAATTAAATTCAATTTCAATGTAAGGGCTTTATTGCCATGGGAAACATACACTGCTCAAAAAAATAAAGGGAACACTTAAACAACACAATGTAACTCCAAGTCAATCACACTTCTGTGAAATCAAACTGTCCACTTAGGAAGCAACACTGATTGACAATAAATTTCACATGCTGTTGTGCAAATGGAATAGACAAAAGGTGGAAATTATAGGCAATTAGTAAGACACCCCCAAAAAAGGAATGGTTCTGCAGGTGGTGACCACACACCACTTCTCAGTTCCTATGCTTCCTGGCTGATGTTTTGGTCACTTTTGAATGCTGGCGGTGCTTTCACTCTAGTGGTAACATGAGACGGAGTCTACAACCCACACAAGTGGCTCAGGTAGTGCAGTTCATCCAGGATGGCACATCAATGCGAGCTGTGGCAAAAAGGTTTGTTGTGTCTGTCAGCGTAGTGTCCAGAGCATGGAGGCGCTACCAGGAGACAGGCCAGTACATCAGGAGACGTGGAGGAGGCCGTAGGAGGGCAACAACCCAGCAGCAGGACCGCTACCTCCGCCTTTGTGCAAGGAGGAGCACTGCCAGAGCCCTGCAAAATGACCTCCAGCAGGCCACTCACTGTCAACCTCATTTATTTTCAGCAAACTTAACATGTGTAAATATTTGTATGAACATATCAAGATTCAACAATTGAGACATAAACTGAACAAGTTCCACAGACATGTGACTAACAGAAATGGAATAATGTGTCCCTGAACAAAAGGGGGGTCAAAATCAAAAGTAACAGTCAGTATCTGGTGTGGCCACCAGCTGCATTAAGTACTGCAGTGCATCTCCTCCTCATGGACTGCACCAGATTTGCCTGTTCTTGCTGTGAGATGTTACCCCACTCTTCCACCAAGGCACCTGCAAGTTTCTGGACATTTCTGGGGGGAATGGCCCTAGCCCTCACCCTCCGATCCAACAGGTCCCAGACGTGCTCAATGGGATTGACATCCGGGCTCTTCGCTGGCCATGGCAGAACACTGACATTCCTGTCTTGCAGGAAATCACGCACAGAATGAGCAGTATGGCTGGTGGCGTTGTCATGCTGGAGGGTCATGTCAGGATGAGCCTGCAGGAAGGGTACCACATGAGGGAGGAGGACGTCTTCCCTGTAACGCACAGCGTTGAGATTGCCTGCAATGCAACATGCTCAGTCCGATGATGCTGTGACACACCGCCCCAGACCATGACGCACCCTCCACCTCCAAATCGATCCCGCTCCAGAGTACAGGCCTCAGTGTAACACTCATTCCTTCGACATTAAACGTGAATCCGACCATCACCCCTGGTGAGACAAAACCGCGACACGTCAGTGAAGTGCACTTTTTGCCAGTTTTGTCTGGTCGAGCGACAGTGGGTTTGTACCCATAGGCGACGTTGTTGCCGGTGATGTCTGGTGAGGACCTGCCTTACAACAGGCCTACAAGCCCTCAGTCCAGCCTCTCTCAGCCTATTGCGGACAGTCTGAGCACTGATGGAGGGATTGTGCGTTCCTGGTGTAACTCGGGCAGTTGTTGTTGCCATCCTGTACCTGTCCTGCAGGTGTGATGTTCGGATGTACCGATCCTGTGCAGGTGTTGTTACACATGGTCTGCCACTGCGAGGACGATCAGCTGTCTGTCCTGTCTCCCCGTAGCGCTGTCTTAGGCGTCTCACTGTACAGACATGGCAATTTATTGCCCTGGCCACATCTGCAGTCCTCATGCCTCCTTGCAGCATGCCTAAGGCACGTTCACGCAGATGAGCAGGGTATATGATCATACATTTGGCAGGAGGTTAGGAAGTGCACCTCAGTTTCAACATCATTTTGTGGGCAGTGTGCACACAGCCTGTCTTCTCTTGAGAGCCAGGTCTGCCTACATCGGTCTTTCTCAATAGCAAGGCTATGTTCACTGAGTCTGTACATACTGTAGTCAAACCTTTCCTTAAGCTATGGTCAGTCACGGTGGTCAGGTATTCTGCCACTGTGTACTCTCTTTTTAGGGTCAAACAGCATTCTAGTTTGCTCTATTTTTTCAAGTAATAATCTGTTTGTTTTCTCATGATTTGGTTGTGTCTAATTGTGTTGCTGTCCTGGGGCTCCATGGTGTCTGTTTGTGAACAGAGCCCCAGGACCAGCTTGCTTAGGGGACTCTTCTCTAGGTTTATCTCTCTGCAGGTGATGCCTTTGTTATGGAAGGTTTGGGAATCGCAATGCCAATGGGTTCTATAACTGATTGAAGTATTTTTTGCGAAATCCGAATTGGCGAATGTCGAATTTGATCTTCCTTTTGATGGCATTGAATGCCCTTCTTGCTTTGTCTCTCAGATCGTTCACAGCTTTGTGGAAGTTACCTGTGGTGCTGATGTTTAGGCCAAGGTATGCATAGTTGTTTGTTTGCTGTAGGGCAATGGTGTCTAGATAGAATTTATAATTGGGGTCCTGGCAACTGGACCTTTTTTGGACCACCATTATTTTTGTCTTAATGGAGATTTACTGTGAGGGCCCAGGTCTGACAGAATCTGTGCAGAAGATCTAGGTGCTGCTGTAGGCCCTCCTTGGTTGGGGACAGAAGCACCAGATCATCAGCAAACAGTAGACATTTGACTTCAGATTCTAGTAGGGTGAGGCCGGATTCTTCAGACTGTTCTAGTGCCCTCGCCAAGTCGTTGATATATATGTTGAAGAGGGTGGGGCTTAAGCTGCATCCCTGTTTCACCCGACGGCCCTGTGGAAAGAAATGTGTGGTTTTTGCCAATTTTAACCACACACTTGTTGTTTGGACAAAAGGAACACTTACGTGAGAATGCTATTCATTGACTACAGCTCAGTGTTCAACATCATAGTACCCTCAAAGCTCATCAGTAAGCTAAAGATCCTGGGACTAAACACCTCCCTCTGCAACTGGATCCTGGACTTCCTGACGGGCCGCCCCCTGGTGGTGAGGGTAGGTAGCAACACATCTGCCATGCTGATCCTCAACACTGGAGGTGCGTGGTCAGTCCCTTCCTGTACTCCCTGTTCACCCACGACTGCATGGCCAGGCACGACTCCAACACCATCATTAAGTTTGCAGACGACACAACAGTGGTAGGCCTGATCACCAACAACGACGAGACAGCCTATAGGGAGGAAGTCAGAGACCTGGCCGGGTGGTGCCAGACTAACAACCTATCCCTCAACGTAACCAAGACTAAGGAGATTATTTTGGACTACAGGAAAAGGAGGACTGAGCACGCCCCCATTCTCATCAATGGGGCTGTAGGTTGAGAGGTTCAAGTTCCTTGGTGTCCACATCAACAACAAACTAAAATGGTCCAAACACACCAAGACAGTCGTGAAGAGGGCACGTCAATGCCTATTCCCCCTCAGGAAACTAAAAAGATTTGGCATGGGTCCTGAGATCCTCAAAAGTTTCTACAGCTGCAACATCGAGAGCATCCTGACCGGTTGCATCACTGCCTGGTACGGCAACTGCTCGGCCTCTGACCGCAAGGCACTACAGAGGGTAGTGCGTACGGCCCAGTACATCACTGGGGCTAAGCTGCCTACCATCCAGGACCTCTACACCAGGCGGTGTCAGAGGAAGGCCCTAAAAATTGTCAAAGACCCAGGCCACCCCAGTCATAGACTGTTCTCTCTACTACCGCATGGCAAGTGGTACCGGAGTGCCAAGTCTAGAACAAAAACGCTTCTCAACAGTTTTTACCCCCTAGCCATACGACTCCTGAACAGGTAATCAAATGGTTACCCAGACTATTTGCATTGTGTGCCCCCCCCCAACCCCTCTTTTTACACTGCTGCTACTCTCTGTTTATCATATTTGCATAGTCACTTTAACTATACATTCATGTACATACTACCTCAATTGGGCCGACCAACCAGTATTCCCGCACAGTGACTAACCGGGCTATCTGCATTGTGTCCCACCCACCACCCGTCAACCCCTCTTTTACGCTACTGCTACTCTCTGTTCATTATATATGCACAGTTACTTTAATCATATCTACATGTACATACTACCTCAATCAGCCTGACTAACCGGTGTCTGTATGTAGCCTCGCTACTTTTATAGCCTTGCTACTGTATATAGCCTGTCTTTTTACTGTTGTTTTATTTCTTAACATACCTATTGTTCACCTAATACCTTTTTTTGACTATTGGTTAGAGCCTGTAAGTAAGCATTTCACTGTAAGGTCTACAACTGTTGTATTCAGCGCACGTGACAAATTAACTTTGATTTGATTTGTGTACATGGATTTTATAATGTCGGATATTTTTCCCCCAACACCGCTTTCCATCAATTTGTATGGCAAACCCTCATGCCAAATTGAGTCAAAAGCTTTTTTGAAATCAACAATGCATGAGAAGACTTTGCCTTTGTTTTAGTTTGTTTGTTTGTCAATTAGGGTGTGCAGGGTGAATACGTGGTCTGTCGTACGGTAATTTGGTAAAAAGCCAATCTGACATTTGCTCAGTACGTTGTTTTCACTGAGGACATGTACAAGTCTGCTGTTAATGATAATGCAGAGGATTTTCCCAAGGTTACTGTTGACGTATATCCCACGGTAGTTATTGGGGTCAAATTTGCCTCTACTTTTGTGGATTGGGGCGATCAGTCCTTGGTCCCAAATATTGGGGAAGATGCCAGAGCTAAGGATGATCTTAAAGAGTTTAAGTATAGCCAATTGGAATTCGTGGTCTGTATGTTTTATCATTTCATTGATGATACCATCAACACCACAGGCCTTTTCGGGTTGGAGGGTTTGTATTTTGTCCTGTAGTTCATTCAATGTAACTGGAGCATCCAGTGGGTTCTGGTAGTCTTTAATATTCTTTAAGATTTGTATTTGATCATGTATATGTTTTTGCTGTTTGTTCTTTGTTCTTTGTTATATGGACAAAAAGATTGGATAACTGGTTTACCCATATATCTCTGTTGTGGATAGATAACTCTTTGTGTTGTTGTTCGTTTAGTGTTTTCCAATTTTCCCAGAAGTGGTTAGAGTCTATGGAATTTTCAATTATATTGATCTGATTTCTGATGTGCTGTTCCTTCTTTTTCCGTAGTGTATTTCTTTATTGTTTTAGTGATTCATCATATTGAAGGCGTAGGCTCAGGTTTTCTGGGTCTCTATGTTTTTGGTTGGGTAGGTTTCTCAATTTCTTTCTTAGGTTTTTGCATTCTTCATCAAACCTTTTGTCATTGTTGTTCATTTTCATTTTTAGATTTGATAGGGAAGCTGATTGGTCATTGTTATTGGTCATTGTTGTTAATTGTCTTAGGTAGTCTGCTTGACATTTTTTGATTTGATAGGGAAGCTGAGAGGTCAAATTTACTGTTTAGATTTTCTACTGCCAAGTTCACTATTACAGTGAAACCCTTTGTCCAGGACGTTGTCTTAAAGGGATTGAATGAATTGTTGCCTAATTGTTTTTTGGTAGATTTCCACACTATTTTCCTTCCATCTATAGCATTTCTTAATATTATTCAGTTCCTTTGGATTTGATGCCTCATGATTGAGTATTGCTCTGTTCAAGTAGACTGTGGTTTTGTTCTGATCTTAGAGGGATGTCAGTGGACTGACTGTGAATGCTCTAAAAGACTCTGGGTTGAGGTCAGTGATAAAGTAGTCTACAGTACTACTGCCAAGAGATGAGCTATAGGTGTACCTACCGTAGAAGTTCCCTTGAAGCCTACTATCTCTTGCTCTCTCTCGCTCTCTGTCGGTCTGTCTCTGTCTGTGTGTGTGTGTGTGTGTGTGTGTGTGTGTGTGTGTGTGTGTGTGTGTGTGTGTGTGTGTGCGTGCGTGCGTGCGTGCGTAGAAATGTCTTGCACATGTCATTTTGATTACAGCTCACACATACAGACGTATGCACACACACACACAACACACACACACCCAAGCACTTTGTGCGTACAACACAGAATTAAAGAGGATACTATTAGGGCTATTGTGTGTGAGCAGGAACAGGAGACAAGAAGAGATGGGATTGTGTGCTGATAGTCCTGTTTTTTGAGGATAGAACTCATTCATACCACTCTGTCCCGCCCTTGAGTCGACCATCAGGAAGTTAACTTACATATAATTAGATCGTTTTCCTCCTGAAAATAAGAAATTAGGCCAATGGTCTCTAAGGATTCCCCTTCTCGTCTCAAACGACATGTACAACATTGCCTTTTATTTTCTCCTGAAACAAGCAGGTGATTTCCACTGTGTGTGTGTGTGTGTGTGTGTGTGTGTGTGTGTGTGTGTGTGTGTGTGCGCGCGCGCGCGCGTGCGTACGTATGTATGTGTGGGTCTATGTGTGTCTGTAAATCTATGCGAGGGAACATTTGTGTCTTTGTGCATAAATAAGTGTCGGCGGGATATCATCCACCTTGAACTTTCTGAAGTGTCAAAGTAGAGAGAGAGATTGAAAATACACTTGAGAAATGTGCAGAGAGATACCACAAGTGACATAGGCAATTTCTGGAGAAAAATGACTTCATCATAATTTCAATCCCAAAAAGAATTGAAAGGCAAGCCCTGAAGGAGGAAGGAGGCCATGTCACCTTGAAAAGCATTAGAGAAAATGTCAGCACACACATACAGTGGGGCAAAAAAGTATTTAGTCAGCCACCAATTGTGCAAGTTCCCCCACTTAAAAAGATGAGAGAGGCCTGTAATTTTCATCATAGGTACACTTCAACTATGACAGACAAAATGAGAAAAAAAATCCAGAAAATCACATTGTAGGATTTTTTATGAATTTATTTGCAAATTATGGTGGAAAATAAATATTTGGTCACCTACAAACAAGCAAGATTAAGCAAGATCAGGGAGTTGAAAGTCCGTGTTGCCCAGCAACAGCCCCAAAACATCACTGCTCTAGAGGAGATTTGCATGGAGGAATGGGCCAAAATACCAGCAACAGTGTGTGAAAACCTTGTGAAGACTTACAGAAAACGTTTGACCTGTGTTATTGCCAACAAAGGGTATATAACAAAGTATTGAGATAAACTTTTGTTATTGACCAAATACTTATTTTCCACCGTAATTTGTAAGTAAATTCATTAAAAATCCTACAATGTGATTTTCTGGAATTTATTTTCTCATTTTGTCTGTCATAGTTGAAGTGTACCTATGATGAAAATTACAGGCCTCTCTCATCTTTTTAAGTGGGAGAACTTGCACAATTGGTGGCTGACTAAATACTTTTTTGCCCCACTGTAAATACACGCACGCACGCACGCAGGCACGCACGCACGCAGGCACGCACGCACGCACGCACGCACGCACGCACGCACGCACGCACGCACGCACGCACGCACACACACACACACACACACACACACATAAACATTAAGAAAAGTACAAATATAATTGAAAATAAACAATTAAGCACATGTATGCCCTTCATTATGTTTGTAATATGTGTAAAATCATATCAATATTATTGAATAATGAAAATGACTGTAGGATTTGGTTCTGTGCTTAGCCACGGCATAGGCTTAATCCTGTTCTTGCTTAACAGTGTTGCACTCCAGTTAAAGTAAAAGGCTGTGGTAACCAGCGTCATCTCATCAAAGCTTTAAATAGTCAGTCACTTAGACAAAACAGGCCTATTTTCCACACTATACCTCACAGTACCAATCATCTGATTTTAATTGGATTTCTGTTTTATCCCTGTTTTTTTCACACAAAGCCATTAAGATATTAAATCTAGTTTTCAAGTCCTTATTTTGGTACGCATTAGAATATGCCTGTATGGCCTGAGGCGCACTTTGAAAATTATTTAGCCGTTGATTTCGTTCGGAGTGCTTAATATAGTAAACGTTGACGTTAAAATTGTGAGAAATAGCAATCAGAGAGTCAGAAGCTTTCATGTTCAGGGTCTGTTGTTTGATGTGTTCTGGATGGCTCTAGCAAGGGAGACAAATCCCAATCCATACTCCTCTCAGATCAGTTTCTAAAGGTTGAACAATTCATCGTACTTTAATTATAACTGTTCCCCCATCAGCCCTTATTTCAAAATATCCTCTATAGCAGCTCTGAGTGACTTAAAGCACCAAGAAGACTGGCTCCTGTCACGTTCCTGACCTGTGTTCTGTTGTTTTGTATGTGTGTGATGGTCAGGGCGTGAGTTTTGGGTGGGCAGTCTATGTTTTCTGTTTCTATGTTGGTTTTGGGTTGCCTGGTATGGCTCTTAATTAGAGGCAGGTGTTTTGCTTTTTCCTCTAATTGAGAGTCATATTAAGGTAGGGTGTTCTCACTGTTTGTTTGTGGGTGATTGTCGTCCGTGTCTGTGTCTGCGCACCACACGGGACTGTAGCGTTTGTTCGTTCGTTTGTTATAGTCTGTACCTGTTCCTACGTGCTTCGTGTTTTATGTAAGTACTCTTGTTCAGGTCTGTCTATTTTGTTTTGTTGTTTTGTAAATTTATCAAGTGTTCTTCGTGTGTTTAGTTTCGTCTGGTTAATAAAGTATCATTATGTATTCACAACCCGCTGCATGTTGGTCGAATCACTACTCCTCCTCTTCGTATGAAGAGGAGGAGGAACACCGTTACAGAATCACCCACCAAACCCAGATCAAGCAGCGGGTTAACGGACAGCAACGACAGCAGCAGTGGGTCAAGGATGATTGGACATGGGAAGAGATCCTAGACGGAGAAGGACCCTGGGCAGAACCAGAGGAGTGTCGCCGCCCCAAAGCGGAGCTGGAGGCAGCGAAAGCGGAGAGGCGGCGATATGAGGATGCAGCACGGAAACAAGGCTGGAAGCCCGTGAGTCAAACCCAAAAATTTCTTGGGGGGGGGGGGGGGGGGGGGGGCTCGCGGGGAATATAGTTGGGTCAGTCAGGGGACTTGAGCCAACTCCTCCTGCTTTACATAAGGAGCCGGTGAGGGCGGAGTTGGAGGTGAGTAACGCAGAGACTGTAAAGGGGCTAATGGAGAAATTGAAGGAGAAAGAGATGAGGGATGTACTGGTTTGGTGCATGAGGCACGGCATCCGTCCGAATGAACGTATTGGTGAGTTGATGTCACCGGGTACCGCTCTCCATACTCGTCCTGAGGTGCCTACACCACGCACCAAGCCTCCTGTGCGTCTTCAGAGCCCGGGTTCTCCTCCATGCACTCTCCCTGGGGTGCGTGTCTCCAGCCTAGTACCACCAGTGCTGGCACCACGCACCAAGCCTTATGTGCGTCTCCAGAGCCCTGTATGCACTGTTCCTTCTCCCCGTACTCGCCCTGAGGTGCCTCGCCCCAGCCCAGTACCACCAGTGCCTACACCACGCACCAGGCTTCCAGTGCGTTTTAAGAGCCCTGTTCCTCCTCCACGCACTCTCCCTATGGTGCGTGTCTCCAGCCCAGTGCCTCCAGTTCCGGCACCACGCACTAAGCCATCTGTGCGTCTCCAGAGCCCTGTACGCACTGTTCCTTCTCCCCGCACTCGCCCGGAGGTGCGTGCCCTCAGCCCGGTACCTCCAGTTCCGGTACCACGCACCAGGCCTATAGTGCACTTCGAGAAGTCAGTGTGCCCTGTCCCTGCTCCCCGCACTAGCCTTGAAGTGCGTGCCGTCATCCCGGTACCTCCAGTTCCGGCACCACGCACCAGGCCTACTGTGCGCCTCAGCAGGGCAGAGTCGGCCGTCTGCCCAACGCCTTCTGCACTGCCTGTCTGCCCAGCTCCGTCTGAGCCATCTGTCTGCCCAGCGCCGTCTGAGCCATCTGTCTGCCCAGCGCCGTCTGAGCCATCTGTCTGCCCAGCGCCGTCTGAGCCATCTGTCTGCCCAGCGCCGTCTGAGCCATCTGTCTGCACAGCGCCTTCTGAGCCGTCCGTCTGCCACGAGCCATTAGAGCCGTCCGTCAGTCAGGAGCCGCTAGAGCCGCCAGCCAGTCAGGAGCTGCCAGAGCCGCCAGCCAGTCAGGAGCTGCCAGAGCCGCCAGCCAGTCAGGAGCTGCCAGAGCCGCCAGCCAGTCAGGAGCTGCCAGAGCCGCCAGCCAGTCAGGAGCTGCCAGAGCCGCCAGCCAGTCAGGAGCTGCCAGAGCCGCCAGCCAGTCAGGAGCTGTCAGAGCTGCCCTTCAGTCATGAGCTGCCCTCCAGTCATGAGCTGCCCTACAGTCATGAGCTGCCCTACAGTCATGAGCTGCCTTACAGTCATGAGCTGCCCTACAGTCATGAGCTGCCCTACAGTCATGAGCTGCCCTACAGTCATGAGCTGCCCTACAGTCATGAGCTGCCCTACAGTCATGAGCTGCCCCTCAGCCCGGACCTGCCAGAGTCCCTCAGCCCGGACCTGCCAGAGTCCCTCAGCCCGGACCTGCCAGAGTCCCTCAGCCCGGACCTGCCAGAGTCCCTCAGCCCGGACCTGCCAGAGTCCCTCAGCCCGGACCTGCCAGAGTCCCTCAGCCCGGACCTGCCAGAGTCCCTCAGCCAGGACCTGCCAGAGTCCCTCAGCCAGGACCTGCCAGAGTCCCTCAGCCAGGACCTGCCGCCCCTTATCCCGGTGCTGCCCCTTATCCCGGTGCTGCCCCTTCATTTAGGTGGTTTTAGTTGGAGGGTGGTCATTGGGAGGGGGATACAGAAGCGGGGAGTGACTATGGTGGTGTGGGGACAGCGTCCGGAGCCTGAGCCACCACCGTGGTCAGATGCCCACCCAGACCCTCCCCTGGACTTTGTGCTGGTGCGCCCGGCGTTCGCACCTTGAGGGGGGGGGGGGTTCTGTCACGTTCCTGACCTGTGTTCTGTTGTTTTGTATGTGTGTGATGGTCAGGGCGTGAGTTTTGGGTGGGCAGTCTATGTTTTCTGTTTCTATGTTGGTTTTGGGTTGCCTGGTATGGCTCTTAATTAGAGGCAGGTGTTTTGCTTTTTCCTCTAATTGAGAGTCATATTAAGGTAGGGTGTTCTCACTGTTTGTTTGTGGGTGATTGTCGTCCGTGTCTGTGTCTGCGCACCACACGGGACTGTAGCGTTTGTTCGTTCGTTTGTTATAGTCTGTACCTGTTCCTACGTGCTTCGTGTTTTATGTAAGTACTCTTGTTCAGGTCTGTCTATTTTGTTTTGTTGTTTTGTAAATTTATCAAGTGTTCTTCGTGTGTTTAGTTTCGTCTGGTTAATAAAGTATCATTATGTATTCACAACCCGCTGCATGTTGGTCGAATCACTACTCCTCCTCTTCGTATGAAGAGGAGGAGGAACACCGTTACAGCTCCAGTATTACTGTTACTGACGATTCAGTCTCCAATAGTAATGTTGGCTATGACAGCTTGACTGTAATTAACAGGTCAACAAGTTTTTCTTTACATTTACATTTTTACATCTTTCAGTAACAGCAGGTATTTCCACTCTCTATCCATCTTATTTCCTAACCTCCTAGAGTTGATGTCCACGTCCGCCTGAAATCTAATTAGCGTAATACAACAGTCCCCATCAAAATCCGTCTGTTTAAGCTAGATATATTTTTAAATGGGCTC
This sequence comes from Salvelinus fontinalis, assembly GCF_029448725.1. Classification (NCBI taxonomy): domain Eukaryota; kingdom Metazoa; phylum Chordata; class Actinopteri; order Salmoniformes; family Salmonidae; genus Salvelinus; species Salvelinus fontinalis. Next base: position 18,050,524 of record NC_074668.1, read on the forward strand.
CGTCTCAAGACTCGTCTGAAGGTAGCCCAGTACCAGTTAAAAAAATTAATGGAAGTATATATGGAAGTACTGTAGGGCCAAAAAAGGGATTAAATATGGCAAAAAGAAATTTACAAATATATACACTATATATACAAAGTATGTGGACACCCCTTCAAATTAGTGGATTTGACTATTTCAACCACAAGTCAGTTTGTAAAATGTATTCCCTTCTAGAGGTCCCCGGTCAACTGTAAGTGCTGTTATTGTGAAGTGGAAACGTGTAGGAGCAACAACGTCTCAGCCGCGAGTGATAGGCCACACAAGCTCACAGAAGGGGACTGCCGAGTGCAGAAGTCCGTAGCGCGTAAAAATCATCTTTCCTCGGTAGCAACACTCACTACCGAGTTCCAAACTGCCTCTGGAAGCAACGTCAGCACAAGAACTGTTCGTCGAGAGCTTCATGAAATAGGTTTCCATGGCCAAGCAGCCGCACACAAGCCTAAGATCACCATGCGCAATGCCAAGCGTTGGCTGGAGTGATGTAAAGCTCGTCGCCATTGGACTCTGGAGCAGTGGAAACGCATTCTCTGGATTGACCATTTGGCAGTTCGACCAACAAATCTGGGTTTGGCGGATGCCAGAAGAACGCTACCTGCCCAATTGCATAGTGCCAACTGTACTGTTTGTTGGAGGAGGAATATGGTCTGGGGCTGTTTTTCATGGTTTGGGCCCCTTAGTTCCAGTGAAGGGAAATCTTAAAGCTACAGCATTCTAGACATTTCTATGCATCCAACTTTGTGGCAATAGTTTGGGGAGGGCCCTTTCCTGTTTCAGCATGACAATGCCCCCGTACACACAGCGAGGTCCATACAGAAATGGTTTGTAGAGATCGGTGTGGAAGGACTTGACTGGCCTGCACAGAGCCCTGACCTCCACCCCATCGAACACCTTTGGGATTAATTGGAACGACGACTGCAAATCAGGCCTAATCCCCCAACATCAGTGCCCGACCTCACTAATGCTCTTGTGGCTCAATGAAGCAAGTCCCTGCAGCAATGTTCCAACATCTAATGGAAAGCCTTCCCAGGAGAGTGTAGGCTGTTATAGCAGCAAAGGGGGGACCAACTCCATATTAATGCCCATGATTTTGGAATGAGCTGTTCAACAAGCAGGTGTCCACATACTTTTGGTCATGTGGTGTATATATCATTTCCTGATCATTCTTATGTATCTCAGATACAGGACAGACACTTCAAAACATACTTCCGTTTGATAATTTTTTTCTCTCTCTATTTTGCCATGTATGAGTCTGTTATTCAATGTGTTTCTATCAGCTAAGAGCAGTAAGGCCAAATTCAATATCTCATCAAAAACTTCATCAACGTTTTTATACCTACAGGGGTCCTACACTTCAAAATCAATTAGCTAAATGATCCTTGTTTAAACATCTTAAAACAATTCCATATGTTAAGTTAGTAGAAACTGTGCTCTGTGCCATTAGATAAAAGTCCAATGATGCAGTTTTTATGTCAATATCAAATCATTTCTGGGTTTCAAGAATTTTGCTAGAACTGTCTGGGAGTGTTTTGAGTGGGGAGCGGAAGCAGTACATTTGCTGTTATTGGCAGAGAGGTTTTGGAACATTCTTTCTTATTGGCCTATTAGATAATTTATGTCATGGTGATGTCACCATGGAAGGCCAAAACTCCCTCCCACCAAAACAGGCTGAAATTTCAGTTCTTACACTAAAAGGCTATTGTCATTATTTTCACAATTTCACAGTATTATTCCAACCTCATAGTGTGGAAATACTGTATATACTGAACAAAAATATAAACGCAACATGCAACAATTTAAAATATTTGACTATACAGTTTATATAAGGATATCAGTAAATTGAAATTAATTCTTTAGGCCCTAATCTATGGATTTCACATTACTGGGAATACAGATGTGCATATGTTGGTCACAGATACCTTGAAAGAAAGTAGAGGCATGAGTCAGGATACCAGTCAGTATCTAGTGTGACCACCATTTGCCTTATACAGCGCGACACTTCTCATTCACATAGAGTTTATCAGGCTGTTGATTGTGGCCTGTGGAATGTTGTCCCAATCCTCTTTAATGGCTGTGTGAAGTTGCTGGATACTGGCGGGAACTGGAACACGCTGTCGTACACGTTGATCCAGAGCATCCCAAACATGCTCAATGGGTGACATGTCTGGTGAGCATGCAGTCCATGGAAGAACTGGGACATTTTCAGCTTCCAGGAATTGTGTACAGATCCTTGCGACATTGGGCTGTGCATTATCATGCTAAAACATGAGGTGATGGTGACGGATGAATGGAACGACAATGGGCCTCAGGATCTCGTCACAGTATCTCTGTGCATTAAAATTGCCATCGATAAAATGCAATGTGTTCATTGTTCGTAGCTTATTCCTGCCAATACCATAACCACACCGCCTCCATGTGGCACTCTTTTCACAATGTGCACCTGTTTAATGATCATGCTGTTTAATCAGCTTCTTGGGATGCCACACCAGTCAGGTGGATGGATTATCTTGGCAAAGGAGAAATGCTCACTAACAGGGATGTTAACAAATTTGAGAAATTAGCTTTTTGTACATCTGGAACATTTGTGGGTCATTTTATTTCAGCTCATGAAACATGGGACCAACACTTTACATGCTGTGTTTATATTTTTGTTCAGTACATGTAAAACTCCCTGGAATGATAAATCCCTATTCTCTGATTGATAACACACCACACAGGCCCCTATCTTCATCAAGTCCTGCCCACCTCTAACCCTTACCTTTTGACCTCCACCCTATCAGAGGGATGCTTGACCAGAGACTTTTACAGGAGACCAATAACAAATCACTGGGGTACGCCCCAAAATCCTCTTACTGTCTGTTTCACAGGGGCAGCACTAAGCACTTTAATCTGGAGATAGCGACTATATGGATGTGGGTGGTGGGCATGGGTAGAAGAGCGGGGGCTCATGTTTTTAACCCCTTGCTCGCCCTCCTCTTTAATCCCAAGTCTAGCATGGGGATTAGAGGGCAGTGGGCCGCACCACTGTTTGACATAAAGCAGTGTTTCTTATGGCACATCTATAAGATTACGTCTATAAGCAGTTTACCCTTTCCGCACTGTGAGAATATTACAGTCAGCACGTGGCTAAGGCTAATGACTTTATATCAAATCAGAACATCCCTCCATACATCCACCATGCAGCATCGGGGCCTGGTGGATGTCTACAGAAGTGTGTGTGTATATGTGTGTATTTGTGTCAACAACAGGTGTGCCCATCAATGTGGCCCTGTCACTCACTCACTAGACTAGAGAATCTGGCTTCTCCCTTTTCATTCTCTCCGGCTCACTGGTAACCCCCCCTCACCTCCCCTACCAACACGCACACCCACCCCACCATGCAAATACGAACCACACCGTTAACTGCTGGGGGATGATTTGACATCTCTCTTGGTTTGGGCTGACGTAAAACTAGTCTGTTGGTCTATTCATCTGTAAGGATTAAGAAGTAACAACAATCCCCCATGGAGTGTGTGTGTGTGTGTGTGTGTGTGTGTGTGTGTGTGTGTGTGTGTGTGTGTGTGTGTGTGTGTGTGTGTGTGTGTGTGTGTGTGTGTGTGTGAATTTAATGACATTAGCAGATTTTTGTAGAAAAAAAACTAACTTGACATGATAAAATACATTTAGATAATATATATAGTAAGAATTAAGCCAGAAATTATGCTAAATATTTTTGTATTTCCAAATCAGTCCCAGGTTCATCAGCTCTGTCTTGGCATGAGATCTGATGTTAAGATTTGACCTCACACAACTCTTGATGTTGTTTCATTTACAGTATGTTGATCATCTGACCACACGGAGGATAAGTTCCTTAGTAAGACACAGTAATAAGGGTTTTGGGATCGCTAATGTGACAGAGTTTAAAATGAGAAGGGGACGCATCAGGGATTACATGATTGTTCTCTGGTATTACATACGCTTTGATGAGCATCTACTTAAGTCTTATGTGCTGCTGTCTGGAACACACACACACACACAAAGTACCCTGTTCCATTCACACATACAAACACCATTAGTACAGTCCAGCTGATACTCTCAATACACAGAAGAAAGGAGAAGAAACATGTCAAGTCTTTGTCTTCCTCTGTCTGGCTCATTCATTGTCTCGCTTATAGAAGGAAGGATGGGAAAGAAAAAGTGGACAGATTTATTCATTGAAGTTTATGGTTTTAAGTGGGAAACACTTGACTTTACATTGGCTATATTGAGCCATTTCATAAACAAATACACACCACTAGTATACTAGACGGACCTCAAGTATACTAGACGGACACAAATAAACCTTTGTTGTTATCATATTCATTTTGTTGTGCTGAAACACAATTACCATTGTATCAAATGCAGCTGCTCATCATGTAAGTAACATGTAACCTGCATTATAGACTTTTAACACGTTTTGGAATAATAGAATATTATGGTTTTCTAGATATCATTACAAAATAATTGTTGAAACTGTTTAGTTTCTCTATCAAGAATGTGGTAACACTTTACATCAACTGTAAAGTATGTGGAGGTCTCGCTCTAAACGGATTATAAACATGATTAAACACAGATTCACTTCCGGTTGAAAAGGTTTTTTCTCTCTCTCCACAGCATGGCGCGAGCACAATTGCAAGCTTGATTGGCTTCTAACACTGCAAGACAGTTGAGTGAGTTTTAATATCAAAGTCACAAGTCATAAGTATTTTGCTTATGAGGGGCAGTCTGAGATTCTGGGGATGTTCCAGAAAAGTTGCTATCTTCAAGAGACGATTTGCATGGAGCGATAGTTTTTAGATGCGGTGCTTCGAGAATTCACAAAACTTGTGCCACAAAGGCTCAATGCAATGCTCAATGCTCAACGCAATGCTCAATGCTCAACGCAATGCTCAATGCTCAACGCAATGCTCAATGCTCAATGCAATGCTCAACGCAATGCTCAACGCAATGCTCAATGCTCAACACAATGCTCAATGCTCAACGCAATGCTTGTTCATGGGAATTGCAAGGGAAATCGGTTATACCATCCAGGTAATATTATTTATCTCCCAGCCTCTGTTAATTTTAATGGTAACACCAGTGTGGCTTCAAGAACGCACTCGAAGTTCACAAAAAGCACACGCTAGGGTTTGTACAGAAGGGCAAGAATCTATTTAATTTATTGGCAATATATTTTAGGCGGGCATGAATCCAAACATTTATGGAAGGGTATGTTTTGTTTAGTCCATATGTGTAAATGATTTATGATTATATAGGCCCAAATGTATTCACAAAATATTAATTAATACATGAAGGAATACCATGTAATGATTTACTAACAGTTTAGGAATATTAACAAGTAATTTGATACTGGCATATTCCACAGGCACACCATCAAACTAAGTGTTACCAAAGATGCAAATTGCAAGGGTTTGACATACTGTATATAAACCATTTATGTATTTTCTATATAAATGTATTAATCTGTTACAAAAGATCTATAAAGTATCTATTCTTGCCTTTCAATAGTAACTACTGAACTACTGAACTGCTTACACCCTATCAAACCTTGATTGATACTTTAACAAGTGTTACCAAGGGGATTAACACAGGCATTCCTTTGAGTTGGGCTTTAGAATATTTTGTTACGCTGTTCAGTGACATAATGCTGTACGCACTCCAATCTGTCTTCTCCTGGGGTGTTTTTTCTTCTTCTGGGTTTTGTTCCACATACTTAACAATTTTTCTCATTTTGCTTCAGTGACTTCCATCTCTCCGCATGCCCTGCTATCCCCCTTTGGACCTCGTTCTGAATTATCCATACCGATCTCTCTTCTCTTCTTCATCCCCCTTTTTCCTGTCCTCATGCCTGCATGTCTACAGTACACCTCTCTCCCTCTCAGCCTCACATCCCCCATCTCACTTTACTCTCTCCTCCTCTCTCTGCTCTCTCTCTTCAGTTGCTCTCCATTTCCAACACTCTATCACAGCCCTTCCTCTGTCTCTCTCTCTCCTTTTCTCTCTCTCGCTCTCTCTCTCTCCTTTCCTCTCTCTGTCTCTCTCTCTCCCTTCCTCTATGTCTCTCTCTTCCTTCCTCTTTCTGTCTCTCTCTTCCTTCCTCTTTCTGTCTCTCTCTATCCCTTCATCTCTCTCTCTACCTTCCTCCCTCTCTCTCTCACCTCTCGGTCTCTCTGTCTCCCTTCCTCTCTGTGTCTCTCTGTCTCCCTTCCTCTCTCTGTCTCTCTCTCTCTCTGTCTCTCTCTCTCCCTGCCTCTCTCTCTCCCTGCCTCTCTCTCTCCCTTCCTCTCTCTGTCTCTCTCTCTCCCTGTCTATCTCTGTCTCTCTCTCTGTGTCTCTCAGTCTCGCTCCCTCTCTCTATCTGACTCTGACTCTCTCTCTCTGTGCGGGTGTGCAGTGTAACTGTAGGATATAGGTCAGCAGGGTGGCTTGGCTGGCTCGTGTCTAGACTCAACCTCAGTCTTGGGGGCATGCAGTCCCACAGTGAAGCACATTGACCAGCACAATCAGCAAAGCACAGAGCTGCTCCAATGCACACTCCACTGTGTGTGTGCATGTGTGTGTATGTGTCTGACAAGCATGAAACCTCACTTCCCTAACAGAAACAGGAGGGAGTACTAGACACGAATGCCAAAAACATCTGCACAAACATCTGCACAAACACATACACTCAGGCATTTAACACACACACACACAAACACATACACACTCAGGCATTTAACATTACATTACATTACATTTAAGTCATTTAGCAGACGCTCTTATCCAGAGCGACTTACAAATTGGTGCATTCACCTTATGACATCCAGTGGAACAGCCACTTTACAATAGTGCATCTAAATCTTTTAAGGGGGGGGGGGGGGTCAGAAGGATTGCTTTATCCTATCCTAGGTATTCCTTAAAGAGGTGGGGTTTCAGGTGTCTCCGGAAGGTGGTGATTGACTCCGCTGTCCTGGCGTCGTGAGGGAGTTTGTTCCACCATTGGGGTGCCAGAGCAGCGAACAGTTTTGACTGGGCTGAGCGGGAACTGTACTTCCTCAGTGGTAGGGAGGCGAGCAGGCCAGAGGTGGATGAACGCAGTGCCCTTGTTTGGGTGTAGGGCCTGATCAGAGCCTGAAGGTACTGAGGTGCCGTTCCGCTCACAGCTCCGTAGGCAAGCACCATGGTCTTGTAGCGGATGCAAGCTTCAACTGGAAGCCAGTGGAGAGAGCGGAGGAGCGGGGTGACGTGAGAGAACTTGGGAAGGTTGAACACCAGACGGGCTGCGGCGTTCTGGATGAGTTGTAGGGGTTTACTGGCACAGGCAGGGAGCCCAGCCAACAGCGAGTTGCAGTAATCCAGACGGGAGATGACAAGTGCCTGGATTAGGACCTGCGCCGCTTCCTGTGTGAGGCAGGGTCGTACTCTGCGGATGTTGTAGAGCATGAACCTACAGGAACGGGCCACCGCCTTGATGTTAGTTGAGAACGACAGGGTGTTGTCCAGGATCACGCCAAGGTTCTTAGCGCTCTGGAAGGAGAACACAACGGAGTTGTCAACCGTGATGGCGAGATCATGGAACGGGCAGTCCTTCCCCGGGAGGAAGAGCAGCTCCGTCTTGCCGAGGTTCAGCTTGAGGTGGTGATCCGTCATCCACACTGATATGTCTGCCAGACATGCAGAGATGCGATTCGCCACCTGGTCATCAGAAGGGGGAAAGGAGAAGATTAATTGTGTGTCGTCTGCATAGCAATGATAGGAGAGACCATGTGAAGTTATGACAGAGCCAAGTGACTTGGTGTATAGCGAGAATAGGAGAGGGCCTAGAACAGAGCCCTGGGGGACACCAGTGGTGAGAGCACGTGGTGAGGAGACTCTCGCCACGCCACCTGGTAGGAGCGACCTGTCAGGTAGGACGCAATCCAAGCGTGGGCCGCGCCGGAGATGCTCAACTCGGAGAGGGTGGAGAGGAGGATCTGATGGTTCACAGTATCGAAGGCAGCCGATAGGTCTAGAAGGATGAGAGCAGAGGAGAGAGAGTTAGCTTTAGCAGTGCGGAGCGCCTCCGTGATACAGAGAAGAGCAGTCTCAGTTGAATGACCAGTCTTGAAACCTGACTGATTTGGATCAAGAAGGTCATTCTGAGAGAGATAGCAGGAGAGCTGGCCAAGGACGGCACGTTCAAGAGTTTTGGAGAGAAAAGAAAGAAGGGATACTGGTCTGTAGTTGTTGACATCGGAGGGATCGAGTGTAGGTTTTTTCAGAAGGGGTGCAACTCTCGCTCTCTTGAAGACGGAAGGGACGTAGCCAGCGGTCAAGGATGAGTTGATGAGCGAGGTGAGGTAAGGGAGAAGGTCTCCGGAAATGGTCTGGAGAAGAGAGGAGGGGATAGGGTCAAGCGGGCAGGTTGTTGGGCGGCCGGCCGTCACAAGACGCGAGATTTCATCTGGAGAGAGAGGGGAGAAAGAGGTCAGAGCACAGGGTAGGGCAGTGTGAGCAGAACCAGCGGTGTCGTTTGACTTAGCAAACGAGGATCGGAAGTCGTCAACCTTCTTTTCAAAATGGTTGACGAAGTCATCTGCAGAGAGGGAGGAGGGGGGGGGGGGATTCAGGAGGGAGGAGAAGGTGGCAAAGAGCTTCCTAGGGTTAGAGGCAGATGCTTGCAATTTAGAGTGGTAGAAAGTGGCTTTAGCAGCAGAGACAGAAGAGGAAAATGTAGAGAGGAGGGAGTGAAAGGATGCCAGGTCCGCAGGGAGGCGAGTTTTCCTCCATTTCCGCTCGGCTGCCCGGAGCCCTGTTCTGTGAACTCGCAATGAGTCGTCGAGCCACGGAGCGGGAGGGGAGGACCGAGCCGGCCTGGAGGATAGGGGACATAAAGAGTCAAAGGATGCAGAAAGGGAGGAGAGGAGAGTTGAGGAGGCAGAATCAGGAGATAGGTTGGAGAAGGTTTGAGCAGAGGGAAGAGATGATAGGATGGAAGAGGAGAGAGTAGCGGGGGAGAGAGAGCGAAGGTTGGGACGGCGCGATACCATCCGAGTAGGGGCAGTGTGGGAAGTGTTGGATGAGAGCGAGAGGGAAAAGGATACAAGGTAGTGGTCGGAGACTTGGAGGGGAGTTGCAATGAGGTTAGTGGAAGAACAGCATCTAGTAAAGATGAGGTCAAGCGTATTGCCTGCCTTGTGAGTAGGGGGGGAGGTGAGAGGGTGAGGTCAAAAGAGGAGAGGAGTGGAAAGAAGGAGGCAGAGAGGAATGAGTCAAAGGTAGACGTGGGGAGGTTAAAGTCACCCAGGACTGTGAGAGGTGAGCCGTCCTCAGGAAAGGAGCTTATCAAGGCATCAAGCTCATTGATGAACTCTCCGAGGGAACCTGGAGGGCGATAAATGATAAGGTTGAAAGGGCTGGTAACTGTGACAGCATGGAATTCAAAGGAGGCGATAGACAGATGGGTAAGGGGAGAAAGAGAGAATGACCACTTGGGAGAGATGAGGATCCCGGTGCCACCACCCCGCTGACCAGAAGCTCTCGGGGTGTGCGAGAACACGTGGGCAGACGAAGAGAGAGCAGTAGGAGTAGCAGTGTTATCTGTGGTGATCCATGTTTCCGTCAGTGCCAAGAAGTCGAGGGACTGGAGGGAAGCATAGGCTGAGATGAACTCTGCCTTGTTGGCCGCAGATCGGCAGTTCCAGAGGCTACCGGAGACCTGGAACTCCACGTGGGTCGTGCGCGCTGGGACCACCAGGTTAGGGTGGCCACACACACACACACACACACACACACACACACACACACACACACACACACACACACACACACACACACACACACACACACACACACACACACACACACACACACACACACACACACACACACACACACACACACACACACACACACACACACACACAGGGCAATAGTGCTTGTTAGGAAGCCTCACAGCACACTGAGCATTACCAAAAACATTCACACCGTCTGCGAGGACAAAAATGTACCCAGTCAAATGTCAGTGAAATGCCATTAGTTGATATTTACATCAGGGCTAACTACAGGCAGTCTTTAAAGTGATATGAAATTCAAAGAATGCATCCATGCAAATCTACATATTCATGAATACAAAGTGTACATGTAAGCATACAGTGTTTTCCATTTTGTTTGAATGGCAATAGAAATAAAACCCAGCTATTTAAAATAAAACATTGAAATCTGCATGTCTACAGAACACATAGTATAATGTAAGATAATTGTATTGTAGGTGTGTGTGTGGGGGCATGGGGGGGGGGGGGGGGGAGCTATATGGCAGTGGGTGCTGCAGGGTGTAGGATGATGTGGGGAAGGGTAGAGGGGGGCAATGTGGAGGGGGGGCATGATTCATTAGCGTGAATCTAGCCATGTAACCCCATCCACTTTTCTTCCCTCGCCCCTTTAAATCTATATGTCCAGATGTGATCCCCCTGTGTGTGTGTGTGTGTGTGTGTGTGTATGTGTGTGTGTGTGTGTGTGTGTGTGTGTGTGTGAGTAGGTATTTTCTTTTGATATTGCCATTTATAAATTGTTCCCCATTTAATGTTATTTTTTTACATTTTGACTATAATCAGGGTGATGACAGGAGAAAATAAGTGATTCAGTCTAGCAACAGCAGTTTCCCCTTAATGTCATGCTGAAATATTGATAGGTGAATTATGAATGGAGTAGAGTGGAGGTGTGGGTGAAATGTGAGTGTGAGTGTGTGTGAAGGAGTGACTTTTTGCATGTATACTGGAGAAAGAGAAGTTACTGTATGTTGGTTGTAAGTACAGTATTATCCACTATACCACCACCACTACCACCACCACCACTACTACCCCCCCCCCCAACACCACTACTACTACTACCAACACCCCCCCACAACACCAACACTACTACCACCACCAACACCACATACATGCAACAACTCACTCCTTCACTGTATTATGATGCCAAGATCAATGATATGAAATCTTCTGCGCACTTTAAATGAAATTATGGGTAGAAAGATACATTCAAGTTCATCTTTCATCGAATCAGATGGCTTATTCATCACAACACCATTTGATGTTGCCAATTATTTTAATGATTACTTCATTGGCAAAGTGGGCAAACTTAAGCAGGAAATGCCAACAGCACACAGTGAGCCATCCTATTCATGCTTAAAAATAATAATAATGAAAGAAAAGTTTACATTTTGTAAAGTTAGTGTAGGACAGGTGGGAAATGATTGTTATCGATCAATAATGACAAACCTCCTGGCATTGACAACTTAGATGGAAAGCTACTGAGGATGGTAGCTGACTCTATGCTCACTACTATCTGACATCTTTAATCTGAGAGTAGAGGAAGGTGTTTGTCCTCAGGCTTGGAGGGAAGCCAAAGTTATTCCGCTACCCAAGAGTGGTAAAGCGGCCTTTATTGGTTCTAACAGCAGACCAATCAGTTTGCTGCCAGCTCTTGACAAAAGACGTTCAGCATGCTTATAGAGAAAGGTACTGCACTGACACAAATGAATGATGACTGATTGAAAGTAATTGATAAGAAGAAGATTGTGTGAGCTGTACTGTTAGATTTCTGTGCAGCCTTTGATATTATTGACCATAAGCTGTTGTTGAGAAAACATATGTTTTATTGCTTTTCAAGCTTTGCCATATCGTGGATTCAGAGCTATTGATCTAATAGATCTAATAGAACTCAGAGGTTTTCTTTAATGGAAGCTTCTCTAATGTCAAACATGTAGGGTGTGGTATACCGCAGGGCAGTTCTCTAGGCCCTCTACTTTTTATATTTTTACCAATGACATGCCACTGGCATTAAAAAAATCCTGTGTGTCCATTGATGCTGATGATTCAACCATATATGTGTCAGCAACCACAGCTAATGAAGTCACTGAAACCCTTATCAAGGAGTTGCAGTCCGTTTTGGAATGGGTGGCCAGTAATAAACGGGTCCTGAACATCTCTAAAACTATGAGACTAAGCATTTGGTGCAAAATCTTCCCTAAGCTCTAGAACTCAGCTGAATCTGGTGATGAATGGTGTGGCTGTTGTACGAGTTGAGGAGACTACATTACTTGGTTTTACTTTAGATTGTAAACTGTTATGGTCAAAACATATAGATTCAATGGTTGTAAAGATGTGGCGAGGTCTGTCCATAATAAAGAGATGTTCCGCTTTCTTGACTCCACACTCCACATAGCAAGTCCTGCAGGCTATAATTTTGCCTTATCTTGATTATTGTCCAGCCATGTGGTCAAGTGCTGTTAAAAACAACATAGTTAAGCTGCAGCTGGCCCAGAACAGAGCAGCACGTCTTTCTCTTCATTTTAATCAGAGGGCTAATATAAATACTATGCATGCTAGTCCATCTTGGTCCCTCTTGGCTGTGTCGTGACTTGACTTTAACCTGTCTAGGATCAGCGTGGCGCTAGCGGGACGTTTGACAAGAAAAAAAAAAAAAATGGCGGAATGTCATAATTATAAATATTTAGCTTTAATTAAATCAGAAGTGTTATACACAATATCAAATCTATACCTCTTGTTAATCTTGCCAATATGTCCGATTTCGAAAAGCTTCACTACAAAAGCGATTATCGATCAGTAAACAACACATTAGGTACAGTTACAACAAAGTACATTAGTCACAAAAGTCATAAATAGCAATGCAAAGCATCAATTACCTTAGGAAATTTTCTTCTTTTGGCAATCCTAAAGGTCACGACGAAACAATCAAGTGGCTTTTTGATCGATATAATCCATTTTTATAGCCTAAAACGAAACATTTTGTGAACGGCTTGTGTGGAAAATTCAGCGTCCATCAACTTTGGACGTAACATTCATTGTAATTACTCACTCTAAAGGGACGTTTATCAAGTCAAGTTCGGTTTCATTAGAATCCTCTGTTTGTTAGTAATACAACCAAACTTCGTGGTTCTTTTTCCGGGACATATTGACCGAAGAAATTCGATCTGAACACACCTACTAGCTACGTCATTACGCGCCAATCGATTGGCCTGTTCGTCTTTGATTGACTGTATCTCGGTCCAATGACCACTGATCTTTTTGAAATCTAGCTGGATAGATAGCCAATGAGCAGAGGTAAATAGGGATATCAAATGGTTCTACCCGGAAATAATAGGCATCTTTGTAAAGCCATGCGTGTTCGCAGCTATTCCCCATTGAAAATCAGAAAGTAAGGAGCTCACCGTTTTACGCGCCGCGAAAGTTTGTTTTGGAGCATTTTCAAGGATCAATCATGGCAAATAAATCAGCCAAATCAACGACCAAGACGAAGTACACAGATGTGCAAGATATAATTAGTGAAATTGACCGTGAAAGTGAAAATGAGCATCTAATTGATTCCAGCGAGGTTGAATCCGTTGATTCTGAATTCGAAGACATGTTTCTACACGGTGAAGACCCAGTTTTGGATCGGTGAGTAACGTTGTTTGGAATTAGTAATATCATATATAATTCATTTGAGTTGTTTGATATATTTGTATTTTATTTGCCTTATATAAAAATATGACTAGGGCATGAAATAAAGGCACATTGTGTATTTCTAATAGGTGCTATTTACACACACACATATTGCAGTAGCCATAAGCTCACCATGGTCACACATTGTGCATTTCTAATAGGTGCTATTTACACACACACATATTGCAGTAGCCATAAGCTCACCATGGTCACACATTGTGCATTTCTAATAGGTGCTATTTACACACACACATATTGCAGTAGCCATAAGCTCACCATGGTCACACATTGTGCATTTCTAATAGGTGCTATTTACACACACACATATTGCAGTAGCCATAAGCTCACCATGGTCACACATTGTGCATTTCTAATAGGTGCTATTTACACACACACATATTGCAGTAGCCATAAGCTCACCATGGTCACACATTGTGCATTTCTAATAGGTGCTATTTACACACACACATATTGCAGTAGCCATAAGCTCACCATGGTCACACATTGTGCATTTCTAATAGGTGCTATTTACACACACACATATTGCAGTAGCCATAAGCTCACCATGGTCACACATTGTGCATTTCTAATAGGTGCTATTTACACACACACATATTGCAGTAGCCATAAGCTCACCATGGTCACACATTGTGCATTTCTAATAGGTGCTATTTACACACACACATATTGCAGTAGCCATAAGCTCACCATGGTCACACATTGTGCATTTCTAATAGGTGCTATTTACACACACACATATTGCAGTAGCCATAAGCTCACCATGGTCACACATTGTGCATTTCTAATAGGTGCTATTTACACACACACATATTGCAGTAGCCATAAGCTCACCATGGTCACACATTGTGCATTTCTAATAGGTGTCTGTCTTTATTTCACAGTCGCAGCGATTCTGATTGGGAGCCAAGCTGCAAATCCCCCACTGAAGCTGGTCCATCCAGCTGGACCCCTGCTGTATCCGGCACCACACCTACTCCCGCCCGGCCATCAAGGGGTGGTAAGCCGGCGTCAAGGAAGCGGAGGAAGGGCAGCGTGGAACCGTCCAGCGTGGAACCTGCCAGAGCGGAGGAGGACCGTTGGCACACTGTTCTTGAGGAGGATGTGGCCCCACCAACTCCACTTTTCCGCCCAAAACGCCCAGTAGGCCCTCAATTGGACCTGACTTCCAAATACACCCCCATGCAACTTTTCCAGTTGTTCTTCACCTCGGCAGTTCTTGATACCCTGGTGATGAACACTAATAGATATGGGGCAAAGAAGCAGGAGAAATGGAAGGACATTTCCATTTCAGAACTGTTTTGCTACCTGTCCATGGTCATTTACATGGGGGTGGTGAAGCTGAAGAACCTCAAACACTACTGGAAAACTGCACCACTCTATCAACTGCCTTTCCCCTCAACGGTCATGTCTTGTACTAGGTTTCTGACAATTTCGCGGGCACTTCACATTAGTGACCCAGAGGTTGATAAGGACAACGAGGCGAAACGAGGCACAGCAGGGTTTGATAAGCTCTGCAAGATCAAACCTCTCTACCACGATATCGTTGAGGCATGCAAGACATATTTTCAGCCCGCCCAGAACCTTTCCATAGATGAGAGAATGGTAGCCTCAAAGGCCAGAATTGGCCTAAAACAGTACATGCGCAACAAACCCACAAAATGGGGTTACAAGCTGTTTGTTTTGGCCGATTCTGCGTGTGCATACACGTGCAATTTTTTTGTCTATGAGGGGAAGAACACTTGTGCGAGCGGTAAGGGACTCAGTTATGATTCTGTGATGCAGTTATTAGATTTCCAGCTGCTGGGGAAGGGCTACAAACTATTTGTAGACAACTTCTACACAAGCCCTACCCTGTTCACAGACCTGAGGAAGCTGGAGATGTGGGCCTGTGGCACCATTCGGACCAACCGAGTGGGTTTTCCAAAAACCAGGGTAAATGACATGCCTAAGCGGGCTGAGCGGGGTACCATGAGATGGATCCGTGAAGATGGTTTGCTGTTTGTGAAGTGGATGGACACTCGCGAAGTGGTGATGTGTTCCACTATTCACAAGTCGTTCGGTGGGGATCACGTTGTTCGCCGTTTGAAAGGTCCTACAGGCGCTTGGACTGCCAGAAATGTCCCCATTCCAGATGCTGTGAGGGATTACAACAAGAGCATGGGGGGTGTAGACCTATCCGATGCACTGATAGGATATTATAACGTCCTTCATAAAACCATGAAGTGGTACAAAACACTATTCTATCATTTCATTGACATTGCTGTGGTGAATTCCTTCATCCTCCAGAAGGAAATGGCCAAGAACTGTGGACAGCCCCCCATCTCACAGCTAGCCTTCAGGGAGCAGCTCATCCAGGAGCTTGCTAACTACAGCAAGAACACTGTAGCACCTTCTGTCCCCTCTACCTCTGTCCCTTCTGCTCCAACCAGCGGCACGCACATGCTGGATTTCATCATTGCAGGCAGGGATGTGCCTCGGGGGAAAAGGGGCACAGTAGGGCGGCTTCGTTGTGCCCTGTGCCACAAGAAGTCCCCTGTCACCTGCACCACCTGTGCTGTGACCCTCTGTTTCACACCAGAGAGAAACTGCTATGGGATATGGCATCGGGAGCGCAACATTGTGTAGAGGACAGAGTCTTCACATGATTGAACATTTGAAGTGTAAATAGTTCCCCTTGTTATTATTATTTTTTTTTTAAATATTCATTTTTTTCCTTGAATTTTTCAAATATATATTTTTGGGGGTATGTTACAATAATTGTTTTGTATTTTGTATATAGGTTTTGTATCATTGTATCATTGTACCAATTCGGCCACTTGGGTACATTTGGGAAACTTGTGAGGGACACCTGGTTGACCTCATGCTCAATGGCATGTACCTCACTCATTCCTGAATGTATCCATCTGAAATTTTGGTAAAATACTGTTGCCTACCTATGTTCTCATTTGAAATGATCCCCAGTATCATAACTGAATGTTTGGCCTTTCTTGTTGATTTTTAAAGATGCAACATCAGTAAAAGAACAAAAAACGTCTGTTGATTTCCTTGTATTTTCTTCTACCAGATCTATTGTGTTATATTCTCCTACATTCAATTCACATTTACACAAACTTCAGAATGTTTCCTTTCAAATGATACCAAGAATATGCATATCCTTCCTTCTAGGCCTGAGCTGCAAGCAGTTAGATTAGGGTATGTTTTCAGGCGGAAATTGAGAAAAAGGGGGTTCATCCCCAACAGGTTAACATTAATCTGAAGATTTATCTAATCAACTATTTTTTTTTTTTTTTACCCAATTAAATGAATCATGTAACAATGAACTCATTAGGATCTGGGGCACCACAAGATAGTATTTTAAAGAGTTACCATCTCCTGAATTAAACTCTAAAAGGTTTTTACTGATCACATCTTTAAACAGTCAATTTATTAAACATAACCTCATATCGTGTCATCATTCTGAACAGTCATAACCTCCTTGCATCTGCAAAAACCAGAGCCTTACTTATCATTCAGTACTACACAAATGTGTTAAATTATTTATTCACTAGCTAATTAATTGGTAACACAGGATAAACATACACACTTAATACGTTAAAAAAGGTCCCTAGCGGACTGACAACAATATGGCTGCTTCTTACAAAAGAGATGGAGAGGGCGAGAGAGAGAGGAACAGAGACACTTAACCTCTCTTGGGTACGTGAGGATGTCCCACCTCTTCAACAGCAAGTAAAACTGCTGGGCGCCAAATTCAAATACAGAAATACTCATTATAAAAATTCAGAAAACAAAACATAAACATAAAGATGAACTTCTTGTCAATCCAACCACGGTGTCAGATTTAAAAAATGCTTTGCGACGAAAGCATACCTTACGATTATTTGAGAACATAGCCCACTAGACAAATCATTACAAACAGTAACCAGCCAAGTAGAAGAGTTACACAAGTCAGAAATAGAGATTAAATTAATCCCTTTGAGGATCTTCATATGGTTGCACTCAGCAGACATTCATTTACTCAATAAATGTTCCTTTTGTTCGATAAAGTCTCTTTATATCCAAAAACCTCAGTTTTGTTCGCGCGTTTTGTTCAGTAATCCACAGGCTCGAAAGCAGTCAAAACAGGCAGACAAAAAAATCCAAATTGTATCCGTAAAGTTCATAGAAACATGTCAAATTATGTTTATTTTCAATCCTCTGGTTGTTTTTAGCCTAAATAATCGATAATATTTGAACCGGACACTAACGTCGTCAATTTAAAAGGTAAACAAGAAAGGCACTTTCTCGGTCTCGCGCATTAAAAAGCTCTGTGACACTTTAGGGTCCACTCATTCAGACTGCTCTTACTTCCTAATTTTTCAGAATACAAGGCTGAAAGAAGAGGCCTCCAGTGATGATCCATGGCACGAAGCCTCCAGTGATGATCCATGGCAAGAAGCCTCCAGTGATGATCCATGGCACGAAGCCTCCAGCGACGTTCTCCAGTCCGGAGCCTCCAGCGACGTTCTCAAGTCCGGAGCCTCCAGCGACGTTCTCAAGTCCGGAGCCTCCAGCGACAGTCTCCAGTCCGGAGCCTCCAGCGACGGTGTCCAGTCCGGAGCCTCCAGCGACGGTCTCCAGTCCGGAGCCTCCAGCGAGGGTCTCCAGTCCGGAGCCTCCAGTGACGGTGTCCAGTCCGGGGCCCGCAACGAGGGTGCTCAGTCTGGGGCCCGCAACGAGGGTGCCCAGTCCGGGGCCCGCAACGAGGGTGCCCAGTCCAAGGTCCGCAACGAGGGTGCCCAGTCCGGGGCCCGCAACGGATAGATGCCCACCCAGACCCTCCCCTATAGGTTTAGGTTTTGCGGCCGGAGTCCGCACCTTTGGGAGAGGGTACTGTCACGCCTTGACCTTAGAGATCTTTTTTTATGTCGCTATTTTGGTTTGGTCAGGGTGTGAGTTGGGGTGGGTATTCTATGTTCTATTATTTGTATTTCTATGTTTTGGCCGGGTAGGGTTCTCAATCAGGGACAGCTGTCTATCGTTGTCTCTGATTGAGAACCATACTTATGTAGCCCTTTTTCCCACCTGTCTTTGTAGGAAGTTGACTTTGTTTGTGGCACATAGCCTTAAGCTTCACGGTTCGTTTCGTATTGTTTATTGTTTTTCCGACGTCATTTCTAATTAATAACAAAATGTACGCTCACCACGCTGCACCTTGGTCCACTTCATTCAACAGCCGTGACAATAATTCACTGTATCACAATTCCAGTGGGTCAAAAGTTTACATACACTAAGGTGACTGTGCCTTTAAAAAGCTTGGAAAATTCCAAAAAATGATGTCATGGCTTTAGAAGCTTCTGATAGGCTAATTGACATCATCTGAGTCAATTGGAGGTGTACCTGTGGATGTGTTTCAAGGCCTACCTTCAAACTCAGTGCCTCTTTGCTTGACATCATGGGAAATTCAAAAGAAATCAGCCAAGACCTCAGAAAATAATTGCATACTTCAAGTCTGATTCATCCCTGGGAGCAATTTCCAAACGCCTGAAGGTACCACGTTCATCTGTACAAACAATAGTACGCAAGTATAAACACCATGGGACCACGCAGCCGTTATACCGCTCAGGAAGGAGATACGTTCTGTCTCCTAGAGATGAACGTACTTTGGTGCGAAAAGTGCAAATCAATCCCAGAACAACAGCAAAAGGACCTTGTGAAGATGCTGGAGGAAACAGGTACAAAAGTATCTATATCCAGGGTAAACGAGTCCCATATCAACATAACCTGAAAGGCCGCTCAGCAAGGAAGAAGCCACTGCTCCAAAACCACCATAAAAAAGCCAGACTATGGTTTGCAACTGCACATGGGGACAAAGATTGTATTTGTTGGAGAAATGTCCTCTGGTCTGATGAAACACAAATATAACTGTTTGGCCATAATGACCATCATTATGTTTGGAGGGGAAAGGGGGAGGCTTGCAAGTCGAAGAACACCATCCTAACCGTGAAGTACGGGGGTGGCAGCATCATGTTGTGGTGGTGCTTTGTTGCAGGAGGGACTGGTGCACTTCACAAAATAGATGGGAGATAAATTATGTCGATATATTGAAGCAACATCTCAAGACATCAGTTAGGAAGTTAAAGCTTGGTCGTCAATGGGTCTTTCAAATGGACAATGACCCCAAGCATACTTCTAAAGTTGTGGCAAAATGCTTAAGGACAACAAAGTCAAGGTATTGGAGTGGCCATCAGAAAGCCCTGACCTCAATCCCATAGAAAATTTATGGCCAGAACTGAAAAAGCGTGTGCGAGCAAGGAGGCCTACAAACCTGACTCAGTTACACCAGCTCTGTCAGGAGCAATGGGCCAAAATTCACCCAACTTATTGTGGGAAGCTTGTGGAAGGCTACCCAAAACGTTTGACCCAAGTTAAAGAGCAAAAGAGCAATGCTACCAAATACTAATTGAGTGAATGTAAACTTCTGATCCACTGGGAATGTGATGAAAGAAATATCCTAACTGACCTAAGACAGGGAATTTTTACTAGGATTAAATGTCAGGAATTGTGGAAAAACTGAGTTTAAATGTATTTGGCTAAGGTGTATATACATTTCCGACTTCAACTGTATTTATGTGAAATGCCTTAGTTCGCTGGATCTCTCTCGGTGGACAGTGCCGCCTTGGAAAGGGAGTTGGGCCTTTTCGCGTCACTCTGGTAAGACTCTGATTGTCCAAAAGGGTTCCAAGAAGTCTTCTACTGTTGTTCTTCTCTGTAGTTGTCCGGTATCTGGTGACTTGTCGTGTTGTCCGGAACAGAACTACAGAGTTTATTTTCCTTCCATTAGCTCTTTGAAGATAGGCTAGCCAGCTGTGTCGATGGTTCCCAGTGGGGTGATGAGAGTAGCGTAAAACAATGGTTTGAGTGGAGTAGTAGAATGGTCACACTTAAATTTGCTTTAGAAGATACTTTACTTAGGACAGCTAATCAGCCGTACCAGTGATTGTCCTGGAGGTGAGTTTATCGTTTCTTCGTCGTGTTAAGATTCAAAGTTCAGACCACTTTAAACGTGTGGCTGCAGCTTGACACTTTTCTGGTCTGCTGTGTTAATTACTTGACTCATAATTTATACAGTTTGTTTGAAAGGGACGGCTCCGTCAGGTTGACACGCTCTCCAACCTCACTCTGGGGCGGTGGCTACTGACTGTGCACAGTTATAAAAAAACAATATATCTTATATTCTCAAATCACATTCCTCTCTTAAAACTTCTCTAGGGTAGGGGGCAGCATTGGGAATTTTGGATGAAAAGCATGCCCAAATTAAACTGCCTGCTACTCAGCCATAAAAGCAAGAATATGCATATAATTAGTAGAGCTGGATAGAAAATACTCTGAAGTTTCTAAAACTGTTTTAATGATGTCTGTGAGTATAAAATAACTCATATGGCAGGCAAAAACCAGAGAAAAAATCCAACCAGGAAGTGGGAAATCTGAGGTTTGTAGTTTTTCAACTCTTTGCCTATTGAATACACAGCGTCTATGGGGTCATATTACACTTCCTAAGGCTTCCACTAGATGTCAACAGTCTTTAGAACCTTGTTTTATGCTTCTACTGTGAAGTGGGGGCAAATGAGAGGGGAATGAGTCAGAGATCTGCCACAGAGCCACGAGCTGGCCACGTGCGTTCACGTGATAGTTAGCTTGCGTTCCATTGCATTTCTGAAGACAAAGGAATTCTCCGGTTGGAACATTATTGAAGATTTATATTAAAAAGATCCTAAAGATTGATTCTATACATCGTTTGACATGTTTCTACGGCCTGTAACGGAACCTTTTGACTTTTCGTCTGCACCTAGTGATCGCGTGTCATGGATTTGTATTACTGGGCTAAACGCGCAAACAAAAAGGAGGTATTTGGACATAAATGATGGACATTATTGAACAAAACAAACATTTATTGTGGAACTGGGATTCCTGGGAGTGCATTCTGATGAAGATCATCAAAGGTAAGTGAATATTTATAATGCTATTTATGACTTCTGTTGACTACACAACATGGCGGATATCTGTTTGGGTTGTTTTGGTCTCTGAGCGCTGTACTCAGATTATTGCATGGTGTGATTTTTCCTCAAAGTTTTTTTGAAATCTGACACAGCGGTTGCATTAACCTGTTGGGGATGGGGGCGCTGTTTAGACTATTTATGCTAATTTGGTAATTTTTTAAACGGCTTCCCACAAAATCCTTGATCGTACAATATGCATATTATTATTATTATTGGATAGAAAACAGTCTATAGTTTCTATAGGAGTTGAAATTTTGTCTCTAAGTGGAACAGAGCCCATTCTACAGCAATTTCCCTGACATGGAGTCAGATTTGAGAAATGTTGGCCACTTTTCTGAAGTCAGTTAAAAGGGCACTGTCGTTGCTATGACTATACGGACACTTCTTACGTCTTCCCCTGGATGCCTTTACGTGATGACGATTCCAACGGGGTCGATTGCTCGTTCACAGGCCCTACAAATGAAAAAAACCTTTAGCTAGCAAGTCTTTTCTTGCTGCGTAACGCGCGTGGAAGACACCGACCCTCTCCTGTTCCAAGCGTTAGTTTAGCCTGTTATATTTCTCCGGTCATCTTTTCACTCGTTATAGGAGTTACAAACATCATAAAGTAGTTAATTTAAAGCGTTTTATAGCAATTTATATCCGTTTAGTGCGATTTTGGGACATTTATTTTTGCAACGATGTGAAAAGTTGGGCACGCTTTTCAGTTCATCCCGAACGCAGTTGACATTTCCACATGGCAAGAGGACAGCTTTCCACCAAAAGACGATTTCTCCCAAGAAAGGATCCTTTTCCCAAGATACTGATGGAAGAACAGCTCAAGGTAGGACATTTTTATTATGATAAATCGTGTTTCTGTCGAAACATTTTAGTGGCTTAGGACGCCATGTTTTTTGACGTAGCTTCGCTTGGCGCAAACTGTATTGAAAAGTAAGGATAAATTAAAAAAT
Organism: Salvelinus fontinalis; assembly: GCF_029448725.1. Lineage (NCBI taxonomy): Eukaryota > Metazoa > Chordata > Actinopteri > Salmoniformes > Salmonidae > Salvelinus > Salvelinus fontinalis. The sequence continues at coordinate 18,073,048 of NC_074668.1, forward strand.
GTAATAACGCAATTGTATTAAGAATTAAATTGTCTATCAATCCCTGTCCACCCTATATTTTTTAGTCACGTTTATGAGTATTTATGTATAAGAGTAGATCACTGTCTAAGTGGCGCAAGGACAAATTCTGACCAGCTGAGTTACATTTCACATTGTCTTTATTTTGGTGGCTTATTTTGGTGGCTAAATATAAACATTTTCGATCAAACTGTATATGCATGTTGTAATGTGATGTTACAGGAGTGTCATCTGAAGAATTCTGAGAAGGTTAGTGAAAAAATTAATATCTTTTGGCGATGTTGACTTTTATCGCTCACTTTGGCTAGAATCAATGCTGGGCTGCTAATTGCTATGTGCTAAGCTAATATAACGATTTATTGTGTTTTCGCTGTAAGACACTTAGAAAATCTGAAATATTGTCTGTATTCACAGGATCTGTGTCTTTCGATTCGTGTATGCTGTGTATTTTTACGAAATGTTTGATGATTAGTAGTTAGGTAAACACGTTGCTCATTGTAATTATTCTAGTCCATTTGTGATGGTGGGTGCAATTGTAAACTATGCCATCTACCTGAAATATGCACTTTTTTCTAACAAAACCTATCCCATACCATAAATATGTTATCAGACTGTCATCTAATGAGTTTTTTTGTTGGTTAGGGGCTATAAATATCTTAGTTTAGCCGAATTGGTGATGGCTACTGGTGTTGGTGGACAAATAAAAGATGGTGGATTATGCTAATGTGTTTTTAGGTAATAGATGTACATCTTTACATATTGTGTCTTCCCTGTAAAACATTTTAAAAATCGGAAATGTTGACTGGATTCACAAGATCTGTGTCTTTCATTAGCTGTATTGGACTTTAATGTGTGAAAGTTAAATATTTAAAAAAAATATTTTTTTTGAATTTCGCGGCACTGGTTTTTCAGTGGGGGGGGGGGGGGTGTGCCGCTAGCGCCACGCTGATCCTAGACAGGTTAAGGAGAAGTGGATCTAAAATTCCATGCATAACAGTTGTATATTTTAGCAATGTTTATTATGAGTATTTCTGTAAATTGATGTGGCTCTCTGCAAAATCACCGGATGTTTTTGGAACTAGTGAATCTAACGCGCCAATGTAAACTCAGATTTTTTGTTATAAATATGAACTTTATCAAACAAAACATGCATGTATTGTGTAACATGAAGTCCTATGTGTCATCTGATGAAGATAATCAAAGGTTAGTGATTCATTTTATCTCTATTTCTGCTTTTTCTGACTGCTATCTTTCGCTGGAAAAATGGCTGTGCTTGTTGTGGTTTGATGGTGACCTAACATAATTGTTTGTAGTGCTTTCGCTGAAAAGCATATTTGAAATGGGACACTTTGGTGGGATTAACAGCAAGAATACCTTTAAAATGATATAAGTTCAATTTTAATTATGAGATTTCTGTTTTTTGAATTTGGCGCCCTGCACTTTATCTGGATGCTGTCATATCGATCCCGGTAGCGGGATGCAGCCATAAGAAGTAAACTAACCTACAAACGAGTTTCAATGCCATACAACACTACTTCTGTGGCCTCCAACTGCTCATAAAGGTAATGACTAAACAATTCCACCCTGAAACGTAATTATGACATCATGAATAATTAGACAAATGTAACTATTAGTAATCATTCGATTCTGTAACATCTGTAATGAATTAGAATGGTAAACCTCAGTGTGACTAAGAAGAGACCGAGATCCATTGAACTATGTATGACCTGACCTGGCTAGAAATCTGAGAAACTTACGATAGGACGGGGAGTCCTTTCAAGGTTCCTCTAATCTTGGGGGAATGGAACTGCCGGCTTGGTAGTGATAAACAGTGGATACAACTCACCTACTGTTCGTGTGTATGTATGTGTGTAGGATATCTGCTGTTTGTGTGGAGGTATGTGCGTAAGTAGGGAGTGAGTTATAAAATGGATGTCTTTGTATTATGGACTTCAGCACGTTCTCGTGAATAAACTGTACTAACCTTTTGCATAAGCTGAGTCTTTGCTTGATTATTATTAAACCCAGGGTCTTACAAACCTCTGGGATTGGTCAAAGCTTATTGATTGTTAGTTATTATCATTGGGATTGAAAATTCTCGTGACAGCGCTCCAGCAGGTATATCTCACTGGTCATCCCCAAAGCCAACACCTCCTTTGGCCGCCTTTCCTTCCAGTTCTCTGCTGCCAGTGACTGGATCGAATTGCAAAAATTGCTGAAGCTGGAGACTTACATTTCCCTCATTAACTTTAAACATCAGCTATCTGAGCAGCTAACCGATCGCTGCAGCTGTACATAGTCCATCTGTAAATAGCCCACCCAATCTACCTACCTCATCCCCATATTGTTTTTATTTACTTTGCTGCTCTTTTGCACACCAGTATCACTACTTACACACCATCATCTGCTCATCATCATTTGCTCATCTATCACTCCAGTGTTAATCTGCTAAATTGTAATTACTTTGCTACTATGGCCTATTTATTGCCTTACCTCCTCATGCCATTTGCACACACTGTATATAGACTTTCTATTTTTTCTATTGTGTGATTGACTGTACGCTTGTTTATTCCATGTGTAACTCTGTGTTGTTGTTTCTGTCGCACTGCTTTGCTTTATCTGGGCCAGGTCGCAGTTGTAAATGAGAACTTGTTCTCAACTAGCTTACCTGTTTAAATAAAGGTGAAATAAAAATGTAAAAAATTTAAATGCCTCTCCCCTATTTGACCTAGATATTTTGTGTGTATGTATTGTTATGTAGGCTACGTGTGCCATTTTTAAATGTATGGAGCTGTCTTTGAGCTGTTCTTTATTATGTCATGTTTCATGTTCTGTGTGGACCCCAGGAAGAGTAGCTGCTGCTTTCGCAACAGCTAATGGTGATCCTAATAAAATACCAAATTCCCCCAACACCACCACCAACACCACTACTAACACCACCCAACAATACCACCACCACCAACACCACTACAACCTTCCACCGACCCCACCAACACCACCACCACCCATCAACATCACCACCACCTTTACCAACACCACTACCTCCAACACCACCCACCACCAACATCACTACCAACACCAACACCACCACCAAAACCTCCTCCTCCACCTCCACCACCAACAGCTCCACCACCATCAACACCTCCACCACTACCAACACCACCACCTCCACCAACACCTCCACCACCACTATCACCTCTACCAACACTGACAACACCACCACCTCTACCACCTCTACCACCAACACCTCTACCTCTACCAACACCTCTACCAACACCAACACCACTACCTCCACCAACACCAACACCACTATCTCCACCTTCACTACCTCCACCTCCCCTACCTCCACCAACACCACTACCTCCACCTCCACTACCTCCACCAACACCCCTACCTCCACCTCCACTACCTCCACCAACACCAACACCAACAACACATCCACACAAGCACTCTGCTTTATTGTAGACTCCCCTCGAATTGTGGCCTAAGGCAAACTATTAGCATCCATCACTGAGACACACACACATTCTCTCTCTCTCTGTCTTTCTCTGTCTCTCTCTCTCTCTCTCTGTCTTTCTCTGTCTCCCTCCCTCTCTCTGTCTCTCTCTCCCTCTCCCTCTCTCTCTGTCTCTCTCTCTCTCTCTCCCTCTCTCTCTCTCTCTCTCTCTCTCTCTCTCCCTCTCTCTCTCTGTCTCTCTCTCTCCCTCTTATTTATATTTTATTTATGTAACACAAAGAGTTTGTTCTGTGCTAATGGAGTAAACCTGCCCTGAACTCTGACTTCCCTCTACAATGGACAACACAATAGTAAAATACCCATCAACCCACCTCAATGTAGAGACTCTCACCTACGCACGCACGCACGCACGCACGCACGCACGCACCCACCACGCACGCACGCATGCACACCACACACACACACTGATCCTGTAGAAATTGGATTGTCTGTTAGAGGATAACCTCAGTTCATTTCCCTATTTAGCGTAAGATAATTATCCTTTTTCATTAAAAATGATCTTGGTTAAATGTTTATCTGTCCATTATGTCCACTTGTCAATCAGATCTCTGGACCTCAGACAGCCCCCTTAGCTTATACATGCTCAGATGACTGAACATCTCCTTATGGGGCATTAAAACACGGAGGGGCATTTTGATTACTCTGCAACAGTGGATTATCTCTCAAATCTATCAACCGTGACACAAGAGGACATTGTGTTCAAATCAAATCAAAGTTTATTGGTCACATGCGCCGAATACAACAGGTGTAGACCTTACAGTAAAATGCTTACTTACAGGCTCTAACCAATAGTGCAAAAAAGGTATTAGGTGATCACATGGTAAGTAAAGAAATAAAAACAACAGTAAAAAGACAGTGAAAAACAGTAGCGAGGCTATATTGTGTTGTCTTGTGCACAGTGCAATCAACAATACAGTATACGTGAATCATTTTCCTACTCTTAAAGTATGGACAGCTTGACATTCAGTACACAATATCAGACTGGCCTCTAGTGTGTTTGTGTGTGTTTGGTATCAAATGATCAAGGCATACTATATGTGCATTCCTTCCAACAGGGAAGTTTAATGAAAGCGAAGCAAAGATAAAAACAATAACAACACAATATGTTAAACAATAAAAATGTATTTGCAATGTTGAATAAAATTAAATAAACTCAAAGAATAAGACCAAACCAAAATCTGTTGCAATGCAGGTAGCACAGTATGGAACAAAATGTAAAAATTTACTATTTTCCCATGTCTGTAAATTCAAAATACCCATGATAAAGGTAGTCATCTATATCTTGTGTTGTGTTATTATGACAAAAAAAACGACAAATATGAAAATGTATGCACTCACTACTCTACCTCGCTCTCGATAAGAGGGTCTTCTAAATTAGCAAAATGTCAATGTAAATGTTACTGCCTGGGATCTGGTTCAGGAGTGGCCAGTTTGATCCACAAACGGTACCAGAAGGCAGACTGCAGGGCCGGTTCCTGAGGCCAGTCCTGAGGCCAGTCCAGGTAGGTCCTGGTGGTGGGCACACAGCTGGCGAGGAGGGATGTCCTCCAAGAAGACCAGGATAAGGATGTCCCTGTGCTCCACCAACAGACGCAGGGTGGCCAGTCGTAGCTCCAGGGAGCACCAGTTACTGCGCAGGTAGTGACGACTCACCACACACAGAGTGTGGCGGCTGCTGTAGAGGCTGTCTGTGATGTTGTCCACAATGTCCTTCCCCAGCTGGAAGTCCCTGCTATGCAGACAGAGACGCAGGTAGGGAGGCCCCCTCTGCTCCAAGCCCGGCAGCAGCTGCTCCACCACCCAGCGCTCGTCTCTACCGCTGTACGACACAAACACATCATAGCAGTGGCGCCCTCTGGGGTTGGGCCTCCGCACGGCCTCCTCCAGCCAGCCACGGAGGATGTGGCAGAAGGCCAGCAGGTAGTCACCAGCCAGCTGATAGAGCACCGTCACCAGCATGAAGAGGAGCAGGCCCAGGGAGGTGCAGAAGAGCAGGACAAAGCCCACATCCAGGGAACAGTTGGCCTCTGAGTACCTGGCAAAGTTTTGGATACCGGTCTCATCTTTGCAGGTCAGATCAGCCTCATTGGGGTGCCAGATGATGATCAGGATATGCTTCTGACCCCTGGCCCAGTTGTCCAGCCAGGTGTTGTCACAGCTACAGTGCAGCCAAGGTTTGTAGAACAACAGGTAACTCAGGCTGGTCAGGGGCTTTGGGAAGGTCTCTAACATACTGAACTCCTCTTGGACTTTGATTGACAGCTGCACAAGGGAGTGCAGGTCTCTGCTCAGCTCCTCCTCCAGAGTGAGGATCCTACAGGAGATGAGGTTCAGGCTCTCCAGTTTGGTCAGATTGTGGAACACCATGGCCAGCCCCGGTTGCAGGAAAAGGTCAACTCTCATCAGCTTAAGATACCTCAGCTGCACAAGTGTGTTCAGGTCAGTCATATCTACAAACTCTGCATAGAGCGTAGACTGGAAGTCAAAATACTCCAGGGAGGGGAAGTACTTTGCAGCAAAATGAGATCCACACAGGAGGTGCTCCGTTATAGCTGTGAGGCTGACGACGGACTTGAAGAACGGCCTCCAGCAGTCCTGGAAAGACACATTTTGGGCACCGACCTGAAGGGCCAAGCCTAGTTATGGGGTGCTGTTGCTGCCGATGATGATGTTGATACAATCGAAAAAGGAGGTAATGTTCATGTACATCAATCCCGGAGGGAAGACCCCAAATATGTGTGTCAGATTTAAAGTCGCACGCTTCTCCCACTGGCTGGCTGGATGGTGAATGTCCCCTAAATCTACATTCTTCAGTGAAGTGAGGTGAATGAACGCAAAAGCTTCAATGTGTACAAGTGGGTTTAGTTCCAGTGTTAGGGTCTCTAAGTTGTCCAGGCCAAATAAACTGTTCTTTGTAATCTGAGAGATATTGTTACCCCTTAAATTTAGGATCCTCAATTTACCAAGTCCGTTAAATGTAAAGTCCGAAATATTGTTAATGTTGCTGGATTCTAGATTCAGATGTTCCAGATTTTTCAATCAACTGAACTGCTCTGAGGTGATACTTGGCATGTGTAGGGTCAAGGAAAGTCTCTTCAGCCAAGTGATTGGGCCCTGAGTGTGAGTGTCACAAAGCTCAATGCACTCAGGTTTAACGTCCCAGTGTCTTAACACTGACACATCAGTGAGATTCTTCAAATAATGGATTAAGTTGACTCTAACATTATCACTATGACAGATGCTGAGTCTGAGCACCTCGATCCCCTGACAATTTCTTATTGCGGACTCTGAGTAGTTCTCAGTTTTATGATCACGTATATGAACTTGTCTGATTGATAGTTTAAATACAGTCTCACAAACAGATTCAAAAGATTGTTATTGTTGAACACAAAATGACGCAGCCTGCTGATAGCTGCAGAAGCTGTCTGGTATCAAAAAAGAGATTAAATGTTTTCAAAGCATTTTAATGCTCTTTTTTCTAAACGGTGGGCATTAGGGAAGTTAAGAAACACCTCTTGAAGACGGTAGAAATAAGGAAGCTCAAGAACAGCTCCGTTGGTGTCCGAACAGTTTGGGTGCCTTAAAATGACTATCCCATCTGAAGTAAAGTCCAGGGCTGTCAATGACTGTGACATATTGACTATCCCACATAGCAAATCAGAGAGTTCCTCTGTACAACTATCAACTGTGAGTTTCTTCAGAAGAGGTATCCCTCCTAATGCGTCCGGTGCCATCACAGAAATCCTGTAGTTCTCAATGGACAATTCCTCAAGATTAGTCAGGTCACTGAATGTGTTAGGTAGAAGTGAGGAATTGTAACACTGTCCCATACACAACAGTGAGTTTCTTCACATGGGACAGCCCCTTGAAGGTTCCAGGGAGAATCGTGGACAGACATATGTCTGTGAATGGTCTCAAGGACGGAGAATCGAGAGAGAGCGCCAGACTGCATCACAGACCCACTCCTGATCTCGAGACAGAGAGCCTGGTAGTTTGACGGAACAATGGAAAGGTTGAGTTTGAGATCAGATAAATCCCAGCAAACGGCAGTTAGGTTGCTGTGAGGGCAGGAACTGGAGTGAATGGATAGCCAGTAATTACATTTATTGTCATAGAGGACACATTTATTACTTAACCAACCCCAGGAGCCGATGATCCAAACCACCAATAGTCCAAACTGAGCATAGACCAGCCTCGTCTTTCTTTTGAAGTAGACACTGGTCTGCTAGGATGATGTGAAGCCGTCCGTAGGAAATCACTTTCAGCATCCTGTTTCTTATCCAGTTGAGATTTTGTCATATAGTGTAGGTCGATTAACAAATCTGTCTGGGATTGTAGATTGATAATCAGAATACTCCTCTATCCTCTGGGATGAGGCGTCGGTGGGATAGCTTGTCCATTGGACTGAAGACCTGGTGTTCTTCCACTGCTGTGTCTGTTAACTGAGTTGTATCTGTGTGCATCTCCTCTTGATATTTTGACTATATATGGCTTTTGCATCTCTGCAATCTCTTCCTGGTCTATTTTTAATCAACTGTTAGATACTTTGAGAAAGGCTGTAGGTTACAGATAAGATTATTCTTACCACCTCTTTCTCGCTTCCTCGTAGCTTCAACACAAGAGGTAGTGGTTAGCACTGTCTTTTACTTCTTAGTTTGTCTTCAGTCCCAAGACCCGAGACAAATCAGCTTTTCATTTATCTGACATTCATTTATCTGACATTCATTTATCTGACATTCATTTGTCTGACATTCATTTGTCTGACATTAATTTCTGACATTCATTTGTCTGACATTCATTTGTCTGACATTCATTTATCTGACATTCATTTATCTGACATTCATTTGTCTGACATTCATTTGTCTGACATTCATTTGTCTGACATTCATTTATCTGACATTCATTTATCTGCATATCCTGCCCTTATATTTAGCCTCCAATTAAATGTTTTACCATGTTCTTTTCAGGACAACCAGGGCTACAAGTAGAACACAAAAGTATTTTACATAAACAGTTGAGTTCATGAGTTTTATTGACAAATGTCAATAAAAAAACAAGGTCAGCCAAAGTACAGAAATTGTTTGCTCAGTAGGAAATTAATATCCAACTATTCAGTGATAACTGTGTGGAGTTTGGAGTTTGTGACAGCGACTATGTGAGTTTATTACAGTATTATAGACACTATGTCCAGGGATTTCCTAAGATTTTTTATGTAGAAGAACCCCTTACCTTCTAACGACTCTTGTGTAGATTGTGAGCATCATAGCGCAAAACATGTTACATGAGTGTGTTCGTGAGAGTCTCAGCTTTTTTGGGAAAAGACCCAGCCCGGACAACTTGGGGGCCCTTGTCTCACAAACACCACTGTAGCTCAGCCCCCGTTAATCAAACTAATCACATAAATGCAGAAGAAATGGCTGGGGTGTTGTCTTGTCTGCCATTGTGTCAGACATGCCATGTTTTTGTGGTCCATCACTGTGGGTTACTAACAGAGAACCTCCTGCTCTACTCTCTGGATGGATGAAGAGATGCAGTATGTGCATGTGGACAGGTTTGGGTGTGTGTGTTTTTAAAGGTGTGTGTGTGTGTGTCTGTGTCTGTGTTTGTGTGTATTTCTAAGTGTGTGTGTGTATGCTGTGTGTGTGATGAAGCAGCATGGCTCACCCCTCCTGGCCCCCTCTATTAGACCCCGCCCTCTCCGTGGCTGCACCAGGCGCTAATGTCACTTCCCATCATGCCGTGGGAGCGCTGCGTTGCTAAGAAAGCACTCTCTAGATGTACGCTTCAAAGTGGATGGAACAGGGTCATATTTCAGACATGTATTTTATTACATGGATTATTATTTGATGATTATTGCTAATGAACTTGGCAACTTGAAAGCGTGTTCATGCCCAGAACTTTCTCCTCTTTTCCCCATTCAGCTTTCTGCACTTGTGTGAAAACAACATTGTGTCAACATTTGCATAAACCCCTGTGTAGTCAATATGATAAGAGCGCTGCAAAGCACAAAAGCACATTGATTCCTTTACTTCTCACTTCCAGCTCAACAGCAAACCCCCAGCTGTTTCCAATCAATGAAAGTCAATTTGCCATCCGTCCATCTGCCCATGCGCCGATCCATTCATCCATCCATCCCTTAATCCATACCTCCACCCATCCCTTTATCCATACCTCCATCCATGCCATTATCCATTCATCCATCCATCCATTTATCTATACCTCCATCTATTCAACCCTCTACACTATGTGATTCTGTGTGTAGTAGTATGGAACCCGTGCTCCTGTATTGTCGCCTGTCTCCTTGCCCTGGAAGTCAGAGTATTACAGCCTGGCTCAGACCATCCATATTTCATACAGCATTTTGCAAACAACAGATGAATAAAATATGCTGTAAAAATGGCCCCCTGCATCAGCATATCACCATGGCCTATTTCTCATTTTTTTTGAATGGGTGCACGTTGGTGTGTGTGGGTGTGTGTTTTCAGCGTGACTGGGCCGGTGTTGTGTCTCTGTTGTGTGTGTGAGAGAGAGAGACTGATATGCTGCACTGCCAGCTATCTCCACTGTCCTGTAACGTTATTACTTCCATAAAGAGGTAGTTACATTTGTCCATCCATTAACGGCTGCCATAACAAAAGAGAGAAATGTAATTACCAGCATGAATAACACTTCCTATTTTCCTGTTAAGAGAGGGAAGGAGAGAATTGGAAAGACAGAAAGAGCGAGTGTAGGAGAGATAGAGATTAAGGCGGGAGAGGATAACTGAAAAGGAGGAAGAGAAGAGCAAGGGGAAAGAGTGGCAAGAGATGGGTGTAGATAGATAAACCCTCTGTGTGTGAACCTGAATGCGTGTGTGTGTGTGTGTGTGTGTGTGGGTGTGGGTACACGTGTACAGGAAAGGTTATGACCCCATGGTTATCTGGGTTATCTTGATGATATACACATGCAGTACTAGAATAAACGTAAATAACTGTAATTATGGTAATATGTTCTTTGTTCTGAAGTAAAGAGAGAGGGCGGCAGTGCTTGGTGCCATGTTGTTGAAGCAAAGTCATGTCTCAATGAAACCTGCCAACGAGGCTAGTGGCAAAGACACACGGTTACTGTGTGTGTGTGTGTGTGTATGCGTGTGTGTGTGTGCGTGTGCGTGTATGTGTGGGTGTGAGGACGTGTTCTTATGAGTAAAACATGCCAGTGGCAAAGACAAAAAAAGCACAACGCCAGTTGATGTCTCCAGGAGAGAGAAGGACTGACAGAAGACCTCTCTATGTCCTCCAGTAAGAGAGCTGGTGTGTGTGTGTATTTGTGTCAATGTTTGTTTGTATGTTTGTCTTTCTCTGTGTGTGTATGTGTGCATGTTCATTTGCGTCACTGCATTTGAAAGCATCTGTATTTCACAAATAACCCAATGAACAGCGTTAACCTTAATGGTTCAACCTACATGTGTTTGTCAATATGATATAGGTATGAGTCATTTCTCAGTTATCCTGAGTGTGTCATGCCTCAGATGGTGTGTGTGTGTGTGTGTTTCAAGTTCTTATTGAGTGCACAAATACAGTGAAATGGCTTTTTTGCTTGCTCTTTCCCAACAATACAGTAATGAATATCAGTAGTACTATAAAAAAAAGTTAAGTACAACAAAAGCACACTAGAAATAGAAATACGAAGAACACGAGAAAGTATATAAAGGGTCAGTTCCAGGGTCAGTTCCAATGCCATAAATATTATTTACAATGTGCAGGGATACTGGAGTGTTAGGGGTAGGTATATATAAGAGTAAGGTGACTAGGCATCATATGTTAGCCACGGCTAGTGATCTTCACCTTTTTCTCGGTCACCAGCCAGCCTTACGTCGGACAATATCTACCAGTCTGCACAGCGCGATATCAACCCAGTGCATATTGGACTGCTTCTCTCTACCACATCACCTGATTCCTGCCGCTCTGGATCATTACACCGGATCATCGCAGCTAGCTAGCTGCAAACAAGTGGCTACTGTTAGCTAACGCCTTTGTCCCGAAGCAAGCACCAGTTAGCCTTGAGTTGGCCTTGAGCTAGGCCCATATACCAGCTAATTCTAGGGCTACAATACCTCTTTTGCCAATTGGTCTGGACCCTTTATTGTCGACACGGAGCCCCGCCAATCCATCACGACTGGACTGCTGACGTGATCGCCCGATGTGGTCTCAACAGGCTATTCTGTTACGATGTCGCAGAAGAACCATCTGCTATCCCCGGCCCGCTAGCTTTCTGAACGCTGTGTCCCCTGCTCGCCTAGCGTAGTAGTGACTACCGAACGGCACCCTGACTCACCTATTGCTGCTCTTTTGACCCTATGATCACACAGGTGATGCGCCCTGGACTGTTTCAATAACACGGTACCTCATTTTGTTTACCTGACGGCCCCAGCCTCGAACTCAGCTCCTGTATGTACCTAACCGACCCGCTCTGCCCATTCATCACCATTTACCCGTTGTTGTCTTTGCAACCTGTGATTGCTTTATGCCTCTCTCTAATGTCAATATGCCTTGAGTACTGCTGTCTTGGGTAGTTCTTATTGTTTTATTTCACTGTAGAGCCCTCAGTCCCGCTAAACATTCCTTAGATAGCTCTTTTGTCCCACTGCACACACACGCAGAGACCTCACCTGGCTTAACTGGTGCCTCCAGATACAAAACCTCTCTCATCGTCACTCAACGCCTAGGTTTACCTACACTGTATTCATATCCTAACATACCCTTGTCTGTACATAATGCCCTGAATCTATTCTACCACGCCCAGAAATCTACTCCTTTTATTCTCTGTTCCCAACGCACTAGACGACCAGTTCTTATAGCCTTTAGCCGTACCCTTATCCTCTCCTCCTCTGTTCCTCTGGTGATGTAGAGGTTAACCCAGGCCCTGTAGCTCCCAGTTCCATTCCTATTCCCCAGGCACTATCATTTGTTGACTTCAGTAACCGTAAAAGCCTTCATGCATGTTAACATCAGAAGCCTCCTCCCTAAGTTTGTTTAATTCACTGCTTTAGCACACTCCGCCAACCTTGTTGTCCTAGCCGTGTCTGAATCCTGGCTTAGGAAGGCCACCAAAAATTCAAAAATTTCCATCCCCATTCTCCGCCAAGAAATAACTGCCAAAGGGGAGTTGCAATCTACTGCAGAGATAGGCTGCAGAGTTTTGTCATGCTGTCCAGGTCTGTGCCCAAACAGTTCTACTTTGAAAAATCCACCTTTCCAGAAATAAGTCTCTCACTGTTGCCACTTGTTAGGGACCCCCCCAGCCCCCAGATGTGCCCTGGACACCATATGTGATTTATTTGCCCCCCATTTATCTTCAGAGTTCGTACTGTTAAGTGACCTAAACTGGGATATGCTTAACACCCCGGCCGTCCTACAATCTAAGCTAGATGCCCTCAATCTCACACAAATGATCAAGGAACCAACCAGGTACAACCCTAAATCCGTGAACACGGGCACCCTCATAGATATCATCCTGACCAACCTGCCCCCTAAATACACCTCTGCTGTCTTCAACCAGGATCTCAGCGATCACTGCCTCATTGCCTGCATCCATAATGGATCCGTAGTCAAACGACCATCCCTCATCTGTCACGCCCTGACCTTAGAGAGCCTTATTATTTCTCTATTTGGTTAGGTCACGGTGTGATTTGGGTGGGCATTCTAGTTTGTCTATTTCTTTGTTGGCCGAGTATGGTTCCCAATCAGAGGCAGCTGTCTATCTTTGTCTCTGATTGGGGATCATACTTAGGCAGCCCTTTTTCCCACCTTCAGTTGTGGGATCTTGTTTGTGTGTAGTTGCTCTCTGCAATGCATATAGCTTTACGTTCGTTTTTGTATTTTGTTGTTTTTCGGTGTCATTTTGAATAAAGAAAAATGTACGCCTACCACGCTGCACCTTGGTCTCATTCTAACGACGGACATAACAGAAGATCCCACCACAAACGGACCAAGCAGCGTGGCCAGGAGGATCAGACATCCTGGACATGGGAGGAGATCCTGGACGGGAAGGGATCCTGGACATGGGAGGAGATCCTGGCTGGAAAGGATCGCCTTCCATGGGAGCAGATGGAGGCAGCAAGGGAGAAATAACGACGACACCGGGGTTCGCAATCAAGACGCAAGCACGAGAGGCAGCCCCATAACATTTTTTTGGGGGGGCACACGGGGTGGTTGGCGGAGCCAGGTTTCAGACCAGAGCCAACTTCCCGCACTCGCTTTAAGGAGCGTGTGACCGTTCAGGCACCATGTTTTGCGGAGATACGCAATGTGTCTCCAGTGCGCATCCACAGCCCGGTGCGTTCTGTGCCAGTTCCTCGCATTTGCTGTGTGAAAGTGAGCATACAACCCGGACGGGTTGTGCCGGCTCAGCGCTCCTGGTCTCCAGTACGCCTCCTCGGTCCAGGATATCCTGCGCCGGCTCTACGCACTGTGTCGCCAGTGCCTTCACAGCCCAGTGCGTCCTGTGCCAGCGCCCCGCACTTGCCAGGCTAAAGTGAGCATCCAGCCAGGACGGATTGTGCCAGCTCCATGCACCCGGCCTCCAGTGCGTGTCTCCAGCCTAGTACGTCTTGTGCCTGCTCCACACACAAAGCCTCCAGTGATGATCCATGGCCCGAAGCCTCCAGTGATGATCCATGGCACGAAGCCTCCAGTGATGATCCATGGCACGAAGCCTCCAGTGATGATCCATGGCCCGAAGCCTCCAGTGATGATCCATGGCCCAAAGCCTCCAGTGAAGATCCATGGCACGAAGCCTCCAGTGATGATCCATGGCACGAAGCCTCCAGTGATGATCGATGGCACGAAGCCTGCAGTGATGATCCATGGCCCGGAGCCTCCAGTGATGATCCATGGCACGAAGCCTCCAGTGATGATCCATGGCCCGAAGCCTCAAGTGATGATCCATGGCACGAAGCCTCCAGTGGTGATCCATGGCCTGGAGCCTCCAGTGATGATCCATGGCCCGAATCCGCCAGTGATGATCCATGGCACGAAGCCTCCAGTGATGATCCATGGCCCGAAGCCTCCAGTGACGATCCATGGCCCGAAGCCTCCGGTGACGATCCAAGGCGCGGAACCTCCTGAGACGGTCCACGGTCCGGAACCTCCTGAGACGGTCCACGGTTCGGAACCTCCTGAGACGGTCCACTGTCCGGAACCTCCTGAGACGGTCCGCGGTCCGGAACCTCCTGAGACGGTCCGCGGTCCGGAACCTCCTGAGATGATCCGCAGTATGGAACCTCCTGAGACGGTCTGCAGTCTGGAACCTCCAGCGACGGTCTGCAGTCCGGAGTCTCCAGCGACAGTCTGCAGTCCAGAGTCTCCAGCGACGGTCTGCAGTCCAGAGTCTCCAGCGGCGGTCGGCAGTCCAGAGCCTCCAGCGGCGGTCGGCAGTCCAGAGCCTCCAGCAGGGGTTCCCAGTCCAGAGCCGATCCACGGTTCGGTTCTTCCGGCAACGATCCACGGTCCGGAACCTCCGGCGACAATCCACGGTCCGGTTCCACGGAAGCGGATGGATCAGCGTGCGGAGCAGGGGCTGCGGAGCGGGGGCTACGTCCCGAACCGGAGCTGCCACCGAGGATGGATGCCCGCCCGGACCCTCCCCTATAGAGTCAGGTTTTGCGGCCGGAGTCCGCACCTTTGGGGGGGGGGGGGGGGGGGGGGGGGTACTGTCATGCCCTGACCTTAGAGAGCCTTATTATTTCTCGATTTGTTTAGGTCAGGGTGTGATTTGGGTGGGCATTCTAGTTTGTCTATTTCTTTGTTGGCCGGGTATGGTTCTCAATCAGAGGCAGCTGTCTATCGTCTATCGCTGATTGGGGATCATACTTAGGCAGCCCTTTTTCCCACCTTCAGTTGTGGGATCTTGTTTGTGTGTAGTTGCTTTCTGCACTGCATATAGCTTTACTTTCGTTTTTGTATTTTGTTGTTTTTCTGTGTCATTTTGAATAAAGAAAAATGTACGCCTACCACGCTGCACCTTGGTCTCATTCTAACGACGGACGTAAGGAAGGATGGAAGGATATTGACCTCATTCCGTTAGTAGAGGATGCCTGGTTATTCTCTAAAAGTGCTACCCTCACCATCTTAAATAAGCATGCCTCATTCAAAAAATGTAGAACTAAGAACAGATAAAGCCCTTGGTTCAACTCCAGACTTGACTGCCCTTGACCAGCACAAAAACATCCTGTGGCGTAATGCATTAGCATCAAATAGCCCCCGTGATATGCAACTTTCAGGGAAGTTAGGAACCAATATACACAGGCAGTTAGGAAAGCAAAGGCTAGCTTTTTCAAACAGAAATTTGCATTCTTTAGCACCAACTCAAAAAAGTTCTGGAACACTGTAAAGTCCATGGAGAATAAGAGTACCTCCTCCCAGCTGCCCACTGCACTGAGGCTAGGAAACACTGTTACCACCGATAAATCTACGATAATCGAGAATTTCAATAAGCATTTTTCTACGGCTGGCCATCTTTCCACCTGGCTACCCCTACCCCGGCCAACAGCTCTGCACCCTCCACAGCAACTAGCCCAAGCCTCCGCCACTTCTCCTTCACCCAAATCCAGACAGCTGATGTTTTGAAAGAGCTGCAAAATCTGGACCCTCTCTTTCTAAAATTATCCGCTGCAATTGTTGCAACCCCTATTACTAGCCTGTTTAACCTCTCTTTCGTATCGTCTGAGATCCCTAAAGATTGGAAAGCTGCTGCGGTCATCCCCCTTTTCAAAGGGGGAGACACTCTAGACACAAACTGTTACAGACCTATATCTATCCTACCTTGCCTTTCTAAAGTCTTTGAAAGCCAAGTTAACAAACAGATCACCGACCACTTATGCTGCTAAACATACCCTCGTAAAACTGAATAACCTACCAATCCTTGACTTCGGCGATGTCATTTACAAAATAGCCTACAACACTCTACTCAGCAAATTGGATGTAGTCTATCACAGTGACATCCGTTTTGTCACCAAAGCCCCACATATTACCCACTACTGCGACTCGTATGCTCTCGTTGGCTGGCCCTCGCTTCATATTCGTCGCCAAACCCACTGGCTCCAGGTCATCTATAAGTCTTTGTTAGGTACAGCAGCGCCTTATCTCAGCTCACTGGTCACCATAGCAACAACCACCCATAGCACGCGCTTCAGCAGGTATATTTCACTGGTCATCCCCAAAGCCAACTCCTCTTTGGCCACCTTTTCTTCCAGTTCTCTGCTTCCAATGACTGGAACGAATTGCAAAAATCACTGAAGCTGAAGACTTATATCTCCCTCACTAACTTTAAGCATCAGCTGTCAGAGCAGCTTACCGATCATTGCACCTGTATACAGCCCATCTGTAAATAGCCCATCCAGCTTCCTCATCCCCATATTGTTATTTTTTTCTCTCCTTTGCACCCCAGTATCTCTACTTGCACATCATCTTCTGCACATCTATCACTCCAATTTTAATGCTAAATTGTAATTATTCCGCCATTATGGCCTATTTATTGCCTTTCCTCCCCAATCTTACTATATTTGCACACACTGTATATGTGTGTGTAGAGTCAGTATAAATGTGTGTGCGTGTTATGTGTATGTGAGCAAATGAAGTGTGTGTGTGAGTGAGTGTGTAGAGTGAGCATAGAGAGTGTGTGTGTGTGTTTGTGTGTGTGTGTGTGTGTGTGTGTGTGTGTGTGTGTATGTGTGTGTGTGTGTGTGTGTGTGTGTGTGTGTGTGTGTGTGTGTGTGTGTGTGTGTGTGTGTGTGTGTGTGTGTGTGTGTGTGTGTTGGAGTGTGAGTGTGTAGAGTGCGCATAGATTGAGTGTGCATAGAGACTGCAAAAATCGAAATACAATAGAGGGGTCCGTGTAGGCATTTTGTTAACTATTTAGCAGTATTATGGCTTGGGGATAGAAGCTGTTCAGGAGCCTGTTTCAGATTTGTTTCTCCAGGTACCACTTGAAAGGAATTTAAAAAAGTCTCCCTGTATTAATTACATAATAACCAAAGCTTCAATAAAAGGTAAGTGAAGCAGTTTTTTTTAACCAATGGCTTATTGGTGGTTTATTGGCAAAAGTATTATTGTACACCGAATGTGTATTGGTTTTAATGACTGACATGTGAGCAGAGAAAATATGTAATTTAAAGTTGTTAATTCCACTTTTAAAGTTGGTCATTTTGTTTGTGTATTGGAAAAGGATCAGTTGAAGATCTCTGTTTTGGAGCGCTTTTGAGGTGTAGGTGTGAGGGAGACTGAGGAAAGGCAGGCATCTGGTTATTTCTGGCCCTGCTGACAGCTGTTGATTTATGACCGTGTGTTGGAGGGGAGAGAGGCTGATAAAGGTCTCAACTGGTGACTTGGCTGGCTGAGGGCCTGTTTGAAATAGAAAAAAACAGTTTATGAATTAGGAAAATATGAAAAATACATTGACGTCTAGGGGGCCACTAGAGGGTGCTGAAGCAGGATCAGGGTAAACAGCTTCATTTTGGCTTCAGTGCGCTGTTGAGTCTTCACATACGAATGAATGGTGTCACGTGATCGATGGCTTTGTCCATTCACATATACAGTCATTTAGCGGCAGTGTTCCGTTCCCTTCTCAAAGAGTTCCCAAAGATGAAATTGTTAAAAAATATATCTATACAGTTCCTTCGGAAAGTATTCAGACCCCTTAACTTTTTCCACATTTTGTTACTTTACAGTCTTATTCTAAAATAGATTAAATACTTTTTTCCCTCATCAATCTACACACAATACCCATAATGACAAACCAAATTTATATTAAAAAAACAACTGAAATATCACATTTACATAAGTATTCAGACCCTTTACTCAGTACTTTGTTGAAGCACCTTTGGCAGCAATTACAGTCTCGATTCTTCTTGGCTATGACATTACAAGCTTGGCACACATGTATTTGCATAGTTTCTCCCATTATTCTCTGCAGATCCTCAAGCTCTGTCAGGTTGAATGGGAAGCGTCGCTGCACAGCTATTTTCAGGTCTCTTCAGAGATGTTCGTTCGGTTCATGTCCGAGCTCTGGCTGGGCCACTCAAGCACATTCAGAGACTTGTCCCGAAGCCACTCCTGCGTTTTCTTGACTGTGTGCTTAAGGTTGATGTCTTGTTGGAAGGTGAACCTTTGCCCCAGTCTGAGGTCCTTAGCGCTCTGGAGCAGGTTTTCATGAAGGATCTCTCTGTACATTGCTCCGTTCATCTTTCCCTCGATCCTGACTAGTATCCCAATCCCTGCCGCTGAAAAACATCCCCACAGCATGATGCTGCCACTACCATGCTTCACTGTAGGGATGGTGTCAGGTTTCCTCCAGACAGGATTCTTGGCATTCAGGCCAAAGAGTTTAATCTTAGTTTTATCAGACCAGAGAATCTTGTTTCTAATGGTCTTAGAGTCTTTTAGGTGCTATTTGGCAAACTCCAAGTGGTCTGTCATGTGCCTTTTACTGAGGAGTGGATTCCGTCTGGCCACTCTTCCATAAAGGCCTGATTGGTGGAGTGCTGCAGAGATGGTTGTCCTTCTGGAAGGTTCTCCCATCTCCACAGAGGAACTTCGGAGCTCTGTCAGACTGACCATCGGGTTCTTGGTCACCTCCCTATCCTAGGCCCTTCTCCCCCGATTGCTCAGTTTGGCCGGACGGCCAGCACCAAGAGTCTTGGTGGTTTCAAACTTCTTCCATTTAAGAATGATGGAGGCCTCTGTGTTGTTGGGGACCTTCAATGCTGCAGACATGTTTTGATACCCTTCTCCGGATCTGTGCCTCGACACAATCCTGTCTTAGAGCTCTTCGTACAATTCCTTCGACCTCATGGCTTGGTTTTTGCTCTGACATGCACTGTCAACTGTGGGACCTTATAATGACAGGTGTGTGCCCTTTCAAATCATGTCCAATCAACTGAATTCAGCACAGGTGGACTCTAATCAAGTTGTAGAAACACCTCAAGGATGAGCAATGGAAACAGGATTCACCTGAGCTCAATTTCAAGTCTCATAGCAAACTGTCTGAATACTTATGTAAATAAGGTATTTCTGTTTTCCTTTGTTATTATAGGGTATTGTGTGTAGATTGATGAGGAAAATAATGCAATACATTTTTTAAAGGCTGTAACGTAACAACATGTGGAAAAGTGAAGGTGTATGAATAATTTCTGAATGCACTGAACGTCCATATCATTTGCCTATTTCTAAATCCGAAACGGAATCTGAATCCTTTTCAAAAAATGACTTTTCTTCCTCTATTTGAATGTAAATTGAGTAGTGTAGTTGTGTGCTGGGTGTTAGCGTAGCTTGTTAGCACTGTATAATACTCCTGGCTTTATATATCTAACTAACATGGAAATAAACATTTATTAGCTTTAGCTGGAGCAGACTGCGCATTGTAAATGCAGAATTACAGATTTGATGTAAACAGTAAGCCTATGTGGAGTCTCAGTGAGGAGGAAGGAGGAGAGAGCTAGGATGGTGCCTCTCACTCAAAAACAGATCATGATTATCATGTTGGCAGGATCTGAAAGATTAGAAACATCAATAGTTGATGACTCTCTACAGAGTTGCACTCAATTCCCACATCTATAAATTACTAAATAAGGACATTTACATCACAGCGCCACAGCAACTTTTGTCTCTTCTCCCTTTTCTTTCTGTTCTGTTTTGTGAAAAAGTATCTGACCCTTTTGAGAGAGAACACAATGCGCTGAGTAAGAAAAAAATCAATCAAAAAAGAACGAGGGATAGAGGAAGAGAAAGAAGTTGTTGTAATGTACCTCTTTTTGTTGTTTTGAGTCAGCGAGTGAGAGAGAGAAAGACATGGTAAAGACGTGAGCACCTAAAAAGAAAGACATCATTAATAAATGCGGCATGCTGATACACATGAATAATGTAACTTTTATATTGAAGAAAATTACAAACACAACCCATTGGGAGAGAATGGAAGGAATCATTACCCGCAAACTAGAACCTTTGTAAAATGCAGCAAACTTTTAATAATTAATCTGCATAAACAAATAACACATGAATAAAGAACATTAAAAAAGCCACCCAAGCCACAGGAGTTGCGCAAACTTCTAGTGCAACTTTTAGCATCTGGAGAGAGGGAGGAATAAAGGAATAAAACAAGTTTTCACAGAGCAGTATTCAAATGAAGACAGTTTGCTAAGTTTGCTCATCATTTTTTCACTTGTGCAGTTTGCTGCCGATCAGTTTCCGAACTTTTAGATTTTATCCTCTGCTTTTAGAGACGAGGTTTTCAGGAAAAAAATAGGCCTCAAAAGGTTCTAACGACATCAAAACCCATTGCAACTTTGTGATATATAAACCTTGAACCAGAAGTAACAATGTGGGATTTGGTTTTATTATGCATGGCAATGTGTGATCTATAATCTAGCGCTGGACAGCGACAATTGGCCTTTCATGGGCAATTTTCCAGACGTTTGCGAATATCACATTCACGGATAATGCTACACGTGTCGGTTCAAGGGTCAACTACCTATTAAAAGTCCAATACAATGTACTTCTCTATAAACCGTATTATATTTACTCCTGGCTACATTTCTCCAGACCCATTCCTCAGCTTCATGCCTTTCAGAGTGATGTACCTGTCTAACAGGGGCTAAAACACACATTAAGGATTGTGGCTATATGCCTGACAAGAGACAGAAGACGGACCCAGAATTATTGCAAAATGGAGTAGAGAGTGTAATGTTTTTTGTGCGCATGTGTGGATGTGACCTTCTCACAGTAACACCCTGGAAATCAAGGTGATATGTTGCTGTTAACAAGGACACACACAATTTACGATTTGGGTTTAACACATGCATGCGCGTACACACCAGTGGAGGCTGCTGAGGGGAGGACGGCATGGAGTTTAATGGCTGGAATGGAATGAATGAAATGAAAACCATGTTTGACATCATTCCAATCACTCCATTCCGGCCATTATTATGAGCCGTCCTCCCCCCAGCAGCCTCCAGTGGCACACACGCACGCACGCACGCACGCACGCACACACACACACACACACACACACACACACACACACACACACACACACACACACACACACACACCATTATCAAAAAGACAAACAGACTCACACCCAGTCAGAAAAATAGAGATACTGTACATTCTAGTTTACAGCATGGTTTTCCTCTCTCATATCCTGACTCTCATCCTTTGGTCAGCTCAACTGACTCTCTCTCTCTCTCTCTCTCTCTCTAATATATCTCTCTCTCTCTAATCTCTCTCTCTTTATCTCCCTCTCTCAACAGACTGTTAGCTGCATTTATGTGAACACGTCTTTCTACTGTACACAGTCACTGGTTCACTTCAGGCAATAAGGCATGGTGTTTTTTTCTTTTCCTGTTCAAAGCTCAAACCAGTCAAAACACAAACACAAAGTTACTCTGAAAACTGGGACAGTTATGGTCTACATTTGTCTGTTTACATTTGTCTGTTTATTCATTCTGCAACAATTATACATAGATCACCTTGTGCTTTAGAGAGTTAACAACACAATGACACGCACACACGCCACAGACAGTAGTTTAATGTGGGCTATATTGGGATTATTTTTACTCACAGCTGGAGGCCATTCTATTAAAATGAAACGGTTCATGCTTATCTACGTCTATACCGGGTCCCATCGCTCTTCCCCTCTTTGTCTTTGTTATAACTCTCTCTTCCTCAATCTTTATCTAAATTTTCCTCTTTTTGACTCTGTAGTTGACTCTGGTCACTGTTTCTGTCATTATCACGCTGACACTGTTTCCCTTTCTCTGTCTTCTTCTCTCTCTCTGTATCTCTCTGTATCTGTATCTCTCTCTATCTCTGTATCTCTCTGTATCTGTATCTCTCTCTATCTGTATCGCACTTTATCTCTGTATCTCTCTGTATCTGTATCTCTCCTTATCTTTGTATCTCTCTGTATCTGTATCTCTCTCTATCTCTGTATTTCTCTGTATCTGTATCTCTATCTCTGTATCTCTCTGTATCTGTATCTCTCTGTATCTGTATCTCTCTCTATCTCTGTATTTCTCTGTATCTGTATCTCTCTCTATCTCTGTATCTCTCTGTATCTGTATCTCTCTCTATCTCTGTATCTCTCTCTATCTGTATCACTCTGTATCTGTATCTCTCTTTATCTCTGTATCGCTGTATCTCTCTCTAAATTCAATTCAATTCAAGGGGCTTTATTGGCATGGGAAACATGTGTTAACATTGCCAAAGCAAGTGAGGTAGATAATATACAAAAGTGAAATAAACAATAAAAATTAACAGTAAACATTACACATACAGAAGATTCAAAACAATAAAGACATTACAAATGTCATATTATGTATATATACAGTGTTGTAACAATGTACAAATTGTTAAAGTACACAAGGGAAAAATAAATAAGCATAAAAATGGGTTGTATTTACAATGGTGTTTGTTCTTCACTGGTTGCCCTTTTCTTGTGGCAACAGGTCACAAATCTTGCTGCTGTGATGGCACACTGTGGAATTTCACCTAGTAGATTTGGGAGTTTATCAAAATTAGGTTTGTTTTCAAATTCTTTGTGGATCTGTGTAATCTGAGGGAAATATTTGTCTCTAATATGGTCATACATTGGGCAGGAGTTTAGGAAGTGCAGCTCAGTTTCCACCTCATTTTGTGGGCAGTGTGCACATAGCCTGTCTTCTCTTGAGAGCCATGTCTGCCTACGGTGGCCTTTCTCAATAGCAAGGCTATGCTCACTGAGTCTGTACATAGTCAAAGCTTTTCTTAAGTTTGGGTCAGTCACAGTGGTCAGGTATTCTGTCACTGTGTACTCTCTGTTTATGGCCAAATAGCAGTCTAGTTTGCTCTGTTTTTTTGTTAATTCTTTCCAATGTGTCAAGTAATTAACTTTTTTGTTTTCTCATGATTTGCTTGGGTCTAATTTTGCTGCTGTCCTGGGGCTCTGTGGGGTGTGTTTATGTTTGTGAACAGAGCCCCAGGACCAGCTTGCTTAGGGGACTCTTCTCCAGGTTCATCTCTCTGTAGGTGATGGCTTTGTTATGGAAGGTTTGGGAATCGCTTCCTTTTAGGTGGTTGTAGAATTGAACAGCTCTTTTCTGGATTTTGAAAATTTGCAGGTTTTGGTCTATTTCTGCTCCTTATGCATTATTTGGTGTTTTACGTTGTACATGGAGGATATTTTTGCAGAATTCTACATGCAGATTCTCAATTTGGTGTTTGTCCCATTTTGTGAATTCTTGGTTGGTGAGCGGACCCCAGACCTCACAACCATAAAGGGCAATGGGTTCTATATCTGATTCAAGTATTTTTAAGCCAGATACTAATTGGTATGTCAAATTTTATGTTCCTTTTGATGGCATAGAAGGCCCTCCTTGCCTTGTCTTTCAGATTGTTTACAGCTTTGTGGAAGTTACCTGTGGCGCTGATGTTTAGGCCAAGGTATGAATAGTTTTTTGTGTGCTCTAGGGCAACGGTGTCTAGATGGAATTTGTATTCATGGTTCTGGCAACTGGACCTTTTTTGGAACACCATTATTGTTGTGTTAATGAGATTTACTGTCAAGGCCCAGGTCTGACAGAATCTGTGCAGAAGATCTAGGTGCTTCTGCAGGCCGTCCTTGGTTGGGGACAAAAGCACCAGATCATCAGCAAACAGTAGACATTTGACTTCAGATTTTAGTAGGGTGAGGCCGGGTGCTGCAGACTGTTCTAGTGCCCTCGCCAATTCGTTGATATATATGTTGAAGAACGTGGGGCTTAATCTGCATCCTTTTATCACCCCCCGGCCCTGTGGAAAGAAATGTGTGTTTTTTGCCAATTTTAACCACACACTTGTTATTTGTGTACATGATTTTATAATGTTGTATTTTTCTCCCAACAGGCCAAATTGAGTCAATAGTTTTTTAAAAATCAACAAAGCATGAGAAGACTTTTCCTTTGTTTTGGTTTGTTTGTTTGTCAATTAGGGTGTGCAGGGTGAATACGTGGTCTGTTGTACTGTCATTTGGTAAAAAGCCAATTTGACATTTGCTCAGTACGTTGTTTTCCCTTAGGAAATGTACCAGTCTGCTGTTAATGATAATGCAGAGGATTTTCCCAAGGTTGCCGCATATCCCACGGAAGTTATTGGGCTAAAATTTGTCTCCACTTTTGTGTATTGGGGTGATCAGTCCTTGGTTCCAAATATTGGGGAGGAGGCCAGAGCTGAGGATGATGTTAAAGAGTTTAAGTATAGCCAATTTGAATTTGTGGTCTGTATGTTTTATTATTTCATTATGAATACCATCAACCCCACAGGCCTTTTTGGGTTGGAGGGTTTGTATTTTGTCCTGTAGTTCATTCAATGTAATTGGAGAATCCAGTGGGTTCTGGTAGTCTTTAAAGGTTGATTCTAAGATTTGTATTTGATCATGTATATGGTTTTGCTGTTTGTTCTTTGTTATAGAGCCAAAACGTTTGGAGAAGTGGTTTATCCATACATCTCCGTTTTGGATCAATAACTCTTCATGTTGTTGTTTGTTTTCTAATTTTCACAGAAGTGTAATCTTCAATTACATTGAGCTGATTTCTGACGTGCCATTCCTTCTTTTTCCGTAGTGTATTTCTGTATTGTTTTAGTGATTCACTAAAGTGAAGGTTTGATGGGTTTCTCAATTTCTTTCTTAGGTTTTTGCATTCTTCATTAAACTATTGGTCATTGTTGTTAATTGTCTTAGGTAGTCTGCTTGACATTTTTTGATTTGATAGGGAAGCTGAGAGGTCAAATTTACTGTTTAGATTTTCTACTGCCAAGTTCACTATTACAGTGAAACCCTTTGTCCAGGACGTTGTCTTAAAGGGATTGAATGAATTGTTGCCTAATTGTTTTTTGGTAGATTTCCACACTATTTTCCTTCCATCTATAGCATTTCTTAATATTATTCAGTTCCTTTGGATTTGATGCCTCATGATTGAGTATTGCTCTGTTCAAGTAGACTGTGGTTTTGCTCTGATCTTAGAGGGATGTCAGTGGACTGACTGTGAATGCTCTAAAAGACTCTGGGTTGAGGTCAGTGATAAAGTAGTCTACAGTACTACTGCCAAGAGTTGAGCTATATGTGTACCTACCATACAAGTCCCCTCGAAGCCTACCATTGACTATACACATACCCAGTGTTCGACAGAGCTGCAGGAGTTGTGACCCGTTTTTGTTGGATATGTTGAAGTAGTTGTGTCTAGGGGGGGATATGGGGGAGGGAAGGCTGTCACCTCCAGGTAAATGTTTGTCCCCCTGTGTGCTGAGGGTGTCGGGTTCTTGTCCAGTTCCGGCATTAAGGTCGCCACAGACTAGTTCTTGGTCCTGAGCCTGTAAATTGTTGATTTCCCCCTCTAGGATGGAGAAGCTGTCATCTTTAAAGTATGGAGATTCTAGTGGGGGGGTATAGGTAGCACACATGAGGACATTTTTCTCTGTTGAGATCATTTCCTCATTCATTTCTAGACAGATATAAAATGTTCCTGTTTTGACCGATTTAATAGAGTGGGTTAGGTCTGCTCTATACCAAATTAGTATACCCCCTGAGTCTCTTCCCTGTTTCACAGCTAGTAGTTTGGTGGATGGGACTATCAGCTCTCTGTAACTTAGAGAGCAACCAGTGGGTCCGTCTCCTTTATACCATGTTAGGATGATAATGTCTGTATTTCCAATTTCTTTGATGAAGTCTGGGTTCCTGCTCTTTAGGCCAAAGGCAGATGACCTCAGACCTTGTGTATTCCAGGATGAGATAGTAAAAGCTTTGTGTTCCACAGTGTCTAGTGTTGTTTTTGTGTGGTTTTGGCACAGACCATCACAGTACGTGTGAGCAGAGCATGTTGAGCATCTAATACATACCTCTTAGGTCACAGGATGGGGCTTGGGCGGATGTAATAGTGAGGGTTGGATCTGTTGCTCTGCTCACGACTTGGGCATCTCTCTCTCTCTGTATCTCTCTCTCTCACTGTATCTCTCTCTCTCACTGTATCTCTCTCTCTCTGTATCTCCCTCTCTATCTCTCTCTTGATCTCTCTCACTGTATCTCTCTCTCTCGCTCTCTCATTCTCTCTGTATCTCTGTCTGTATCTCCCTCCCTCTCTCTCTCTCTGTATCTCTCTGTATCTCTTTCTCTGTATCTCTCTCTCTGTGTAGTTATATATCTCTCTCTCTCTCTCTCTCTCTCTCTCTGTATTTCTCTCTCTCTCTATGTCTTTGTATCTATCTCTCTTTCTTTATCCCTCTCTGTATCTCTCTCTCTATATATATATATCTCTCTATCTCTCTCTCTCTGTATCTCTTTCTCACTGTATCTCTCACTGTATCTCTCTCTCTATATATCTTTCTTTATCCCTCTCTGTATCTCTCTCTCTCTATATATATATATCTCTCTATCTCTCTCTGTATCTCTCTCTCACTGTATCTCTCACTGTATCTCTCTCTATATATATATCTCTCTCTCTGTATCTCTCTCTCTCTGTATCTCTCTCTCACTGTATCGCTCACTGTATCTCTCTCTCTGTATCTCTCTCTCTCTCTGTATCGCTCTCTCTCGCCTCTTTTCAGTTCGCTGCAGCTAGAGACTTGAGCGAGCTGCAACAATCACGCAAACTGGACAGTTTTATCTCAATCTCTTTATTCAAAGACTCAGTCATTGACACTTACTGACAGTTGTGGCTGCTTTGTGTGATGTATTGTTGTCTCTACCTTCTTGCCCTTTGTGCTGTTGACTGTGCCCAATAATATTTGTACCATGTTTTGTGCTGCCACCATGTTGTGTTGCTACCATGTTGTTGTTATGTTGTGTTGCTACCATGCTGTGTTGTATGTGTTGCTACCTTGCTATGTTGTTGTCTTAGGTCTCTCTTTATGAAGTGTTGTGTTGTCTCTCTTGTTGTGATGTGTGTTTTGTCCTACATTTGTAGTGTACAGTTGTGGCCAACATATTCATTTCTACAAAGTTTGCTGCTTCAGTGTCTAGATATTTTTGTCAGATGTTACTATGGAATACTGAAGTATAATTATAAGCATTTCATAAGTGTCAAAGGCTTTTATTGACAATTACATGAAGTTGATGCAAAGAGTCAATATTTGCAGTGTTGACCCTTCTTTTTCAAGACCTCTACAATACGCCCTGGCATGCTGTCAATTAACTTCTGGGCCACATCCTGAATGATGGCAGCCCATTCTTGCATAATCAATGCTTGGAGTTTGTCAGAATTTATGGGGTTTTGTTTGTCCACCCTCCTCTTGAGGATTGACCACAAGTTTTCAATGGGATTAAGGTCTGGGGAGTTTCCTTGACATGGACCCAAAATATCAATGTTTTGTTCGCCGAGCCACTTAGTTATCACTTTTGTCTTATTTTACATTTTAGTCATTTTAGCAGACGCTCTTATCCATAGCGACTTACAGTAGAGTGCATACATGTTATTACATTTTTACATACTGAGACAAGGATATCCCTACCGGCCAAACCCTCCCTAACCCGGACGACGCTATGCCAATTGTGCGTCGCCCCACGGACCGACGCACAATTGGCAAGGTGCTATGGCAAGGTGCTCCATCATGCTGGAAAAGGCATTGTTCGTCACCAAACTGTTCCTGGATGGTTGGGAGAAGTTGCTCTCGGAGGATATGTTGGTACCATTCTTTATTCATGTTTGTGTTCTTAGGCAAAATTGTGAGTGAGCCCACTCCCTTGGCTGAGAAGCAACTCCACACATGAATGATCTCAGGATGCTTTACTGTTGGCATGACACAGGACTGATGGTAGCGCTCACCTTGTCTTCTCCGGACAAGCTTTTTTCCAGATGCCCCAAACAATCGGAAAGGGGATTCATCAGAGAAAATGACTTTACCCCAGTCCTCAGCAGTCCAATCATGGACCTTTTTCAGAATATCAGTCTGTCCCGATGCTTTTCCTGGAGAGAAGTGGCTTCTTTGCTGCCCTTCTTGACACCAGGCCATCCTCCAAAAGTCTTCGCCTCACTGTGCGTGCAGATGCACTCACACCTGCCTGCTGCCATTCCTGAGCAAGCTCTGTACTGGTGGTGCCCCGATCCCGCAGCTGAATCAACTTTAGGAGATGGTCCTGGCGCTTGCTGTACTTTCTTGGGTGCCCTGAAGCCTTCTTCACAACAATTGAACCGCTCTCCTTGAAGTTCTTGATGATCCGATAAATGGTTGATTTAGGTGCAATCTTACTGGCAGCAATATCCTTGCCTGTGAAGCCCTTTTTGTGCAAAGCAATGATGACGGCACGTGTTTCCTTGCAGGTAACCATGGTTGACAGAGGAAGAACAATGATTCCAAGCAACACCCTCCTTTTGAAGCTTCCAGTCTGTTATTCAAACTCAATCAGCATGACAGTGATCTCCAGCCTTGTCCTTGTCAACACTCACACCTGTGTTAACGATAGAATCACTGACATTATGTCAGCTGGTCCTTTTGTGGCAGATCTGAAATGCGGTGGGAATGTTTTTTTGTTGGATTCAGTTCATTTGCATGGCAAAGAGGGACCTTGCAATTAATTGCAATTCATCTGATCACTCTTCACAACATTCTGGAGTATATATAAATTGCCATCATACAAACTGAGGCAGCAGACTTTCTGAAAATTAATATTTGTGTCATTCTCAAAACTTTTGGCCACGACTGTATATACATATTTTAAATTTTTAATCACAGGCCCCCAGCCCCGCAGGAGGGCTTTTGCCTTTTGGTAGGGCGTCATTGTAAATAAGAATTTGTTCTTAACTGACTTGCCTAGTTAAATAAAATAAAACATCTCTCTCTCTCTGTATCTCTCCCTCTGTATCTCTCTCTCTGTATCTCTCTCTCTGTATCTCTCTCTCTGTATCTCTCTCTCTCCCACTCCCTCTGTCTCTCTGTCTGTATCTCCCTCTCTCTATGTCGCTGTTTCTCTCTCTGTATCTTTCTCTCTCTCTCTGTATCTCTATCTTTATGTCTCTATCTCTCTCTGTATCTCTCTCTCTCTCTGTATATCTCTCTGTATCTCTCTCTCTCTCTCTCTGTATCTCGTTCTCTCTCTGTATCTTTCTCTAGTTCTTTCTCTCTCTCTCTCTCTTTCTCTCTCTCTCTCTCTCTCTCTTTCTCTCTCTCTCTGTGTATATCTCTCTGTATATCTCTCTCTCAATAGGTCTAAGACAGAGTGGATGTGCGCTGTGTCATTAGAATGGCTGGTAATTGTTTCATTACGGTAACATTTACCAATTACCCATAATTACCTGATACACACTGTATGCTCCCTGACTGGGAAAAACCATTAACCTCTGCCAGAACTCGGGCGTACTCCCTCTCCATTCTCCATCCTCTGAATATCAGAATGTTCAACCTGTCTGGGAGCGGGCCGGCACTCCGATAGCATGTAAGAACACAAGCGGGAGCCTCTGGTGGGATTTCCGTGGGGACCCGGGGTCATTTGGCTCCTAATTGCTGTGTGCCACAGAGGCCTCGTGAGCCAATCACACAGGCAATCTCCAAAGACACCCGCCCGGTAATATGTTAACAATACTCCCATTTCTCTCTTTCTCCCTCTGTATCTCTCTCTCTCTCTCTCTGTATATCTCTCTCTTTATCTCTCTCTCTGTATCTCTCTCCCCAGTGTTCGCTTGCTGTCCCAGCAGTGTGTAATGACCTTGCTCAGGGTAGAGGTGTTGATGAGAGACAGTCAGAGGCACTGACAGGATAGGGCCACTCCTCAGTAGAACAGGAGATATTTGTGTTAGTTATTATGTGTATCTATTTGTCCATCTAACTCTGTACTTATCTGTGTCTGTGTGCTTAGGTGTGTGTTAGATACACACCTCATGGAGCGTGAGAGCAGAGCAACTGTGGTCAGACAGTGAACACAGGAATTTGGCAGCCTGTTCTGTTTGTGTGTGTGTATCTCAGTGTATCTCAGCTTCAAAAGGCAGTACCTTTCACTCTACAAAGTCATCTCTCTGTGTGAGAATACCAAATGTAATACCTTGAGACTTGACTTGGAACTGGTGACTCAAGACTCGGGACTCGACTTTGACTTGAGACTTTGACTTGAACGTGTCTGGCCAGGTTTTGTAACATTTTGTCACTCATTTTGTGGCACAGAGTCTCCGTGGATTACTCTACACGCAGCCAGAGACAGTAGCCGCAGCAAAAAAAACATGCAACAGATTGGCTAATGAAACAAGCGCACACTCGGCTCTCTGATTGGATTAGCAAACTGTCAATAAACACAAGTCGGGTGAGCTAGCGAACAGATTGATTTGCTGTACAGCTATAGGATCGGGTGCAGTGCAAACGTCAAAATATAGGGAGAAAGGATTGGCATAAATAAATATGCAGCCTCAAAAATAGTTTAACTGTTTACTTTGCAAGCTCTCTGATGATGGGGCATCAAGCTATAATTACTAGCATAGGCCTACTGGACTTTTGGTATGTCAACATTTTTGGTATGTCAAAAATGTATAATTTACTTAAGCTTGCATTTAGAATTTGTTGTTAAAATGAATTATTACACAATAAAAATATTTTGTAGACAAAGGTCTGTCTGGTATCCTCAATAAATAAACAAAGATTTGTAGTTGAACAAGTCATTGCAGGTATAGATTTTTATTTTACTTGACTTGAAAAAACTTGTGACTCGACTTGACCTGCTCTTAGAATGCATGACTTGGGCTTGACTCGAGACTCAACCCGTTCTACTTGGGACTCAACTTGGGACTTGCTTGTGATTCGAATAATAGTTACCACCTCTGGAGAACACACACCTCTCTCTTAAAACACGCTACTCTCATGATTAAGTGATATGTTGTTGTGTAATGCTGGCACAGCAGTGAGTAGCTCCCCACTGGGAGGGAGGGAAAGTAAGGAAAGAAGACTTTATTTGTTTTAATTCCAGATAATCTGCTGGTGTTGTACCTCAAGCAATAGTTTTTAAATACACACCCCCACGCAGACATCGAGAGACATGCAAACACACAGACACACACACACACGCATACACACACACACACACACACACACACACACACACACACACACACACACACACACACACACACACACACACACACACACACACACACACACACACACACACACACACACACACACACACACACACACACACACACACACACACACACACACAGATCTCTCAGTCCTTTGATAAGTACAAGAAGGTATAGCGAATGTCAATTACACACATTTTTGTTGGATGCTAGTTACACACAGTTGTATGATAAAACTGTCAAGCAACTCAATCTTTCAGAAGGTTAGTCACAAACAGATACAGATGATCTTTTTCATGATAGCTATTTTGATTATAGCTCCATCTTGATAGCTTCTGAAATGACCACTTTTAATCGGTTGTCACCTTGGGAGAAAAGAACGTTGCCTTCAATCATAGTCTAATTGGATCTCAGAAAGATTAAATTAGATATTCATCTTATTAGGTGACAATAATGGCTGAATACAGTAAAACACACACACACACACATACTTGTCCCAACACATGCACACACGCATGCACATACATGTCTCAACACTCACACGGTTGCACAACAATGTATCATGTATCAAGTCAGAGGGCTCGTTGTCTATAATATTTCATCACTTTACCATGTAGCGCTGAAATAAGGCGCACAAAGAAAGATAAAGAATATAACTACAGAAAGTTTAGATGGGGCTAAACCATATGCCTTTGGAGAGACATTATATAACTTGTTAATATAGCACAGAATGTTTATTTTTTTCTCAGATCAAATACCCAGTCACTAATGACACCATGTCACTGTGGACATGTCCCAAGCTCTCCCTTTTGACCTCTGAGGTGGAACATGTCAGCCTCCATTGTTAGAACTCACGGAGGGGGTCAGTGGTCAGCCCATTGTTTCATGTCAGATGGCGTCACTTTTCCACAACGTTCGTCCCTCAACTGATCTATCTTGTAGAATGTGGAACTAATATACACATTTTAATATTGAGCATCCACCATTCAAAAAAGGAAAATATAGTTCCAAATTTCACAATATCAATGCACTCTCGTATGACTCATCATGAAATATGCAGAATAACTAGCTAGCTAAATTAATACAAACATTGTGACAGTGATTTAACAGTTTGCAATTGTGAGAAAATAAAAACAAACTGGTAGCTATCTCTTGCACAAATTCTGTGCATGGAGATTGGTCTCCAGTGCAGTGACTTTATCAGCTGTGTACTAACTGTTATAGCTAGCTAGCTTATAGGCACAGTTAGCTAGCTAGTTAGTTAGCTCTTCCTTCACTGACAAAAAAAGCTTGCTTAGCCTGTTTAAATTACCCTGAAGTTGGAGACATGCAGCCCCACAATTAAGAGGAACCGACAGTTATCCGAAATCAGTCCGTAGATCAACATGTTTCTCAGTGATGAGCACAGTCAGCAGCTGACTTGTGGCAGAACAGATGCTTCATGAAAACTCATAATAATATAAGCATTAGCACTACTAGCTTGCTATCTAGCTTTTGTTGGAAGGTTCAATTCTGTGTAGGTAGCTGGTTGGTTAGCAGCATCGTTTCAGTCAAAGATGATTTCAGTGACTGGCTCAGCTGACGTTAGCTTTAATGTTGGACAAATGTATGCTATATTTTGTGCCAATGTCAAACTTCAGAAATTCTGCTCATTGAAGCACAATCCTTCTTAGCTAAATGTAAAATGGGGCGACTAAGATTTCCTCACCAAAAAAGCATCAACATTATTGAAATATTTATTGTTTTATTTTAGATCAATTCAGACACTTTTAGCCATTCAGCAGATTATGTCACCTAGGTAATATTTTCGAAAGTTGGACAACACATTATAGCAGAACTACTTTTGAGCTATCCGATTACCCTTTGCGAGATACGAGACAGATAAGGGGAAGGGGGAATCAACGCGCTATCTGACATAAGACAATGGGGTCACCAGGGTTAAGGCTGACATCATAGGTCTCCTGTAGTGTCAATTCTAAAAAAGTATTTCTACACTTTGTTGTGGATGGGCCTCTGGACGTCATCGACAAGACAAGAAAAAAATGTGTTTTTCTCGAGAAGAGACACCTTTCCTTTTACAGCTAAAAGAACGAAGAATAGTGTATTACTGAATACACTACTGAGTACTTGTATGTGTCCCCACATAATGACCATTTGAATCTGATTCAACCTGACATCTGAATTTCAGTATTTTTATCTGCTAAGCAAACATTAGAGCCCCCCGCTGAAGACCTAGGGTGAAGACCTACTCCCATTGCAGTGCCTGTAATGTTAAACTAACATTAGGACGGGTGGAGTGGGCAGGGGTGGGCAAGGCTGGCAGCACCAACACCAACACACACTAATGAGGGGTTTCACTGCTTATGAATGCCGTTCCCGTTAGTGTTGACGACCACAAACACATCGCACCGTGACGATGAGCAGGAGGAATGCCCCGAGAAGCAGACGATATTGTTCAGCAGCGTCCACCCGAGCATCCACCCCCTGTCTCTTGCCCCTTTGCCCCCCCGACCCCCCTCCCACCAGGCTATCCCATGCCCCCTCCCACCAGGCAGGCTGGGCTCTCTCTCGTCCCAGACCCCCTGGAACCCCCCAGAGCCCCATGGAAGCCCCCAGACTCAGGCCCCGGCTGACCAGGGGGAGCAGGCCGTTGGTTCCCAGGCTGGGCACGCACTTGTCATGTAAATGAAGAAATCACAACCAATTAGAGTCATTGCAGCGCATCGCCTTGTCTTCGCTACGGAGTCGAGACTTGTGGAGAGAGAGGGAGGAAGGGAGGGAGGGAGAAAATGGGAGGCAGGGGGATGAGTTGAGAAGGGGTGTTAAGGTTCCCAGTCTCACATTTCCTGTCCCTTCTTGCAGGGGAGCTTTTTTGTGTGTGTTTCTACATTCTTATTTATTTGTCTGTTTTCCATTGTGTGTATGTATGTTTGTTTGTGTGTGTGAGCACTTAAGGACGGGGATGGGGGGGTCACAGCAGGTGGTAGGGCTAATGGAATCCCCCATGGCCTGGGGGGGTAGGGTGATGGGGGGGCCGTGATGTATCTTTACTGACAGAGCTGTTGTAGTTTGCAATAACCCCCCTCCACTGTAAGCGAGAGAGAGAGAGTGATAGAGCAAGAGCAAAAGATAGAAGTATGTAAATAGATGTAAGCCTATAGTGGCAGAGAAGGAGGCAAAAAGAGGTGAGAGAGGTAGGGCCGACATGGAGCAAATAAACGAGAGAGAGAGAGGAGTAAAGCGCCTGGGGGGGGGGGGGGGTCAATCTGTAACACACCGTGGTCAGTCAGCATGGACTATAATGCTTCTCATATATCCATTCACTGGCCCTTTCCAACTGATCACTGTGTCTATATATTACTGCACAGGGCCTGGGGGTGGCTATATAGATCTTACAAAAACATAGCATGGGTAATCAAATCAAGCTTTATTCATACAGCACATTTCAGACATGGAATGCAACGTAATGTGCTTCACAGAGTTTTTCTTTATTTTTATTACTTTCTACATTGTAGAATAATAGTGAAGACATCAAAACTATAAAAGACCACTTATGTAATCATGTAATAACCAAAAAAACTGTTAAACAAATCAAAATATATTTTATATTTGAGATTCTTCAAATAGCCACCCTTTGAGAGAATGCCAAGAGTGTGCAAAGCTGTCATCAAGGCAAAGGATGGCTATTTGAAGAAGCTCAAATATAAAATATATTTGTATTTGTTTAACACTTTTTTGGTTACTACATAACTCCATATATGTTATTTCATAGTTTTGATGTCTTCACTATTATTCTACAATGTAGAAAATAGTAAAAATAAAGAAAAACGCTTGAATGAGTAGATGTTCTAAAACTTTTGACCGGTAGTGTATGTCCACTGTTTCGCCCCCCCCCGCCCCCCCCGCCCCCCTTGGTCAGTCGATACCCGTGTCACAGCGTTCTGTATGTTTGCAGTTGATCAATTGCTTTCTTGGGTAAACCAGACAGGAGAATAAAAGCATGGATGAGTCTCTCTGTATCAGTCTGAGAGAAACCGCTGCATCTTGGCAATGTTCCCACAGTATAGCACATACGCATCTAGACAAAAAACATACAGTATATACACATCTCTCTCTCTCTCTTTCTCTGGTAATCCACCGGTTTTGTCTATGAAGACTAGTGGTTTATTGTGGGTTCTTGATTCCAAGTCCGAGTTTTGAAGCGCAGTCTCTGAGGCATAAGGGACAGACATGAGTTTCCGCTGGTGTTGTGGGTCCGGTTGTGCGGGAATGACTCTTTGCTCTGGCTACAGTTTGACGGTTGTTTCTGTCTCGCTCTAAGTTGTGTACTGTTTTTGGAGTGCCAGATGGATCGGATAGAGGCGATGTCTCTGAGTTAGCTGGGCTGGATATTGCAGAACTTGAGGTTGTGTTTAACATTGTCTTTGAAGCGCTTTCGGGGTCGGCCTGTCTTCAGCTGCCCCTGCTGCAGCTCGCCAAAGAAGATCCTTTTTGGCAGACATTGTTGGGGCATCCTGATGGTGTGGCCGGTCCATCAGACTTGTGCCTTATTAATGATCTTAGCCTCAAGGCTGGTGCTGTTAGCTTTCTGTAGTACCTCCAGGTTGGATACCTTGTCTTGCCCCCGGATACCCATAATAGATGTTAGAGATTGTGTATGGAATATCTCCAGCTGTTTGAAGCGGCGACTATACAGGATCCAAGTTTCACAGCCATACAACACAGTTGTAATGACTAACGCAGTGCAGATCTTCATCTTTCTGGAAAGAGTGATGGTGTGATGGTTTAGTATCCTGTTCCTCAGTCTTCCCAATGACTTCCTTGCTTTCTGGATTCTGCTAGTTTTTTCTTCGTCCTTAGAGATGGTGCTCCCCAGATATCAAATCAATATCAAATCAAACGTATTTATAAAGCCCTTTTTGCATCAGCAAATGTCACAAAGTGCTTATACAGAAACCCAGCCTACAACCCCAAACAGCAAGCAATGCAGATTTACTGTAGAAACATGGTGGCTAGGAAAAATTAGGCAGGAACCTAGGAAGAGACTTAAAGAGGAACCAGGGTCTGAGGGGTGGCCAGTCCTCTTCTGGCTGTGCCGGGTGGTGATTATAAAAGTACATGGCCATTAAAGGCAGATTGTTCTTTAAGATGTTCAAACGTTTATAGATGGCCAGCAGGCAGAACAGTTGAAACTGGAGCAGCATCATGACCAGGTTGATTGGGGACAGCCAGGAGTCATCAAGCCAGGTAATCCTGAGGCATGGTCCTAGGGCTCAGGTCCTCCGAGAAGGGTAGGGAGAGAGGGAGATAATTAAAGGGAGCATACTTAAATTCATACAGGATACCAGATAAGACAGGATAATTACACCAGATATAACAGACTGATATGTGAAGTGATCGATATATGAAGTGGTTCACATTCTGGAGCTCAGATCCACTTAGGTAGATGCTGGGGACCACTGGGTTAGACAGAGGTGATGGTTGACTGAGGACTACAGTTTGTTAAAGCTGATGGTAAGACCGAAAATCTTGCAAGCTTCATCAAAGTTGTCCGCCAAAGACTGGAGATCTGCCTCTGTGTGTGCGAGTAGGGCACAGTCATCAGCAAAGAGGGCCTCACGGACAAGATGTTCTTGTGTTTTGGTCTTTGCTCTGAGCCTGCG
The DNA here is from genome assembly GCF_029448725.1 of Salvelinus fontinalis. Lineage (NCBI taxonomy): Eukaryota > Metazoa > Chordata > Actinopteri > Salmoniformes > Salmonidae > Salvelinus > Salvelinus fontinalis. The sequence continues at coordinate 18,110,285 of NC_074668.1, forward strand.
CAGGTCGTAGATTGAACCATCATCCCTGTATCTAATGTTGATGTCTTTGTTAATTAAGGTCCATTGTGTCGTGGTTGAGGACGGCAGTGAAAAAGAGTTTGAACAGCAACAGGCCCAAGATACATCTTTTCTGGATGCCATTGGAGATGAGCGAGGCTTCAGATATATCACCACCACAGCGGATCTGGACTTGCATTCCGTCAAGGAGTAAACGGATAATGTTTTAATTTAATTTAGTTTATTAATTCGACCATTTAAAAAAACAAGCAAACATAAAACATGAAAAGCCATACACGCACAGGAGTAAAATAATTGAGGATATCACACAATAAAGTCTGGGACTTATTTCCATTGTTGTCCTCTTGAGACAAGATGGCTAGGCAAGATCCAACACGGTTGCACACAGTATGACAGTGAGAAGAACATCTATCTCATCACTGCAGTTGTATTGTAGGGTACATTCAAATGGGAACAGAAGACATCAAACAGTTTTTTACTTTATTTTTAAAGCTGCCCAGAGAGGACGTTGTTTTTATGGGCAGAGGCAACACAAGAAAGTACCTTTCCCAGCATTACTCCTGAACCTGTATAAGCATACATTAGCAACACCTGATCTGGTGCTGTGATTGTGTGCATCCCTAACATGGGGAACGTAATCAGTTAGATATCTGGGCGCAGACCCATAAATACTCCGACAAACCAAACCCAGTCTAATATGGGACACCCTAGCCTCAACAGGCAGCCAGTTGAGTTCCTGAAAGAAGCTCCTGCCTATGTGAGTACGTGGACTTACCTTCAATACTACCCTGATCAGCTTCTGGGCTACCTGGAGCTTCCCCTTCATAAGTTTAGATAAGCCCACAAACCAGGATGTACTAGCATAGTCAAAATGGCATTGGACGAGAGCAGTGGATAGCACACCCATAGAGTCCTTATCAAGCAGCTTGGACTTTCTAGCCAAAAACTTAGTTCTGGCATTAATCTTCCCTAGCACCTAGCCATGCTCACACCTTCCAAGCTTCCATCAAGGATGCATAAAAGGTAGCTAACAGAGGTTTTAGTAGTCACCACCTCACCCCCTAACTCCACTCTGATTTCAGACGAACTACACAATTTAGGTCTGGACCCCAAAATAATTGCCTCCGTTTTACCTAAGTTCAGAGATAGCTTATTATCTCCAAGCCATTTGCTAATGTTAGTAAGCTTTGTGCTAAGTATGCTCTCCAACATAGTTTTACTTTTATGAGACACCAGAAGTGTAGAGTCATCTGCATAAAGGAAAAGATGTTAAGGACAAGCATCTTTCATAACGTTAAAATATACAGAAAAAACAGTAGAGGCCCAAGCACTCCCCAAGTAAAGTAATCACAACTTTACTTGAACCATTAATCTCTACCACTTGCTCCCTACCTGACAAGTAGGACTTTACCCAGCCTAGAGGGATACTGCTTAAAGGCACAGTCATCTTAGTGTATGTAAACTTCTGACCCACTGGAATTGTGATACAGTGAATTATAAGTGAAATAATCTGTCTGTAAACAATTGTTGGAAAAATGACTTGTGTCATGCGCAAAGTAGATGTCCTAACCGACTTGCCAAAACTATAATTTGTTAACAAGAAAATTGTGGAGTGGTCAAAAAATGTATTTTAATGACTCCAACCTAAGTGTATGTAAACTTCCGACTTCAACTGTAGGTATAACTTTAGCTTGTTTCATGTCCCTGGGGAAGATGCCTTGTTCAAGATTTGAGATTAACGATATATGGAATACAAGTGTCAATGTGCTCAGCAGAATCTCTAATTTACCTTGCAGGAATATTATCCAGGCCTGTGGCTTTGGAGCATTTAAGCTCTGCTAGCATACTGGCTACTTTGGCTGTTGCTACCTTTGTAACAAAAAAAAGAGTTTGGCTGAACCCCTAACTCTGCATATTACTTATTGACTTGGTAATTTCTATACAATCCAGAACTGGTGGGCAGCTTGCTAACCAGCTTGCTGGCAACAGAAGTAAAAAAAAAAGAGTTGAATTCATTGGCAACCTCTTCTTTTTCATATAATATCTCCCTCCTGAGTTCAGTCCAATATTGTTTATTTTGTTTTTGATAGTACTCAGTGCTTAATTTGTAAATCGGGAGGTGCTGTAATAAAAAGTGAGTGCGAGAGGCGGGTGACCTAGAACGCATGAGAAAAAAATCACCTTAATAATAAAGTATTGCATGCATATCATCACATTTGCGTAGAGGCATAGAGTAGTAGAGTAGAGGGAACCGGGAACTCAGAGCTGGGAAATCTCAGTCTTCCGACTTCAGTGCATTCAAGACAACTGGGAAATCTGGGAAAAACGAGCTCCGACTGGGAAAATTAGTTTTGAACAGTTATCCAACTCGGAATTCCAAATGGGGAACTGGCCTCTTTCTAGAGCTCTGACTTTCCGACCTGAAGATCACTGACGTCATTATTCAACCTCGTTTTCCCCCAGTTGTCTTGAAAGCACCATAATACCGTACAAATGATCAAAATGACAGGCTAATTTGACACTGACAAACTGAGAATCTGAGATCAATGAAAATAAACTTTTCTGGACTCCATCAATAGCCTAGGCCTAGGTGTGTGGAGACATATTGTTTGCTACTATATGAGGAGGAAATGATAGTCCTAAAAAGGCTTTAAAGTTTCACTGACTCACCCAATGAAATGCAGGTCACTCGCTGGTGATGGTATATGCCTTTGTCCCAAAAGCCACTCTCTCTCTCGTTTTACTTTTTAAAAGAATATGGATGTTGATAAAATATTTTGATAGCCTTCAGCTAACAGATTAGAGTCTTCTCTTTTCAGCAGGAGCCATTTGCTTTCCAACCTGTGTTTTCCCACGATTGTAGACTGTTTGAAATATTGCGAAAGGCCAGTTTTGTCTGCAGGCTGTTTGTTCACTGACAGATTTGCCGCGCGTTCCCGACTGTAGGCTATGCTTTTTTATTATGCTACGCTCCACAGCTAGGCTATTTTTAAATAAGCTATTTATCCTGTGTCAAAATTAATCTTTCTCATGGTGTAGTAGGCTATTCTGAATTATTTCATATCTTTCTGAACAGACAGCAGTAACACTATAACTTTGGCAAATGTATTTTAAATTATCAGGTGTGCTGCAGCTCCTCCAGAATGCTTTGCGCGGCTATATAAGGAAATAAATTATGAAGTGCAATGCTGGAGAGACGAGAGTTGCAGGCTCATGTTTATCAGAGCAGAGAGAGGGAGATAGATCATAGAAAGTGAATCTCATTCTTGTTCCTTAAATGATTTCCAAAGCTTTTTGGGTCGTTTTTGTTCTCAATGATTTTATCAGCAAAGTAACCCCTCTTAGCTTCATCCATCCTGCTCTGTGCTTCATTTCTGTGACGTTTATATAGGACAAAATCAGGCTGCTCTTGAGAGTTCTTACATTTCTTAAAGGCCTTATTCCTTGCTTTGATAGATTCTAGAATCTCATGATTAAACCAAGGGCTAGATCTCTGCTTTACCCTGACCCGTCTAATGGGAGCCATCACATTCACCACCTCAAGGAATCTATATTTAATGGCTTCCCAGGCACTGTTAACCCCTATACTATCCAGCACAGTGGACCTGTCAATTTTACCCACTTGCTCCCTTTTTTCATCAGTTTTGTGACACTTGAATATATTTTAGAAAACCCTCCTTGTGCAAAATGTAACAAAAATGATCACTGATTCCATAGACTATTACTTCACTCTGCGATATTTTGGATTTATCAGACACCAATATTTGGTAAATTGTACTTTGCACTGTTTCACATACCCTGGTGGGATCTTTTATCATTTATCATTCATCAGAGCAAATGATCTACAGAAATGCATAAATACATTGTGGGTTGGGCTATCCCTTTTGCAGACATCAGTATTGAAATATCCTAACAAAATGATTTCCTTCACCAGGGAATCATTACAGTTTCGAGACCTTCATAGAATGAGTTCTGATTGTAGAGGCCTGTAACACGCCCCCAACAAAATCGGCTTGGTTTTGGGAAGGCAGATATCCAGCCAGACAATCTCCAGATCGATTAAATCCGATCTGAAGTTATAAGCAATGTCGGATCTGACGAAGGCACATATCCCCCCACCGTTCCAATTCCGTACTGACAATAGAGTAATTGCCTATCTCAATGTTTGAGTCACAAACAGATGAATCCAACCATGTCTCTGTAAAACATAAGACACCCACCTCTGATTTGCGAACCAACAGGTGTATCTCATCAATCTTTGGCAGTAAGCTTCAATCATTTAAGTGCACAAAATGTAAACTTTCTTCCCAAAGGCCTTGCTGAATTCCCGATCCACTCCCCTCCCGCTGCACTGCTATCTACCCACTGCACTGCCTCTGGTGACCTCTCTGCTGCTATGGAGCAACCCTCCCCAGGTGCACGCATTGCCAGCTCACCTTCCGCTGCACCGTCGTCCTCACCACCACATCCCCCTCTCTCATCTCTCGTGGCCTCTGTGGTGCTGTGGAGCTCCCCTCCTCTAGTGTGCTCTCCGTCCTAGGTGAGTCCTCTGGTCTCACTTCACCCTTGATGCTCACACCCCCTGCGGGTACAGCACACTGACAGCAAAGGTACGTTTCAATGACCCCATGCCCAAAGCTTGGATCGCTGCATTTTAGATGAACCAACTGCACGCATTCCTAACATACCAGAGCTTTGCTGTTACTCTTAACCCATCGCTCGCAGGAGGTGTGAGCAGACACATTTGTGGAGCATCGTCCATAACCTCTCCATGTTCACCGTGTCAAAAGCAAATGCACATTTGTGGCCTGCTGGAGGTCATTTTGCAGGGCTCTGGCAGTGCTCCTCCTTGCACAAAGGCAGAGGTAGCGGTCCTGCTGCTGGGTTGTTGCCCTCCTACGGCCTCCTCCACGTCTCCTGATGTACTGGCCTGTCTCCTGGTAGCGCCTCCATGCTCTGGACACTATGCTGACAGACACAGCAAACCTTCTTGCCACAGCTCGCATTGATGTGCCATCCTGGATGAGCTGCACTACCTGAGCCACTTGTGTGGGTTGTAGACTCCGTCTCATGCTACCACTAGAGTGAAAGCACCGCCAGCATTCAAAAGTGACCAAAACATCAACCAGGAAGCATAGGAACTGAGAAGTGGTCTGTGGTCACCACCTGCAGAACCACTCCTTTATTGGGGGTGTCTTGCTAATTGCCTATAATTTCCACCTTTTGTCTATTCCATTTGCACAACAGCATGTGTAATTTATTGTCAATCAGTGTTGCTTCCTAAGTGGACAGTTTGATTTCACAGAAGTGTGATTGACTTGGAGTTACATTGTGTTGTTTAACTTCTTATGGCTGCAGCCCGGCGTCGGTACACTTATGACAACAGCCACTTCAAGTGCAGGGCGCGAAATTCAAAAGATATTTTTTTTAAATATTTAACTTTCACACATTAACAAGTCCAATATAGCATATGAAAGGTACACATCTTGTGAATCCAGCCAACATATCCGATTTTTAAAATGTTTTACAGGGAAGAAACAATATGTAAATCTATTAGCTAACCACGTTAGCAAAAGACACCACTTTTTTTACTCCACCAGTTTTTTACTCCATCAGTAGCTATCACAAATTCGACCAAATAAAGATATAAATAGCCACTAACCAAGAAACAACTTCATCAGATGACAGTCTGATAACATATTTATTGTATAGCATATGTTTTGTTAGAAAAATGTGCATTTCAGGTATAAATCATAGTTTACATTGCAGCTACAATCAGAAATTGCACCGAAAGCAGCCATAATAATTACAGGCACCAACGTTAAATACCTAATTACTCATCATAAAACATTTCTGAAAAATACATAGTGTACAGCAAATGAAAGACATGCATCTTGTGATTCCAGCAAATATTTCCGATTTCTTAAGTGTTTTACAGTGAAAACACAATATAGCGTTATATTAGCTTACCACAATAGCCAGAAACACAAGCCATTTCCCAGCAGTAAAAGTTAGCGATCGTGACACACCAGCAAAAGATATATAATTTTTGACTAACCTTGATAAGGTTCATCAGATGACAGTCCTATAACATCAGGTTATACATACACTTATGTTTTGTTCGAAAATGTGCATATTTAGAGCTGAAATCAGTGGTTATACATTGTGCTAACGTAGCTACTTTTCCCCAAAACGTCCGGATTTTTTTCTGACACTTTTTCTGACACACATATTCTGACCAAATAGCTATTCATAAACATAACTAAAAAATACATGTTGTATAGGAAATGATAGATACACTAGTTCTTAATGCAATCACCGTGTTAGAATTCTAAAAATAACTTCATTACCACATAAGGCTTACGTTATGTTGACCGAGTGCCCAAAACCTGGGCGCAAAACTAATAGTACACAGTTTCGACAGATATATGAAATAACATCATAAAATGGGTCCTACTTTTGCTGATCTTCCATCAGAATGTTGTACAAGGTGTCCTTTGTCAAGAACAATCATTGTTTGGATTTAGAACGTCCATTTTCCCTCTTGAATTAGCAAGCGCACTAGCCAAGTGGCGCGAAGCTCTCCTTTCTGAACAAAGGCACACAACGCAACACGCCTAACGTCCCGAATAAATTTAAAAAATCTAATACAACTATATTGAAAAAACATACTTTACGATGATATTGTCACATGTATCAAATAAAATCAAAGCCGGAGATAATAGTCGCCTATAACGAAAGCTATTCAGAAGGCAAATCCAGGTCCAACGTCGCACCTTCCTGAAAACAGGAAATGGGTGACACGTCATTCCAAGAGGACGTATTCCATCTCAGACCAAGATAAACACTCCATTTCTTCTCTCACTGCATCTTGACATCCAGGGGAAGGTGTATGACGTGCATGTATACTAATAGGTATCATGCCCATTTATAGGCAGGACCCAGAAGAGAGCATCGATTTCAGATTTTCCACTTCCTGGTCAGGAAGTTTGTGCCAAATGAGTTCTGTTTTACTCACAGATATAATTCAAACGGTTTTAGAAACTAGAGAGTGTTTTCTATCCAATAGGAATAATAATATGCATATTGTACGAGCAAGAATTGAGTACGAGGCCGTTTAAATTGGGCACGTTTTTCCCCCAAAGTGAAAACAGCGCCCTCTGTCCTCATCAGGTTAAGAACAAATCCTTGTTTACAATGACGGCTTACACCGGCCAAACCTGGACAACACTGGGCCAATTGTGCACCGCCCTATGGGACTCCCAATCACGGCCGGATGTGATACAGCCTGGATGGCAAACCTTAATAAGTTCAGGAGTAAAAATGTGCTTAACAAGTCACATAATAAGTTGCATGGACTCACTCTGTGTGCAATAATAATGTTTAACATTATTTTTTAATGACTACCTCAGCTCTGTACAATTATCTGTAAGGGCCCTAAGTCAAGCAGAGATTTTCAAACACAGACTCAACCACAAAGACCAGGGAACTTTTCCAATGCCTCGCAAAAAAGGGTACCGGTTGGTAGATGGGTAAAAATAAAATAAATCAGACATTGAATATCTTTTTGAGCATGGGGAAGTTATTCATTTCAGTTTGGATGATGTACCAATACACCCAGTCACTACAAAGATACAGGCGTCCTTCTTAACTCAGTTGCCGGAGAGGAAGGAAACCGCTCAGGGATTTCACCATGAGGCCAATGGTGACTTTAAAATAGCTACAGAGTTTAACGTTTGTGATAGGAAAAAACTGAGGATGAATCAACAACATTGTAGTTACTCCACAATACTAACCCAATTGACAGAGTGAAAAGAAGGAAGCCTGTACAGAATAAAAATACTCCAAAACATGCATCCTGTTTGCAACAAGGCACTAAAGTAATACTGCAAAAAATGAGGCAAAGCAAGTCACTTTTTGTCCTGAATACGTCAGTGTTATGTTTGTGGCAAATCAAATACAACACATTACTGAATACCACTCTCCATATTTTCAAGTATAGTGGTGGCTGCATCATGTTATGGGTATGCTTGTAATTGTATGGACTGGGGAGTTTTTCAAGATAAAAAATGTACGGAATGGAGCTAAGCACACGTAAAATCCTTTCCACCAGACTATGGGAGATTAATTAAACTTTCAGCAGAACAATAACCTAAAACACAAGGTCAAGTCTACACTTCAGTTGCTAACCAAAAAGAAAGTGAATGTTTTTGAGTTACAGTTTTGGCTTAAATTTTCTTGAAAATCTACGGCAAGACTTGAAAATGGGTTGTCTAGCAATGATCAACAATCAATTTGACAGAGCTTGAAGAATTTTTAAAAGAATAATGTGCAAAGCTCTTAGTATCCAGAAAGACTCACATATGTGTCTGTTACTTGAACTCTGTGAAACATTTATTTGGGCTGCCATTTCTAATGAACTTATCCTCTGCAGTAGAGGTAACTTTGGGTCTTCCTTTCCTGTGGTGGGTGGTCCTCATGAGAGCCAGTTTCATCATACCGCGTGATAGTTTTTGCGACTGTACTTGAAGAAACCTTCAAAGTTTATTTGAGTTTAATGTTTATAATCTTTATTTGAGCTTTTCTTGACATAATATGGACTTGGTGTTTTACCCAACAGGGCTATCTTCTGTATACCACCCCTACCTTGTCACAACACAACTGATTGGCTCAAACACATTAAGAAGGAAATAAATTCCACAAATGAACTTTTAACAACCTACATCTGTTCATTGAAATGCATTCCATTGAAATGCATTCAGCTGGTTGAGAATGCCAAGAGTGTGCAAAGCTGTCATCAAGGCAAAGGGTATTTTGATTTATTTCGAACACTTTTTTGGTTACTATATGATTCCATATGTGTTATATCATAGTTTTGATGTCTTCACTATTATTCTACAATGTAGAAAATAGTAAAAATAAAGAAAAACTCTTGAATAAGTAGGTGTGTCCAAACTTTTGACTGGTACTGTATGTCAGTCAGGTGGATATCTGCCGGCAGAGACTTCTATTGCAATAACGTTGAGGGGGTCTGGCTAGTATTACTTAGACACCTAGAAGGATGAAGTAAGAAGCTAACGTTAAACAGAGCCTATTTCAGCAGGAGCAAAAAATACACTACTAAGTTCTCATAATAACTTTGCTTTACAGTGAATAGACTACTGAGACAGACAGTGATGTGGCACTCAGTGGTGAGGCTGAGGCAGTTTGCAATATTAATGCAGGAGGAAACAGAAGACTGAGAGAGACCGGAAGCAAGCAGAGAGAGAGAGAAGTTAGTACAGCGGTTCCCAAACTTGGGGTAGGTGCCAAGTTCTGCTCTTCCCCTCCCTCTGCCAGGACTGACCATCAGATGAAGGTAGCCTACAATCAGTCCAGTAAAGCAAATTATTTCAATTTATGGTCAGCTATGACTTGTAAGTAACTGATCTATTTTGTTTTCATAGAGTTTTACAATATAATATGGTCTAAGAAGAACAGTATTGGCAGGCCAATCATAGCCAATTTAATGTGATAATGTATTAGGCCTAATCCAAAAATGGATTTTATTAGGTTAATGTTGTATAGCCTTACAAGTCAAGTTAAAAAAATTATCTGAGTGGTAGATCTAGGCTTGCATTTGACTCTGAAAGTGATCTTGACTTAGAAAAGTTTGGTAACCACGGATCTAAAGGATTGCCTGAATACTCATATAACTGCTTGTGTTTTTGGTGCTGCTGTCCTGTCCCCCTCCCTGTCAGCTTGTTTTGGGTTTCACCATACAGCAGAGCAATACCAGCCCAGCATAGGAGTGTATATGCTTCTCCAGTTATGAATTATGAAAAGAGTTAGCTCTTTTGTTTATGAATTATTACTGATCCGCTTGCCTCAACAGAAAATAAGCTGGAAAAAAAAGATTTTACAACGTAAAGCCAACCAATATTGTTCTTTTTAAAAAATGTGTTTTTATCTGAATTACTATTTGAGAGGCTCTACACCAATGGGGTCAAACAAAAACAAAGCATACAACTCATTTTGAAAGGAGAATTCATTTGGAGAGAAGAAACAGTGTTTTTCACATGCCATAGCTTTGTATGAAGTTATGAATAAATATATCCACATGCATTTTGATTGTGTCTACAGTAAATAACAAAAACAGCAGCTACACAGACACATTAAAGAGATCCCATGGAACTGATCTTCTTCATTGTATAGGGCCGGTATTGATTCAAAGCGCGTTCTACATCTGCAAAAGTGAGTTCTACCACTGCACGCTGAACTACCCACAATGTGCTTTTTAAAGGGAATTTTCCCAACGTTCGCGGAGATTATCATTCATGGTAGATGCTGCGGATGTCGGTTCAAGTGTAAATTACCTTTAAAAAGGCACCTTCGACATCTACTAAACAAGAGCGATGCGTTCCTCGGTTAATTTGTTTTCAGATTGAATCCCGGCCTAGACTTCCATTGGCTGCCACTGAAGAAGAACATTTGAAACCAGGGAACTGCTAAGTTCTCCCTCTTGAATGTGAACTCATGTAAACTCATTTGTTTGAATTATTTTATTTTAATGAGCAGTTTGTTCTTTCATCTTGAAATAGGAATGTCTACTATTATATTTGATGTTGATATGACTTGTTTTCAAGAAGCAAACATATAATGCTATGTGTTCAAATGGATGGAAGAGAAAATGAACGGGTGAGTAAGGGATAGAACATCAGAAAGGAAAGCAAAACAAAAACAAAGAGGTCATGAATATGCAACGGCGATTTCCATATTATTTAAATATTCATGACAGGACGATTAGTATGTCATAACGCAATTATCTGATACAACACAGAAACAAAAAACTCTGGCTTGATTGATCTCATCACAATATAATCAATAATGGATTCCTCCAATCATAGTTCTGGGAACACACACAAACACACACATGCACAGACACACACACACACACACACATGCAAGCATGCACACATGTTTGCACAGTCACACAAACGCAAGTATGCATGAGATCAAACAGCAGCTACAGAGACACATTACACATGTACACACTCGCTCATGCTTGCATGGTCTTGCGAACCCATTAACGTACACAAACACACACGCACGCACGCACACACACATGCACACACACAAGCAACCATTCATACGTTTGCACAGTCACAAACGCATGCATGCAGATACACACGTACATACTTACTCATGCTTGCATGGTCTTGCACACCCATTAACGTACACAAACACACACGCATGCACGCACACACACACAAATGCTATACACACCTTTTCTATTTACATACTGTCCATATCTAAGCTTACCTCTTGAGCTGTCTATATTCTCCTGACTGGTGGCTATTTTTTTAAATAAATTAAATATGCTCCTCTGCAGCTCTGGTAAAATATTTAAAGGAATGTGAGTCTTATTCAGTACTTTTAGTAGTTGCTTGCTTTTCTGAAGTCTACCAACCTTGCCAGCACACATGCTAGCTAAGATAGTTAGACAAGCTAGCTACTCTAACTTGATTGATAGCCTGAAATGGCTTCTTGATAGCTAGTTATGAGGTTGGGAGATTGGGAAGCTAAAGCCAACTTCATAAAGTTGCTAGGTGTCTAGTAGTAATATAACAGAGAAACAACAACAACAACAAAATGTAAACGGGACAAATCTGAGGGGGCACATGCACGGAAGCAACATTTATGCAGTTCAATCCATTTTACCATGAGGTTCTGTACAGTGTATTTAAATACTGTATTGTAACATACTAACATTCTATTAGTTTTACTACTGTACATTGCATTTTAGTTACACTGTTTATATACTTTGCATATTTATTTATATACTGTATTCTTGACATAGCTCACATTAATATACAGTGTATTCAGAAAGTATTCAGACCACTTGACTTTTCCCCCATTTTGTTATGTTACGGCCTTATTCTAAAATGGTTCAAATTTATTTTATTCCTCATCAATCTTCACACAATATCCCATAATGACAAAGGTTTAACAGGTACATTTGTTTGCACATTTATTCAATATAAAAAACAGAAATATCTTATTTACATAAGTATTCAGACAGTTTGCTATGAGACAGTTTGCTATGAGGTGAATCCTGTTTTCATTGCTCATCCTTGAGATGTTTCTACAACTTGATTGGAGTTAAATTGATTAATTAAATTGGTTGGACATGTTTTGGAAAGGCACACACCTGTCTTTATATGGTCCCACAGTTGACAGTGCATGTCAGAGCAAAAACCAAGCCATGCGGTCGAAGGAAGCACAACCATCTTTGCAGCACTCCACCAATCAGGCCTTTATGGTAGAGTGGCCAAACAGAAGTCATTCCTCAGTAAAAGGCACATGACTATCCCACTTGGAGTTTTCTAAAAGGCACCTGAAGGACTTTCAGACCATGAGAAACAAGATTCTCTGGTCTGATGAAACCAAGATCGAATGCCAAACGTCACATCTGGAGGAAACCAGGCACTGCTCATCATCTGGCCAATACCATTCCTATGTGAAACATCATGCTGTGGGGATGTTTTTCAGTGACAGGGACTGGGAGACTAGTCAGGATCGAGGGAAAGATGAATGGAGCAAAGTACAGAGCGATTCTTGATGAAAACCTGCTCCAGAGCGCTCAGGACCTCAGACTGGGGCAAAGGTTCACCTTCCAACAGAACAACAACCCTAAGCACACAGCCAAGACAACGTAGGAGTGGCTTTGGGATAAATCTCTGAATGTCCTTAAGTGGCCCAGCCAGAGCCCGGACTTGAACCCGATCAAACATCTCTGGAGAGACATGAAAATAGCTGTGCAGCAACGTTCCCCATCCAACCTGACAGAGCTTGAGGGGATCTGCAGTAAAGAATGGGAGAAACTTCCCAAATACAGCTGTTTTAAGCTTAGTCATTTTAAAATATAAACAATAAATTCAAACCAATCATAACATACCGTTGCATTTTGTTCTTTGATGTTCAATCTCTGATCCCCAATGAGAAGGCTAGGCACCCCAACCTCACTGAGCAAGGGTCACTACACTACTGTGGAAGAGCTGAGGCTAAAGAGCTAACATCACAAATAAGCCCTTGTTGACGTGGAAGGACACTAAGGCTAATGCCAGTAGGGAATATCTGTGGTAGTCAAATAATGGTAAACAATTGCTGTTTGTTTTGTAAAATATTGTGTACGGTATTAGTGAGGAGATGTTGTACACAAGGTCAGTTATTCCCTTCTTCCTCTCATCCTCACATCGCCCACGGAGAGAATCTCACAGACAGATCATGTGGAAGCCTTGAGCTGTGTGTGTGTGTCTGTGTGTGTGTGTCTGTGTGCTGAGAGTGTGAGTAGATAAGGCAGGATAGCGCTTTGGGATGGGTCCTCCACTTGTAAAGTGTTCCATTGTGCATAACGGTGCCCTGAGTGTTTAGACATGCCTACATGTAAAGTTCATTCTGATGCACTTAAAAACCACTCTCTCTCTCTTCCTTTTCTGTCTGTCTCTCGTTTGCTCACTCCATCTCTCTTCCACAGTCCCTCTCTCAGCCCACCAAAACGTAGAGGCCTTATGAAAATGAATTTATATAAAAGAAGAGTTACCAAGGTGTTTACCCAGGGATTTTATGGTACCTAAAGAAGTGCTATCCTAATACGATTGCAAAAGAACAAAACTAAAACATTAAAAGTTCTCCATCCTGAACAGAATTTCCAGTTTTCCTTGCTCTCCATATCTAGCCATCACCCCACCACGATGGCACTATTTTACTCTCTCTCTCTCTCCCCTCCCCCCCTTGTTCTCTGTGGTTGCTCATCTTCAACTGGGTGTTACTGCCTGAGGGCTTGAGACATGTACTTAGTGTGTCTAGTCACTGTACAGCTGTGCTCGATGCCTCCCTCAGTCACCACACAGTTGAGGCCAAGGCCACCCATGCCCATCTCTCCTCTCCTCCCACTCTTTTTCTTCTCTCTTCATCCGTTCACCTAGCTCTCTAGCCTTCTATCCCACCCTTTCCTCTCCCCATTCATTCCTTTCTTCTCTGCTTTATTTTGTATTTTATTTTATCTTATTTTATCCAGGTTATAGTCTTGTTGGGATAAAGAATAGCTGCAGGGTGATCTCGTCTGTTCTTCTATTCTCTCTTAAAAATATGTATTTGACCTGTGGTGTTTTGAGCAGGTCTGATAGACTGGTGTCCTCAACTCACTAGTCTAACGTAGACGGGAGATGTTTGGGCTGCACCCTACTGTCTGCTAACACACTACAATAAAACAGGAGTCTCGGGTTTGATTACTGTATGAGATTATTCTCAACATGACAGCTAGTGCCCGCTTTTTTAATTTTTTATATGGAAGCCATGCATACTGGCATACCTGTTACACACTCTATTCTTTGGGGCAAATAAGAAAGCATGTTTTCTCTTTGGTAATGTTACTTTTGTTCACAGTGAAGAAGCAATATCTGCCCACTCTCAGATTTCCTATTCATCTTCTCATATTCATTGTGTGGTCCCACCGGTTATACAAATACACACACACACACACACACACACACACACACACACACACACACACACACACACACACACACACACACACACACACACACACACACACACACACACACACACACACACACACACACACACACACACACACACACACACACACACACACACACACACACACACACACACACACACACAGTGAGAGGACAACAAGTTTGCCGTAGAGAGGAAGTTCCAAAAACATTAAAGCAAAGGCTCATGGGACAATTGAATCAAAACATACCGTACATACTGAACATCAAAGGTATCCATTTATTCAACCCTGGACTTGATCAGCAGTATTCAATGACACCCTCTTTGAAAGACACAGTAGTACTGTGACCGTACCAAGCAGAACAGACTTGGGACGTGTTAGTTGTCTAGGATGAGTGTCCCGCTAGCGGCACTCCCCCCCCACCCCCACTGAAAAACCAGTGCCGCGAAATTCAAAAAATTTTTTTTTTTTAAATATTTAACTTTCACACATTAAAGTCCAATACAGCTAATGAAAGACACAGATCTTGTGAATCCAGTCAACATGTCCGATTTTTAAAATGTTTTACAGGGAAGACACAATATGTAAAGATGTACATCTATTACCTAAAAACACATTAGCATAATCCACCATCTTTTATTTGTCCACCAACACCAGTAGCCATCACCAATTCGGCTAAACTAAGATATTTATAGCCCCTAACCAAGAAAAAAACTAATTAGATGACAGTCTGATAACATATTTATGGTATGGGATAGGTTTTGTTAGAAAAAAGTGCATATTTCAGGTAGATGGCATAGGTTACAATTTAGCATATCATATTAGCATAGCACATAGCAGCCCAGCATTGATTCTAGCCAAAGTGAGCGATAAAAGTCAACATCGCCAAAATATATTAATTTTTTCACTAACCTTCTCAGAATTCTTCCGATGACACTCCTGTAACATCATATTACACAATCCATATAGAGTTTGATCGAAAATGTTTATATTTAGCCACCAAAATCATGGTTAGACAATGTGAAATGTAGCTCAGCTGGTCAGAAAATGTCCTTGCGCCACTTAGACAGTGATCTACTCTTATACATAAATACTCATAAACGTGACTAAAAAATATAGGGTGGACAGGGATTGATAGACAATTTAATTCTTAATACAATTGCGGAATTACATTTTTTAAATTATCCTTACTTTTCAATACAGTTTGCGCCAAGCGAAGCTACGTCAAAAAACATGGCGTCCTAAGCCACTAACATTTTTCGACAGAAACACGATTTATCATAATAAAAATGTCCTACTTTGAGCTGTTCTTCCATCAGTATCTTGGGCAAAGGATCCTTTCTTGGGAGTAATCGTCTTTTGGTGGAAAGCTGTCCTCTTGCCATGTGGAAATGCCAACTGCGTTCGGGATGAACTGAAAAACGTGCCCAGCTATTCACAGCGTTTCAAAAATAAATGTCCCAAAATCGCACTAAACGGATATAAATTGCTATAAAACGCTTTAAATTAACTACCTTATGATGTTTTTAACTCCTATAACGAGTAAAAAGATGACCGGAGAAATATAACAGGCTAAACTAACGCTTGGAACAGGAGCGGGTCGGTGTCCTCCACGCGCGTTACGCACCAAGAAAAGACTTGCTAGCTACAGGGTTTTTTAATTTATAGTGCCTGTGAACGCGCAATCGACCCCATTGAAATCGTCATCACGTAAAGGCATCCAGGGGAAGACGTAAGCAGTGTCCGTATAGTCATAGCAATAACAGTGCCCTTTTAACTGACTCCAGAACAGTGGCCAACATTTCTGAAATCTGACTCCATGTCAGGGAAATTGCTGTAGAATGGGCTCTGTTCCACTTAGAGACAAAATTTCAACTCCTATAGAAACTATAGACTGTTTTCTATCCAATAATAATAATAATATGCATATTGTACGATCAAGGATTTTGTGGGAAGCCGTTTCAAAAATTACACGATTAGCATAAATAGTCACAACAGCGCCCCCATCCTCAACAGGTTAGGGCACTGAATGGAAAATGTTTTAAAACTGTTTGCAAAAGAAAATTAAAATGTGTTTTTTAATGTAAAAGTAGTCGCTCCCTGTTTTTTTCTGTTTCGTACCTAATGAACATGGCCCTGGTGTCTGGGTTAGCCTCCGAAGGAATGGTTGTAGCAATGCGAATGCTCCGCCCACCTGAGCCTCTGTCCTTTTCAGACATCTATAGTATCTCCTGTGTTTGAGGGTTGCAAAATCCACTTGTCACTTACATCTGGTTGGATGATTGCTTTCATTTCACTCCGGCAATACTTTTCCACTTGTTTTTGCCATTCCTTTTCCCCCTTTTACCTAACGACCAGAAATGTTTGCAACGACCTGTAAAACACACTCTGGTTATAGTTGAGGTCACTGGAATACATTGGCTTAATGTTGCATCTTTAAAAACAATGCACCATCTCGATACTTACATCACAAGAAAGAGTTCATTTTTTGTGCAATTGAAAAATGCAATGATTTAATGTAGTTGAAATGTACAATGACATAGACTGACCAGGTCAATCAGGGTGAAAGCTATGATCCCTTATTTTTAATCCACTTCAATCAGTGTAGATGAAGGGGAGGAGACAGGTTAAAGAAGGATTTTTAGGCATTGAGACAATTGAGACATGGATTGTGTATATGTGCCATGCAAAGGGTGAATGAGCAAGACAAAAAATGTAAGTGCCTTTGAACGGGGTATGGTAGAAGGTGCCAGGTGCACCGGTTTGAGTGTGTCTAGAATGGCAACGCTGCTGGGTTTTTCACGCTCAACAGTTTCCCATATGTATCAAGAATGGACACCACCCAATGGACATCCAGCCAACTTGACACAACTGTGGGAAGCATTGGAGTCAACATGGACCAGCTTCCCTGTACCTGCATTTCCACCGGAATGCCTGAACTCCATTTATTTGTCAGTGCCAGTAGAATGTTTTATGTGCTATAACTCAGTCAATATCTGATGGATCAAAAAAGTATCAATGTGTTTGTAGTATCTATATCCATTGTCCAATGGTTGCATTTATTAGAATTGCTTTTTAAACCTTTTAAAAATGTCGATTTCCTTTGCTAATGGTTGTCTGTCCCATACTGGGATCACTATGACCAATTGTTATGTCATATCTCTGTCATGTGTGCCTCCTTAAGCATGGTTTGTGTTGGTTGTTAACCTCTCCCTCAACAATGTGCTTCTAGTGGAGATGTTTGTATTTTTGTTGAGGATGTATTATGTCCTGTAGCATTGTTTCTGCCCTGTGTTGTACGACTCCCCCAGCTTCATTTGTCTTCTAGTGGAGATGTTTGTATTTTTGTTGAGGATGTATTATGTTCTGTAGCATTGTTTCTGCCCTGTGTTGTACGACTCCCCAAGCTTCATTTGTCTTCTAGTGGAGATGTTTGTATTTTTGTTGAGGATGTATTATGTCCTGTAGCATTGTTTCTGCCCTGTGTTGTACGACTCCCCCAGCTTCATTTGTCTTCTAGTGGATATGTTTGTATTTTTGTTGAGGATGTATTATGTCCTGTAGCATTGTTTCTGCCCTGTGTTGTACGACTCCCCCAGCTTCATTTGTCTTCTAGTGGAGATGTTTGTATTTTTGTTGAGGATGTATTATGTCCTGTAGCATTGTTTCTGCCTGTGTTGTACGACTCCCCCAGCTTCATTTGTGCTGTGTGTCTTACGGCATAGTTATTGTATGATGCATCATCTGTGCTGAGTATGTGTGTGTGTGTGTCCTATAGTGTTGTTTCTGTTGTCTGTGCCACTGTAATGCTGTTGCCCTCAGTGAAAGCAGCCCAGCCAGCAGGCCCAGTTCTGTTTTGCTTCCATGTGTCACTTTGAGTCATCAGTCAACCTGTCTTCGCCATGGCGACTACAGTGACATATGCCCACTTGTCTGCTCTATGACGAAAACGTCTGCTGAAGGACAGATACAGAGAGATGGAAACACTATGGCACCAAAACTCACACCTTTATATCTTGTTTCCAGTGTGTGTGTGCTTGTGTGTGTGTGTGTGTGTGTGGTGGGGGGCTGTATCTGTGTGTCTGTGTGTGTGTGGTGCATTTGTGTGCCTAGCAGGAGTCAGGCTGATAATGCTCAGATTTCCAGAACAGGCCACACGAGTAAACTGTCTCACACGATTTGTTCATTGTAAATTTGCACATACATACAGTGCATTCTGAAAGTATTCAGACCCCTTGACTTGCTATGAGACTCGAAATTGAGCTTAGGTGTATCCTGTTTCCATTGATCATCCTTGCTGTTTCTACAACTTGATTGGAGTCCACCTGTGGTAAATTCAATTGATTGGACATGATTTGGAAAGGCACACACCTGTCTATATAAGGTCCCACAGTTGACAGTGCATGTCAGAGCAAAAACCAAGCCATGAGGTCGAAGGAATTGTCCGTAGAGCTCCGAGACAGGATCGTGTCGAGGCACAGATCTGGGGAAGGGTACCAAAAAAATTCTGCAGCATTGAAGGTCCCCAGGAACACAGTGGCCTCCAGCATTCCTAAATGGAAAAAGTTTGGAACCACCAAGACTCTTCCTAGAGCTGGCCGCCCGGCATCTAATGGACTCTCAGACCATGAGAAACCAGATTCTCTGGTCTGATTAAACCAAGATTGAACTCTTTGGCCTGAATGTCAAGCGTCACGTCTGGAGGAAACCTGGCACCATCCCGATGGTGATGCATGGTGATGGCAGCATCATCCTGTGGGGATGCTTTTCAGTGTCAGGGACTTGGAGAGTAGTCAGGATTGAGGGAAAGATGGTTACTACATGATTCCATATGTGTTATTTCATAGTTTTGATGTCTTCACTATTATTCTACAATGTAGAAAATAGTAAAAATATAGAAAAACCCTTGAATGAATAGGTGTGTCCAAACTTTTGACCGGTAGTGTATATGGATGCATTTGTGTGTATTAAGGTAATGTTATGTTTACGCATGCTACAGATGTAGGATATTAACCCAACGTGGTCTCAGAGCATTTCGTATTATTCTGTACGTAAATCCGAGACACTCCATTTAGTATGAAACGTATGTTGCATTTCGTATTGTTTGTATTATGTTGTGGATAACCATAATCCATTTCGTGTGATATTTTACAAATTACAATTTGTAGGATACAGTATCTTATGAATTTCAATTTGTACGATATGTTACGAATTGCAATTAGTTGAATATGTTACGAATTTGCAAAACGTATGATATGTTAAGAATTCCAATTTGTTGTGGCTAACGTTAGCTAGGTGGCTAACATTAGCTAGGCTAGGGGTTAAGGTTAGGATTAAGGTTAGGGTTCGGAGTTAGGTTAAATGGTTAAGGTTAGGGTTAGGGGAAGGGTTAGCTAACATGCTAAGTATTTGCAAAGTAGCTAAAAAGTGGTAAGTTGCTAATTTACTAAAATGCTAAAGTTGTCCGTGATACACTTCCGGCGCCGACAGAGATGGCCGCCTCGCTTCGCGTTCCTAGGAAACTATGCAGTATTTTGTTTTTTTATGTGCTATTTCTTACATTTTTACCCCAGGAAATATTAGATTTTATTACATACAGTCGGGAGGAACTTTTGCAAATAAGAGCCACGTCAACTCACCAACATTACGACCAGGAATACAACTTTTCTGATACGGCTCCTCTGTTTGGTCCATGACCCAGTACAATGGATCGGATCCCAGCCGGCGACGGAGTGGTCTTCTGGTCAGGCTCTGTAGACGGGCACATCGCGCACCGCTCCCGAGCATACTACTCGCCAATGTCCAGTCTCTTGACAACAAGGTTGATGAAATCCGAGCAAGGGTTGCCTTCCAGAGAGACAGAGATTGTAACGTTCTTTGTTTCACGGAAACATGGCTCACTCGGGATACGTCATCAGAGTCGGTAAAGCCACCTGGCTTCTTCACGCATCGCGCCGACAGAAACAAACATCTCTCTGGTAAGAAGAAGGGCGGGGTGTATGCCTTATGATTAACGAGACGTCAAATGCCGATCGCATTATCTACCAAGAGAATTCTCCTCAATCATAATCACGTTCGTGTATATCCCGCCCCAATCAGACACATCGACGGCCCTGAAAAAAAGTACTTTTTCTCTATGTAAACTGGAAACCACATATCCTGAGGCTGCATTTATTGTAGCTGGGCTAATCTGAAAACAAGGCTCCCTAAATTTTATCAGGATATCGAATGCGCGACCCGGGCTGGCAAAACCCTGAATCATTGTTACAAGCATTTCGCTACACTCGCATTAACATCTGCTAACCATGTGTATGTGACAAATAAAATTTGATTTGATGAGATTCGAACATGCAACCTTTGGGTTATTAGAGGTTCGCAATACCGCCAGTTTGTTCACATACACACAAACCGTTCTTCCCATACAAACATTCAACTTGAAATGAAACCACTCGCTATACAACCAGTCTTAGAATTGTTTTGATTATTTAAGTCAATTTCTTTTTTTTAAATTGTAAAAAAAAAATCAGTATGAGACCAGTAAAAAAATTAAAATAAACATTTACTTGTCAAGGATTCCTCCGGAACTGTCATTAAGCACACCTGGCCCCTATTCCCTGTGATTAGTTATTGTGCAAGTGTGCCCTTGGTTTACCAGTGTCCTGTCGATTATTGTTACAATGTATGTTGGTTCGTGTGAGTACCTGTGCTGTGTGTTTTGGCTTTCGTGCCATTGTGGATTGCGCAGATGATTACGGGTTATTATTATTCGAGGTACTCCTCCCTCTTTTGTTTGGGTTTCAACCCTGTGTTTTGTATAGTGTTTGTTTGGTTTTCGTCCCCGCGTCTTTACACGGCACGCCGTAATTTGGGTAAAACAATTAATAAAAATATTATGCATTCCTGCGCCTGCCTCCCGAATCATTCATACCAGCGTGACATTACTGAAGATTTGGTTGTATTTGTTAAATTGCCCCAATGTCTGTACACCCCTAATGTGAGCACATGCAGTGTGAACAGATGAAATGTCACCACTGGTCTCTAATCATCCACCTCTTACACTCAGGGCATGTTTAGCATTTAAGCTTCCCAAACCAGGACTGCTAACATTTACCGCCAGGGAAAGGACAGTGGAAGAGGTTTCCTCAGCCCCTCTGGATGGGTTGCAGGGAAGTTTTAATTCTTGCCATCTTGGTTCATTTGTTCCCCAGATTCCTCAACTGAATCCCTGCAATGACCACTCATGTGTGCATCCCCAATGAATTATTTAGTAGAGGGAAGAGGAGGGGAAAGGGGAAGAGAAATGAGCGGAGATTGTTGGAGTAGGGGAGGAGAGGTGAGAGGAGAGGAAATTATGGAGGCATGGAGGAGAGGTGAGAGGAGAGGAGATGATGGAGGCTTGGACTAGGGGAGGAGAGGTGTGGAGATGGAGGCTTGGAGTAGGGGAGGAGAGGTGAGAGGAGAGGAAATTATGGAGGCTTGGACTAGGGGAGGAGAGGTGTGGAGATGATGGAGACTTGGAGTAGGGGAGGAGAGGTGTGGAGATGATGGAGGCTTGGAGTAGGGGAGGAGAGGTGTGGTGATGATGGAGGCTTGGAGTAGGGGAGGAGAGGTGTGGAGATGATGGAGGCTTGGAGTAGGGGAGGAGAGGTGTGGTGATGATGGAGGCTTGGAGTAGGGGAGGAGAGGTGTGGAGATGATGGAGACTTGAAGTAGGGGAGGAGAGGTGTGGCGATGATGGAGGCTTGGAGTAGGGGAGGAGAGGTGTGGAGATGATGGAGGCTTGAAGTAGGGGAGGAGAGATGTGGTGATGATGGAGGCTTGAAGTAGGGGAGGAGAGGTGTGAGGAGAGGAGATGATGGAGTCTTGGAGTAGTGGGGGAGAGGTGTGAGGAGATGATGGAGTCTTGGAGTAGTGGAAGAGAGGTGAGAGGAGAGGAGATGATGGAGGCTTGGAGTAGTGGGGGAGAGGTGAGAGGAGATGGAGGTTTGGAGTAGGGGAGGAGAGGTGAGAGGAGATGGAGGTTTGGAGTAGGGGAAGAGGGTTGAGAGGAGAGGTGATGGAGGCTTGGAGTAGGGGAAGAGAGATGTGGAAAATAAACATGGGAGGTAGGTGGATGGGTTTAAAGAGAGGTGGGAGAAAGGGAGAGTGGATAAGAGGGAAATAAATTGTGAGTGGGAGAACTGAATACTTAGACACACTATCTGCTGGATGTGTGTGTGTGTACATGGGTCTGTTTCTTACATTTGTGCTCTGCTACTTCCAACATCCTTTTCAGATTGTATTGCTAATTTCCATAATTCATTAGACTTTCTCTCTCTTTATCTGTTTATTCATTTATCTCTCCTCTGTAGCAATTAACCCATTTTACAAGCGATATTGAATCCCAGTGATTGTGTGTTGCGTTGGAGAAGGGCAATTCCACAATAATGGAATTGCTCATAAAATGTATGTCAAACTAAAACCAATGATTTCAAAGTTTAACATCCCATATTTTTCTTTAGTAGTGGTTTCTTTGCAGCAATTCGACCATGAATGCCTGATTCACGCAGTCTCCTCTGAATAGTTTATGTTGAGATGTGTCTGTTATTTCAACTCTGTGAAGCATTTATTAGGGCTGCAATTTCTGAGGCTGGAAACTCTAATGAATTTATCCTCTGCAGCAGAGATAATTCTGGGTCTTCCTTTCCTGTTTTGGTCCTCATGAGAGCCAGTTTCATCACAGCTCTTGATAGTTTTTGCGACTGCAATTAAAGAAAATGTCAAAGTTCTTGAAGTGTTCTGACCTTCATGTCTTAAAGTAATGATGGACTGTCGTTTCTCTTTGCTTATTTGAGCTGTTCTTGCCATAATATGGACTTGGTCTTTTACCAAATAGGGCTATCTTCTGTATACCACCCCTACCTTGTCACAACACAACTGATTGTCTCAAATCATTAATAAGGAAAGAAATTCCACAAATGAACTTTTAACAAGGCACACCTGTTAATTGAAATGCATTCCAGGTGAATACCTCATGAAGCTGGTTGAGAGAATGCCAAGATTGTACAAAGCTGTCAAGGCAAAGGGTGGCTACTTTGAAGAATCTCAAAAATAAAATATATTTGGATTTGTTTAACCTGTCTGGCTCTGGCGTTCCGCTAGCGGAACTCCTCCCACATTCCACTGAAAAGGCAGAGCGCGAAATTCAAAAGATATTTTTTAGAAATATTTAACTTTCACACATTAACAAGTCCAATACAGCAAATGAAAGATACACATCTTGTGAATCCAGTCAACATGTCCGATTTTTAAAATATTTTACAGCGAAAACACCACATACAAAAAAGGACAGACATTTTTCACAGCACAGGTAGCATGCACAAAGCCAACCTAACTAACCAAGAACCAACCAAACTAACCAAGAAACAACTTCATCAGATGACAGTCTTATAACATGTTGTTCAATAAATCTATGTTTTGTTTGAAAAATTTGCATATTGAGGTATAAATCAGTTTTACATTGCAGCTACCATCACAGCTACCGTCAGAAATAGAACCGAAGCAGCCAGAGTAATTACAGATACCAACGTCAAATACCTAATTACTCATCATAAAACAATTCTGAAAAATCGATGGTGTACAGCAAATTAAAGACAAACATCTTGTGAATCCAGCCAATATTTCCGATTTTTTTAAGTGTTTTACAGCAAAATCACAATATAGCATTATATTAGCTTACTACAATAGCCTACCACACTACCGCATTCATTCATCAAGGCACGTTAGCGATAGCAAAAGGCACGTTAGCGATAGGGAATAAACCAGCAAAATATATTAATTTCCACTAACCTTCATAAACCTTCATCAGATGACAGTCCTATAACATCAGGTTATACATACACTTATGTTTTGTTCGAAAATGTGCATATTTAGAGCTGAAATCAGTGGTTATACATTGTGCTAACGTAGCATCTTTTTCCCAGAATGTGCGGATATTTTTATGACACTCCAACTATTCTGACCAAATAACTATTCATAAACGTTACTAGAAAATACATGTTGTATAGGAAATGATAGATACACTAGTTCTTAATGCAATCGCCGTGTTAGAATTCTAAAAATAACTTAATTACGACATCCAGCTTAGGTAGCTAGAGAGAGAGTACCCAAAATCTGGGCGCAAATGACTAGTACAACATGTTCGACAGATATATGAAATAGCATCATAAAATGGGTCCTACTTTTGATGATCTTTCATCCGAATGTTGTACAAGGGGTCCTTTGTCGGGAACAATCGTGGTTTGGATTTAGAATGTCCTCTTCTCCAGTCAATTAGCACGGAAAGCTAGCAAAGTGGCGCTAAGCTCTCCTTCCTGAACAAAGGCACACAACGCAACAGGCCTAACGTCCCGAATAAATGTCAATAATCTAATAAAACTATATTGAAAAAACATACTTTACGACGATATTGTCACATGTATCAAATAAAATCAAAGCCGGAGATATTAGTCGTCCATAACGACAGCTTATCAGAAGGCAAATCCAGGTCCCTTCACGCGCTCTCCAGAAAACAGGAAACTGGTGACACGTCATGCCGAGAGCTATTATTTGACCCCAGATCAAGTTACACACTCCATTTCTTCTCTCACTGCCTGTCGACATCTAGTGGAAGATGTATGAAGTGCATCTATACTAATAAATATCAAGGACATTAATAGGCAGGCCCTAGAACAGTGCATTGATTTCAGATTTTCCACTTCCTGTCAGGAAGTTTGCTGCAAAAGGAGTTCTGTTTTACTCACAGATATAATTCAAATGGTTTTAGAAACTAGAGAGTGTTTTCTATCCAATAGTAATAATAATATGCATATTGTACGAGCAAGAATTGAGTACGAGGCCGTTTAAATTGGGCACGATTTTCCCCCAAAGTGAAAACGGCACCCTCTGTCCTCAACAGGTTAACACTTTTTTGGTTACTACATGACTCCATGTGTTATTTCATAGATTTTACAATGTAGAAAATAGCACAAACAGAGAAAAACCCTTGAATGAGTAGGTGTGTCCAAACCTTTGTCTGGTACTTTACACAAATGTATACATTTGGAATATCCTCCTTTGCATATTTGGGTATTATTCTACAGACTAGCTATTATTTTAATGAGCTCTGCCTCCAAACAAGACCAAATTTGCTTGGTCCAAACAGGACCAAATCTTAACCAATGATAGACGTCTATGCTTCAAAAGTTTTAACCTCAAAGTACAGCACAGTAGAACTCAGTAGAGTACAGTACAGCACAGAACGATAGAGTACAGTAGAGTGGTCTCGGTAATGCTGTACTGTTTATTGCTACTTGGCTACCTGCCAACTTTTTTAGCTTTTTTACTCTTAAAAACTTTAATCAAACTCTGTATTTAACAAGTTTACGAAGGTCTTAGTTTTGTCCTGACAACTTTTTCAATTGCACTTTTTCACCACAGACTATTTATCTTTACATACACCTTAGCCAAATACATTTAAACTCAGTTTTTCACAATTCCTGACATTTAATCCTAGTAAAAATTCCCTGTCTTAGGTCAGTTAGGATCACCACTTTATTTTAAGAATGTTACATGTCAGAATAATAGTAGATAGAATGATTTATTTCAGCTTTTATTTCTTTCATCACATTCCCAGTGGGCCAGAAGTTTACATACACTCAATTAGTATTTGGGAGCATTGCTTGCAAATTCTTTAACTTGGGTCAAACGTTTTTGGGTAGCCTTCCACAAGCTCCCAGAATAAGTTAGGGTAATTTTGGCTCATTCCTACTGACAGAGCTGGTGTAACTGAGTCAGGTTTGTAGGCCTCCTTGCTCGCACACACTTTTTCAGTTCTGCCCACAATATGTCTATAGAATTGAGGTCAGGGCTTTGTGATGGACACTCCAATACCTTGACTTTGTTGTGCTTAAGCCATTTTGCCACAACTTTGTAAGTATGCTTGGGGTCATTGTCCATTTGGAAGACCCATTTGCGACCAAGCTTTAACTTCCTGACTGATGTCTTGAGATGTTGCTTCAATATATCCACATAATTTTCCTACTTCATGAAGCCATCTATTTTGTGAAGTGTACCAGTCCCTCTTGCAGCAAAGCACCCCCACAACATGATGCTGCCACCCCCGTGCTTCATAACATAACAATGGTCATTATGGCCAAACAATTCCATTTTTGTTTCATCAGACCAGAGAACATTTCTCCAAAAAGTACAATCTTTTCCCCCATGTGCAGTTGCGAACCGTAGTCTGGCTTTTTTATGGCCTTTTGGAGCAGTGGCTTCTTCCTTGCTGAGCGGCCTTTCAGGTTATGTCGATATAGGACTTGTTTTACTGTGGATATAGATACTTTTGTACAGAATTAAAGATAGACTTCTTCTTAATGCAACCACTGTGTCAGATTTCAAAAATACTTTATGGAAAAAGCATAATCTGAGTACGGCGCTCAGAGCCCAATCCAGCCAAATCTAGCCAAAGAAATTTCCGCCATGTTGGAGTCAACAGAAGTTAGAAATAACATGATAAATATTCACTTACATTTGATGATCTTCATCAGAATGCACTCCCAGGAATCCCAGTTTGACAATAAATGACTGATTTGTTCTATAAAGTTCCATAGAGTCCATCATTAATGTCCAAATAGCCACTAGTTGTTAGCGTGTTCAGCCCAGTAATCCATCTTCATGAGCACTAGGTCCAGACAAACTCGAAAAGTTCCATTACAGGTCGTAGAAACATATCAAACGATGTATGGAATCAATCTTTAGGATGTTTTTAACATAAAATCATCAATAATGTTCAAACCGGAGAATTCCATTGTCTGTAGCAAAGGACTGGAACGAGAGCTAACTCTGTCGGGAGCACGCGTCACGAGCTCGAGACACTCTGCCAGACCCATGACTCATTCAGCTCCCATTCCCCCCTCCTTTATAGCAGAAGCCTGAAACAAGTTTATAAAGACGGTTGACATCTAGTGGAAGCCTTAGGAAGTGCAACTTAACCACATAGACACTGTGTATTCGGTAGGCCAAGCTTTGAAAAACTACAAACCTCAGATTTCCCACTTCCTGGTTGGATTTTTCTCAGGTTTTTGCCTGCCATATGAGTTCTATTATACTCACAGACATCATTCAAACAGTTTTAGAAACAGAGTGTTTTTTATCTAATACTACTAATAATATGCACATATTAGCATCTGGGACAGAGTAGTATGCAGTTTACTCTGGGCATGCATTTCATGCAAAAGTGAAAATGCTTCCCCCTATCCCAAACAGGTTAACCAGCCTGCCAGGTTAGTGGAGTCGGCCACTAGCACAGTCAGTGTAGTCAGCTTAATTTTCCCCATTGAGACCGTGTCTGTGCCTCAATCTAGGCCAGGCCAAACTAAACATGGCGGTGGTCCCCTTGGCAATATCACTGGAATAAAGACCTCCTCCATTCCTGTCATTATTGAAAGAGCTTGTGATAATATCTGACATCTCAAGAAAGGACTACTTAATGTTAGATCCCTCA
The DNA here is from genome assembly GCF_029448725.1 of Salvelinus fontinalis. Lineage (NCBI taxonomy): Eukaryota > Metazoa > Chordata > Actinopteri > Salmoniformes > Salmonidae > Salvelinus > Salvelinus fontinalis. Next base: position 18,138,349 of record NC_074668.1, read on the forward strand.
CTTCCAGTCATAGTCAATGAACTAATCACTGATCATGACCTTGATGTAAAATCTATGCAGCCTACTCAATCACTTTTTATAGCTACTGTTTACAGGCCTCGCGGGCCGTATACAGCGTTCCTCACTGAGTTCTCTGAATTCCTATAGGATCTTGTAGTCATGGCAGATATTTATTTTTTAGTGGTTCAGACCACTAAACAACTAATGATTTAGAACCACAGAGAGTTAACACATGTCGCAAAGAAAACAGGAACTGCCTCCACTATTCCAGCACCATTTCCACTTCAACATCATCAAAACACCTCTGCTTAGTCTAATACAGTGACAACTAAAAGATACCAAAAACAATTTAGCCCAATCAAGAGAGGTGCTGTTTCGCTCAATCGGATGCTGTCTCCTGTGAGATACATTCAGCCTCTTGCGAATTGAAGGAAAATTAGGAAACAGAGACAAATTATAAATTATTATTATCATTATTATTTTATTTTTTTAATTTTGGGGGAAGTCTGGCTTCCCTTGGCACCCATGAATACACACCACTGGCAATACTACTCGGTGACTACTGTAAACACACGTTAAATAACCGTTCCATTGGGAAGGAAAGGAGGGGGAGGGTGGGATAGGATGGGTGGTTAGAACATCCTCCTAGGGGAGCAACCGACTGGATCCAGCCCTCCTCCTTGGCTCTGTCTGGGGGAGGTACATTAAGCCCTAGTGGATTTGAGAGAGGCCCGGATTGTTCATTAATAAAGAAAGGATGAGACTAGGAGTGGTGGTGGGCTTAGGGGGTAAGGGGTGAGGGTGGGGGTTAGGGGGTGGTGTGTGGGGGTTAGGGGATTGGGGGAGGAAGGAAGGGGGTTCAGGGGCAGGGGGATCGAGGGGGGAAGGAGGTAAGGGGTGGGTAGGAGCAGGGTGTGAGGGGGGAAGGGGCAGACTAAAAGGGAGTGGGAGAGAAAGAGCAGGGGAAAGAATGAATGATACAGAGGGGGAGGGAGGGAGAAAGGGGCTACTTCATATTAGACAGTAATTAAATAATCATCTGTGTTTCCCTTGCTCACCTCCTCCCCTCCGCCTCCATAAGCACCAGTGGCCACAACACCTGTCACAACTAATCACACACACACACACACACACACACACACACACACACACACACACACACACACACACACACACACACACACACACACACACACACACACACACACACACACACACACACACACACATAAAATAAGAAACAAACGCAAAAACAGTGATGTGTGTGTATCGTATCGTCGGTTTGCCTTCACCTCCCTTATCTCACCTCACTTGCTCATATTGTATATAGACTTATTTTCACTGTATTATTGACTGTATGTTTGTTTTACTCCATGTGTAACTATGTGTTGTTGTATGTGTCGAACTGCTTTGCTTTATCTTGGCCAGGTCGCAATTGTAAATGAGAACGTGTTCTCAATTTGCCTACCTGGTTAAATAAAGGTGAAAAAAAAAAAATATGATAATGGCCTTACAGATGAGTATATCTTATGGGGACTAGTCAGAGATTTACAGACAGGGATCTTCAAATAAATGTCTGGATAACCCCCCCCCCACCCCCACTAGCTTGTCCTACTGTGTATACAGATATCTGCTGTTCTCCCCTAGGTGAGGGTTAAGCTCTGACCGGGCCTGGGTGATCGGGGGGTGGGGGATGGTGGGCGGGTGGTAGACTGAAGGTTGGAGATGAGGACACACTATCAACCCTAATTAAAAACAGCCCACACCAGGACAGAGCAGATGATCCAATATGTATGTTAATTTTGACAATGAAAATAGTGACAAAAATATTAGTCAAACAGCTATTTTCAGTGGCAATTGACGAGATGACATCTGACTAAATAGACCCAGAAAAAACGAAACAAAAATTATTTTTAATTTCTGTTGAGGAAAACAAGATGAGACTAAAGTATCTCTGTGACTAAAATCTGACTAGTAATTGGACTGGACACGAGCTTTTGGAGAGATTGAGAGCGTTTCAGTGCAGGACATTAACAGAATTGTAAGGCTTTCTCATGTGTGGTGGAAAATAAATACCATGCCCAAGTCATTCACTAGTCACTTTTCTACCCGACAACCATTCTCCAATCTGGCAGCAACAAGTCATTGATGCAAATAAGGCACATGCCAAGGCTCCTCTCCCAGTGGTACAAGCTCCCAATAGAAAAAGTTTGGAGCCACTTTACTTATCGTGTTGATTCAAACAAGACTGAATGCAACATTTCCACAGGAGAAGACAGCATTTGCACCCATAATTTGACAGGGAAAAATATACCAACCTCAAGAGACATCTGAAAGCGCATCATTCCAATATACTGTATATGCTCAGATAATAATAGATTGATAATGCCAGCTAGTTAGCTTGCTGCAATCAATCAGACCACTACTTATGACAGAACTTTGGTTATAGCTACAGTATGTCAAGGGGTAGGGGTCCAGACTGGGATCATTTAGTGCATTTTGCGACCCTTTGACTTGGCTGCGCAAGTTTCATTTTTAATTGGTTGCATCAGTGTGAGCTGAACATTCTATTACACCCTGATCTGTTTCACCTGTCTTTGTGATTGTCTCCCCCCCCCCCCCCCCCCCCCCCCCAGGTGTCGCACATCTTCCTCATTATCCCCTGTGTATTTATACCTGTGTTCTCTGTTTGTCTGTTGCCAGTTCATCTTGTTTGTCAAGTCAACCAGTGGTTTTGTTCTCAGCGCCTGCTTTTCACAGTCTCTCTTTTTCTCGTCCTCCTGGTTTTGACTCATGCCTGTCCTGACTCTGAGCCTGTCTGCCTGACCACTCTGCCTGTCAACCGGTACCTTTTCCCCACCTCTGGATTATTGACCTGAGCCTGCCTGCCGTCTGGTACCGTTGCCCCACCTCTGGTTTATTGACCCCTGCCTGCCTGCCTTGACCTGTCTATTGCCTGCCCCGGTTGGATTATTAAACCATTGTTCATTTGATGTGTCTGCATCTGGGTCTTAACTTCATACCTGATGCATTCATTATATGGTCACCTCACTGAAAAGTTTCAGAACATCCTATTTTTTAGGTGGGCAAAAGCATGATTTGGTCAAAATGTCAAGTGCATTATCCTCATGATTCCTGGGCCTGGGTATAATTGGTTATTTGTGATCTCTTAATATTGAGCTCCATAGCAACCATTTTACAACTAGGATATTTGATATTGCTTTAAGATACGATGCTCGCGAAATGCACAATTGCACATCAGCCTATGATATTAGTGCACATACACTACCGGTCAAAAGATTTAGAACACCTACTTATTCAAGGGATTTTCTTTATTTTTATTTTAGAATAATAGTGAAGACATCAAAACTATGAAATATCACATGGAATCATGCAGTAACCAAAAAAAGTGTTAAACAAATGAGGTAGTCACCTGGAATGCAATTCAATTAACAGGTGTGCCTTCTTAAAACTTGCAGAGTGAAGAAAAAGCAGCCAACAAGTGCTCAGCATATGTGGAAAAGCCTTCAAGACTGTTGGAAAAGCATTCCAGGTGAAGCTGGTTGAGGGAATGCCAAGAGTGTGCAAAGCTGTCATCAAGGCAAAGGGTGGCTATTTGAAGAATCTCAAATATAAAATATGTTTTGATTTAACACTTTTTTGGTTACTACATGATTCCATATGTGTTATTTCATAGTTTTGAAATCTTCACTATTATTCTACAATGTAGAAAATAGAACAAATAAATAAAGACCCTTGAATGAGTAGGTGTTCTAAAACTTTTGACAGGGATTGTAGAGTAAAGATGTAGACAAATTCATCTCTATTGAACAACAATTCAGAACTATCTGGAGCCCTATTTTGACAGTAAAACATAACAATACTATATTGTCAACCCACAATTCATGACAATCACAGGATTAGGTTGCACATCAAAATATTTTGAATCTGTACCGATGTGCGCTGAAAGTCAGGAAGCAAGTTCAGGGAGTGAGTGTTTTAATAAAAATAAACAGACCATAAAACAAAGCAAGAAACACTAACAGCACACAGACAAGAAACAGAAACAATGACACCTGGGGAAAGAACCAAAGGGAGTGACACATATAGGGAAGGTAATCAGGGAAGTGAGGGAGTCCAGGTGAGTCTGACGCCGCGCAGGTGCGCGTAACTATGGTGACAGGTGTGCGCCATAACGAGCAGCCTGGTGACCTAGAGGCCGGAGAGGGAGCACACCTGACAGAATCATGCATTCCTGCTGCTACATGTTAGATGAAACAACTTATTTCTTGAATAGCATATCTCAGTAGTCTATTATTCAGTCTAAAGCACTGTGAATGACTTTATAAGGTGATAAAAAATATATATACATATTGCGTGGCGCCGCAGAAAAAAAATTGGTGTGACCAAATCATGGGCTGATGCAACCAACTGAAAAAGTTAGTGGCACCAGTGCCACCTGGGAATAGTGTAAGTCTGGAGCACTGTCAAGGGGTGTGATTTTTCATCTGCTGCAGAGTAGCCAATTTGGCTGTTGGGTAGCCAACTTCCCAGTAGCCAATTTGGCTGTTGGGAAGAGAATCATGCGATAGGATGTTATGCCAAAAAATATGTTGGTTGGACAAGGTTATGTAGGTTTATGCACACGGAAGTCAGTGATTTATGTTTACTATAGGTTAATGAGGCAATACAAATGTGATGTGACTAACTAAAATAAAAGGGCATTTCCACTGATAAGAAAATATAAACGCAACATAAACGCAACATTTAAAGTGTTGGTCCCATGTTTTATGAGCTGAAATAAAAGATCCCAGAAATGTTCCATGTGCACAAAAAGCTTTTTTCTCTCAAATTTGTTTACATCCCTGTTAGTGAGCATTTCTCCTTTGCAAAGAGAATACATCCACCTGACAGGTGTGGCATATCAAGAAGTTGATTATATAGCATGATCATTACACAGGAGCACCTTGTGCTGGGGGCAATAAAAGGCCACTCTAAAATGTTCAGTTTTGTTACACAACACAATGCCACAGATGTCTCAAGTTTTGAGGGAGCATGCAATTGGCATGCTGATTGCAGGAATGTCCACCAGATCTGTTGCCAGATAATTTAATGTTCATTCCTCTACCATAAGTTGCCTCCAACATTGTTTCAGAGAATTTGGCAGCACACCCAACCGGCCTCACAACTGCAGACCACGTGTAACATAGCCAGCTCAGGACCTTCACATCCGGCTTCTTCACCTGCAAGATCTGAGACCAGCCATCCGTACACATCTGTACACAATTCATGGAAGCTGAAAATGGCTCAGTTCTTCCATGGCCTGCATACTTACCAGATAAGTCACCTATTGAGCATGTGGGATGAACTGGATCGACGTGTACAACAGCATGTTGATATTTTAGATTTGTATTTTAGATTTTTAAGTGTAGTTTACTAAAATGGCCCACTGTTTGTCAGTTTGACAATAACTGGATTAAATCATTATTCAAATGATAAAAATGTCACTACGATTTACTGATATTTTAGTGAAAATTACTCAAACTAGAATACATTTTTAAAAAGAGTGCCAAAATGAACACTGCTGTAAAGACAATCACACACACACACACACGTGTGCGCACACATACACACACCCACACATACTCAGCCAACACCAGATTAGGCTGTAAAACTCCAGGAGAGACCAGGGTGTCCATCCATCATCAATAACAACAGCTTTGTCTGATCTACTATTGTCTGTAGAAGTCACCACGTCTTGACATCCATGTTTCTTCAAAGTTGTATAACATTATTACCTCTAATTTGGATTTAGGGGTTAAATGTAACCATGGTCCCTGTGTAACGTACACGAGTCAGACTCATGGTCTCGTGACGAGGTAGCCCTACCTGCGACTTCAAAACCAGTGTCACCCTCGTCCCAAGAGGGAATTCCCCCTTGGTCTAACGCAAGACCGTAGTTTCTCCCGTTGGAGACCTGGGTTCAGATACCGCCCGTGACACCTGGTTGTTCCTCCAGATTGCAGAGAGAGTGATGTCGTTTATCTGGTTTCGTTTGAATCCATGTCGACATGTGCACTGTACCTGTAAAACTGATGTCTTTTTAAGCCGACATCTGCAGCGTTGGACATCTAAAATGGACACCATATGTAACTTCACCTCCACCTCAAAGATGCAATGCTAGGCATTTTGTCCTCATACTGTATCTTCCACATCATAATATCATGCTTACTGTTTATTACATTAATTTGCTTTCATGACAAAACAGATACATTCAACTCTAGCACACATAAATTACAACGTGTCAAGCAACATCTACAATGGCTCCACCATAACATCTATTTCATACATTACACTGTAAGACCTTTAACGACAAGAGGTTCACATTAGATTCTAATACGCTTAATGAAAACATGTCAGATGTACAACATACCCACTATCATTTAAACATCCCATACATTACAGTATAATACCATCACCCCAAAAATCTCCATCTGCCAATACCAATACCAGATTAAGCATACACACACCCTTAGCAATTACATTGGCAACACTCTGGATAGCAACTAAACATGGACGTTACATTATGTATAATTATCAAATCAAATCAAATGTTTTTTGTCACATGCACCGAATACAACAGGTGTAGACCTTACAGTGAAATGCTTACTTACAAGCCCTTAACCAACAATGCAGTTTTAAGAAAAAATACAAAAAAAATGAAGAAAAAATAATAAATGCTAAAAATACTAATAAAATGAACAATGTGCATAAATAAATATATACATTTTTTTAAATATAAAAAAATAATGACAAACAATATACATAAATAATAACAATAAAAAATACAATTCAAAAATAAATAAAAGTAACAAATTATTATAGAGCAGCAGTAAAATAACAATAGAGAGGCTATATACAGGGGGCACCAGTTAGTCAAGGTAATTGAGGTAATATGTACATGTAGGTAGAGTTATTAAAGTGGCTATGTATAGATAATAAATAGAGAGTAGCAGCAGCATAAAAGGGGGGGGGGGGGGCAATGCAAATAGTCTGGGTAGCCATTTGATTAGATGTTCAGTAGTTTTATGGCTTGGGGGTAGAAGCTGTTTAGAAGCCTCTTGGACCTAGACTTGGCGCTCCAGTACTGCTTGCCGTGCGATAGCGGGGGGAACAGTCTATGACTAGGGTAGCTGGAGTCTTTGACCATTTTTAGGGCCTACGTCTGACACAGCCTGGTATAGAGGTCCTGGATGGCAGGAAGCTTGGCCCCAGTGATGTATTGGGCCGTACGCACTACCCTCTGTAGTGTCTTGTGGTTGGAGGCCAAGCAGTTGCCATACCAGGCTTTGATGCAACCAGTCAGGATGCTCTTGATGTTGAAGCTGTAAAAAAAAAAATCTGAGTCCCCATGCCAAATCTTTTCAGTCTCCTGAGGGGGAATAGGTTTTGTCGTGCCCTCTTCACGACTATCTTGGTGTGCTTGGACCGTGTTAGTTTTTTGGTGATGTGGACACCAAGGAACTTGAAGTTCTCAACCTGCTCCATTACAGCCCCGTCGACGAGAATGGGGGCGTGCTCGGTACTCCTTTTCCTGTTGTCCACAATCATCTCCTTTGTGAGCCATGACCAGCCTTTCACAGCACTCATGGCTACAGACGTGAGTGCTACGGGCCGGTAGTCATTTAGGCAGGCTACCTTAGTGTTCTTGGGCATATGGTGGTCTGCTTGAAACATGTTGGTATTACAGAGTCAGACAGGGAGAAGTTGAAAATGTCAGTGACGACACTAGCCAGTTGGTCAGCGCATGCTCACAGTACACGTCCTAGTAATCCGTCTGGCCCTGCGGCCTTACTCACATCGGCTACAGAGAGCGTGATCACACAGTCGTCCGGAACAGCTGATTCTCTCATACATGCTTCAGTGTTACTTGCCTCAAATCGAGCATATAAGTATTTTTAGCTTTTCTGGTAGGCTCGTGGCTGTGCTTCCATTTGTAGTCTGTAATAGTTTGCAAGCCCTGCCACATCTGACGAGCATCAGAGCCGGTGTGGTAAGATTTAATCTTAGTCCTGTATTGATGCTTTGCCTGTTTGATGGTTTGTCAGAGAGCATAGCGGGATTTCTTATAAACTTCCGGGTTAGAGTCCCGCTCCTTGAAAGTGGCAGCTCTACCCTTTACCACAGTGCGTATGTTGCCTGTAATTTATGGCTTCTGGTTGGGGTACATACGGTCACTTTCGGGACGATGCCATCGATGCACTTATTGATGAAGCCAGTGACTGATGTGGTGTACTCCTCAATGCCATCGGAAGAATCACGGAACGTATTCCAGTCTGTGCTAGCAAAACAATCCTGTAGCTTAGCATCTGCTTCATCTGACCACTTTCTTATTGACTGAGTCACTGGTGCTTCCTGCTTTAGTTTTTTGTTTGTAAGCAGGAATCAGGAAGATATAATTATTGTCAGATTTGCCAAATGGAGGGAGAGGGAGAGCTTGTACGCGTCTCTGTGTGCAGTAAAGGTGGTCTAGAGTTTTTTTCAGTCTGGTTGCACATTTAACATGCTGGTAGAAATGAGGTAAAACGGATTTGAGTTTTCCTGCATTGAAGTCCCCGGCCACTAGGAGCGCCGCCTCTGGGTGAGCATTTTCCTGTTTTCTTATGGCCATATACAGCTTATTGAGTGCGGTCTTAGTGCCAACATCGGTTTGTGGTGGTATGTAGACAGCTATAAAAAATACAGATGAAAACTCTCTTGGTCAATAGTGTGGTCTACAGCTTATCATGAGACACTCTACCTCAGGCGAGCAAAACCTTGAGACTTCCTTAGATTTCGTGCACCAGCTGTTGTTTACAAATATACATAGACTGCCACCCCTTGTCTTACCAGAGGCCGCTGTTCTATCCTGCCAAAAATTATTAACACCCGCCAGCTCAGCTGTATGTTATTCATGTGGTTGTTCAGGAACGACTCGGTGAAACATAAGATATTACAGTTTTTAATGTCCCGTTGGTAGGATATACGTGATCGTAGTTCATCTATTTTATTATCGATTTATTGTACTTTGGCTAATAGATAGTAGATTACCCTCTCGGCGACGGATCCTAATAAGGCACCCGGATCTTCGTCCACGATAATTCAGTCTCTTTCTCCTGCGAATTACGGGGATGAGGGCATTGTCGGGAGTCTGAAGTAAATCCTTCCCATTAGACTCGTTGAATAAAACGTATTCCTCCAGTATGGGGTGAGTAATCGCTGTCCTGATATCTAGAAGCTCTTTTCAGTCATAAGACACGGTGGCAGAAACATTATGTGCAACATAACTGACATACACAATAGCACAATTGGTTACAGAATCGTAAAACGGCAGCCATCTCCTTCTGCGTCATGGTCTCTCCTATACAACCCCATATGGCGATGTAGACTTCTGGCTGGGTCGTCAGGGTTTGGCTTTATGTTGTAGGAGTGGGTGGGCAGTGCTGTCTGTGCGTATTCCTTCACTCACTCATTCATTCATTTTCACTTAGGTTAGCCAGAGGCAGGGTAATGTAGCATATAGAAAGTATGTGCTGCTAATATGGCCACCACTAATGACGGTCATCTAGATAGCCTTTATAAGCTGGAAAATAATATTTTACATATTATGTTTGTTAATATTATGCCTGTGAAGGTCCAACTAGTGGAGTAGACGACTACTGCTGTGGCTGTTGTCGTATAGGCTACTTATGCATTTCAAAAGGTTCAGACGCTATAGCCCTTATTGTACTAGCTGTTTACCAATCACTTTGTATCTTTACTAGATAAAGGTTTGAAATAAAAGTGTCTAATACTGTAAACATGTACACACACGCATACACACACAAACATGCATACACACACACACACACACACACACACACACACACACACACACACACACACACACACACACACACACACACACACACACACACACACACACACACACACACACACACACACACACACACACACACACACACACACACACACACACACACACACACACACACACACACACACACACAGGAGCAGAGGAGACAGGATTTGATCATCGGAAAGAATCTCCATGTATATAACGTGATAATGAAAAGGAAATATTCATATTAGGGGAAAACAAACTATTGAAAAGCTCCTCATTAGACCTCATTAATATATGCAAATGCTCTTAATTAGACAGAGGACCTTGGGATTCCTTCCGTCTTTTTGGCTTGTTTTTTCCCACTGTTTGTTTTTCTCTTTTTGTTGTTTTGAAGTCCTTTCCCATTCCCTTTCGTCCTCCTTCTCCCATTTTCCCGGTCCTACAGTATCTTCTTCTCCTCCCCTCTGGTTCCTCTTACCGTCCTTTCATCACTGGGGTGCCAACCTGACCTGTCCCTTCTCCTCTGACACCCACAGCTTTCTGCTTTACTGTACTGGAGGATGGAGCTGCTCCACAGGAGGAGTCCTGGTTTGGTGCCTCTCTCTGTGGTTCCGGCCAAACCCAATCACTCACAATGACTGGCACAGGCCCAATCTATCATCCACAGTGAGCTTCTAGTAAAGACACTTTCAATTGGGGGCTCATGAAATCTCATCAAGGCTGTATGAGTTTGATTAAGTGTGGTGCCGTAACAAAGTCAAGATGAACGTATGTTTTAAGAGCTGAATGACATGTAATCCGACTTTTACGACCCACTCCAGTTTAAGTTCCATATACATTTATTTGCCATTTGTAACATTGGAATTTCTCCTCGACGAGACCTAGTAAAAAAAAAGAAATATATATATATATATATAATCTATACAAATAGACACTCAAGGTGCGGTTAGATAGACTTTTATCAGCATGGGTGCCACTGTCTGTCAGGGGATGCTGTTGATGGGGCCTTGAGGGCCTCATTGAACATGCAAGTGTCAGTGAGACGTGTTATTTTCTACAGGTGCACATTCGTCTCATAATTTACAGTGAACTTGTATCGCTTTTATTTTTGGCACTTGGTTATTGTTAATTATTTAGAGACATCTAATTGGCTCTTGTGTTCAGGGCAAAGGAATCGTTCATCTTAAGGGGTTTGGTGCCACCACAATTTCCTCTTCCCGTTTTTACAATATATTTACAGTATTCTCAGTATTATTTGCAGTATATTTACACTACAATCTTCCCCACTAAGTCATGTAGTCAGTCAGACCATTAGACCTTGAGTCCCCAATGTATCACCATTATGAGACCCTCGGTCAGCTTCTGCTAGTAACCAAAATAAGTTGGTTTCTTACTCAGTAAGAAAACTCCAAGCAAACAGAAAAGTAAACAAATTAAGATCAAAATTGAACAGAGGAGTAAACTGAAGGTGCAGCAGCAGGCTGCCAAGAGGTGACGTGATTGATGGCCTAGAGGAATTTTTGATTAACATAATCCCAGGGGTGTGACAGGGTGTCCCTTACACATGGCCTACATGCAGTCCATACTCAGGGCCGTACCTACATATGAGAACACCAAGGTCTCTACATTTTGTTTGTTACTTTACAGCCTTATTCTAGAATAGATTAAATAGTTTTCCCCCCTCATTGATCTACACACAATACCCCATAATGAAAAAGTAAAAACAGGTTTTTAGAAATGTTTGCAAATGTATATAAATAAATAAATAAATAAACTGAAATATCACATTTACATAAGTATTCAGACCCACTCAATACTTTGTTGAAGCACCTTTGGCAGCGATTACAGCCTCAAGTTTTCTTGGGTATGATGCTATAAGTTTGGCACACCTGTATTTGGGAAGTTTCTCCCATTCTTCTCTGCAGATCCTCTCAAGCTCTGTCAGGTTGGATGGGGAGCGTTGCTGAACAGCTATTTTCAGGTCTCTCCAGAGATGTTTGATCGGGTTCAAGTCCAGGCTTTGGCAGGGCCACTCAAGGACATTCAGAGACTTGTCCTGAAGCCACTCCTACATTGTCTTGGCTATGTGCTTAGGGTCGTTGTCTTGTTGGAAGGTAAAACCTTCGCACTGATCTATCTGGAGCAGGTTTTCATCAAGGGTCTCTCTGTGCTTTGCTCCGTTCATCTTTCCTTCGATCCTGACTAGACTCCCAGTCCTTGGCGCTGAAAAACATCTCCAGAGCATGATGCTGCCACCACCATGCTTCACTGTAAGGATGGCGCCAGGTTTCCTCCAGATGTGACTCTTGACATTCAGACCAATGAGCTCAATCTTTGTTTCATCAGACCAGATAATCTTGATTCTCATGGTCTGAGAATCCTTCAGGTGCCTTTTAGCAAACTGTAATGTGCCTTTTACTGCGAAGTGGCTTCCGTCTGGCCGCTCTACCATAAAGGCCTGATTGGTGGAGTGATGCAGAGATGGTTTTCCTTCTGAAAGGTTCTCCCATCTCCACAGAGGAACTCTGGAGCTCTGTCCGAGTGACCATCGGGTTCTTGGTCACCTCCCTGACCAAGGCTCTTCTCCCCCGATTGCTCAGTTTGGCCGGGCGGCTAGCTCTAGGAAGAGTCTTGGTGATTCCAAACTTCTTCCATTTAAGAATAATGGAGGCCCCTGTGCATACATTTTCTGGTACCCTTCCCCAAATCTGTGCCTCGACACAATCCTGTCTCTGAGCTCTACGGGCAATTCCTTTGACCTCATGGCTTGGTATTTGCTCAGACATGCACTGTCAACTGTGGGACCTTATATAGACAGGTGTGTGCCTTTCCAAATCATGTCCAATCAATTGAATTTACCACAGGTGTAGAAACATCTCAAGGATGATCAATTGAAACAGGATGTACCTGAGCTCAATTTCAAGTATCATAGGAAAGGGTACGTAATACTTATGTAAATAAGCTGTTTTTATTTTAAATACATTTGAAAAAATGTATAAAAATGTTTTTGCTTTATCATTATGGGTTATTGTGTTTAGCTTGATGAGGAAAATTATCTGTTACATTTATTTTAGAACAATGCTGTAACATAACAAAATATGAAAAGGTCAAGGGGTTTGAATACTTTCTGAATGCACTGTACATAAATAAATATTTGAGAGAGAGAGAGAGAGAGAGAGAGAGAGAGAGAGAGAGAGAGAGAGAGAGAGAGAGAGAGAGAGAGAGAGAGAGAGAGAGAGAGAGAGAGAGAGAGAGAGAGAGAGAGAGAGAGAGAGAGAGAGGAATTTGTTTTTAATGGGAAGGGTCTCAATTTACTGTTGAGAGTTAGTAGAATACATGCAATTTTGAAATTTGGTTGTGCATCAGTAATTTTCCTCTTGTTATATGTCACTCACTGACAGTCAATCAATTAGCCCATGTCAGATAAAAAAATTGGATTGGTAATTTAGATTAGTCTAGTTAGTCTATCCAGCTATCTAAACTTGTAGTAATCATGGCCGAATTACCGACCAGGCACGTAGGGCATGTGCACAGGGGCCGTGTCCTCCAGGGTGCCAACATTGATTTTGGTACTCCCTCTCACTCAGATATTACATTGACATGGCATAAATCATGTCAAACTGTGTAGAATTGCAGGAAATTTGCTTTGAAAATGTAAAAAACTTCTCTCCACCCTATTGCAAAATGTTTAGATTTGCGGGAAATTTGCTGTAAAACTGCAACAACAAAAAAAGTTTTGTAAAGCAAACATATTTCTTTACCTTTTGTTAATAAAATACTTTTTGTTCAAACAGTTCCCTCTGTATGTATTAAATGTGTAGCGGCTAATTGTATGGCTAATAGGCTATGTGTTTGTAGATCAACTGGGGTGAATGAAGCTACAGCAACCAATGTGATGATTTCTTCTTGTTTTTGCTGTACTCTAAATAGCCTTTTAGAGTTTTTAATTGTATAGAAATGCAGTGAATGAGACACACCGCTGGACCTCACTGAAACTCAGACCCTGGATATGGCTCTGACCATACATACAGTACATGCATACTGTACATTCTGAACGTACACACTCTGACACATACACGTGTTATAGTACATACAAACAGTTTTAAAATTAAGTGTTTCAAAATATGCAAGTACACTGCCACCATTTTGACAGTGTTGGGAATCACCTGGAAGGCTGTGCAAATGTTTTTCTGCTGCTGCTTTACAATTAATCTAATGAATGTTAATTTAACAATACATCAATTACCAGTAATATTGCATTGTAAAGCATACGCATAAAAAAGCACATTACAGAAACCTTTCAGGTGTATCCAAACACTTGCAAAAGGGGGCCAGCTGGTTGTAAGAATATATACATTTGTGTGTGTTTCAGATCTGTTTACTGTATACATAGAAACATCACTACTCTGGTGTTGTGTCCGTTACTGCTGATTTAGACTCAATTAAATCAAACCCATTGTGCATTTGTTATGAAGAGGCTGTTTTTCCCAGGGTCACATTTATATCGTTTTTTGATACTGTAAAAAAAAACTGTTACTGTTACCAGGTAGACTGCTCTCACAGATAGATGGTTCCAGTTTTCAGTCTTGGAAATAGACGGCTTACTAAAATAGTCTGCTGCTGGACTGCAAACACATTCTCTAAGCGCTCAACAGAGGAAGACATTATGATTATTTCAATGTTACAAAAACACCCGATGGACAACTCATTACAGTAAATGACCAAAAATAATTTGACTTATTCAAATGGTCTTCATCTTTCAGTCCATAGGCGAGCCTCCGCTGGCATGAACTTTCCTTTTGATTCTTATGTTGTTTTTTCCCCCCTGCTTTTAATTATTCAATATTTGTTTGAATAAGTGAACATGAAAAATAATCTCTGTAGACTAAAGAAAGCAATAGTTAATTGGAGTTCAAGAAAAGTTTAGCAATTTTTTTTCTTTTATACTTTTCTTGCATTGTACCATTGGACTTTTTATGCTTTCATGTCAGTTCATTACATTTAATTTATTAATAGCCAATATTTAATGTGCCAAAAATGTCAGATTCAAAGACATGAAAATGGGGCATTTTTTCCTCGTAAGGGGATGCTCAATCTGTTTGGTGCCTGTTGTTGTGACTCAGGGGGGCTCAGACATAGAGGGAGGGGAAGGAGAGAGACAGAGGGAGGGTAAGAGAGCGAAAGAGTGAACTCATCAGTCAGACCTGAAGTTTATCTTTAAACTATGCTCTAAGTCCCAAACTACAGTTCTGCTGTGTGCCAAAAGGCATAACTTAACTCAAACTAACCTCAAAACACAATATAAGACAGTTACAACTTAGCATAAACAAACATCAGTTCAGGACTGTATTGAAGGCAATAAGAACTTTACTCAAACTAAACTTAACCCAAAACAAAAATATATTTTCACACAGTTGCAGTGCCGTCAGGACTGCAGAAGAGTTCATGGTGTCTATGGATGAAGTTTGGACACACACACACACAAAAACACACACACATTGATCTGCTGGCTGTTTGTCCTTGATGTCTGTCCCTCTTCAGCAGAGATGATCGATATTTCATTGATTGGCTGAGAGAGACACAAATACACACATTCACATTTACACACACACGCATGTACGCACGCACCCACACATACACACAAAAACACACATACACACACATCTGAGTTTACTGCATTCTTGACAAACATCATTTTACGGCAAGATTCTGCATCAGAACAGTTTGCTTGCACTGTTGAACGGCACGTAGGAAATCACGTGGTTTGAGATGCCATTCATCCACTCTCCTCTTCCTCTTTGTCCAGCAGCAGGCCGTTGTGCCAGAAGCTCTAGGTTCACCTCGTCTCTGATAAAAGCTATCCCAAGTATGTCCCAGGTATAAGTAGTGGAATTACTAACAAATGACAGCCATGAATGGGATGACGGGGGAAACTATTGTCATGTTTATTCATAGCACATTATTCTCTCCTTCCAGGGCACTCACCGCAACACTAAACACACATTTAAAACTCTTCAACTGTGAGTGTTCTCGGAAAAGTTATGGAAAAGACAATACGAAAGTTTCAGACAATAAGGTTCTATCTGCATTTTTGTCAAAAGTTTGTTATTGACATAGCCTTGTTGTGTTCAATGTTCTCTACCTATACAGTAGCCTAAATACTTCAATTCATGTTGTTAAGTTCAAAAGAATACAATATAAAAATAGCTGACACCATTCAAACCAAACAGCGTTTGGAAATGCAAAGGCAGTTATCTCAGAATCATCTATTTGCAGATAGAACCTTATAGTCCTAAGCTCTTGAATAACCACATACATTAAAGGTAAATGTGTTTGTGAGTTTGAAAGACAGAGGTGAGGCAGAGGTAAGTGAGAGAGTGAATGAGTGAGTGAGTGAGTAGCATATGTGCTTCTTCACCTGCATTCTAGCTGTTTGGGGTTTTAGGCTGGGTTTCTGTACAGCACTTCGAGATATTATCTGATGTACGAAGGGCTATATAAAATAAAATTGATTGATTGATTGATTGATTGATGTGTTTGTGAGAATGAATGAGTTAGTCAAAATAAAAGTCATGCACATGACTCGTCTCTGTCTGACTGTGTGTGAATCAGACTGTGTGCCCTTAGCGGAATCGATTGATAATCATGTGTGACTCAATAATTTCCTGACACACACACATCAAATATAGAGTTTCTATGGCAACCTCTGACTAGCACAGAATGTTCAGGAGGCAGTTTCGCATACCATTTGCCAATTTGGTTAATTTAGTCTTTGTGCCGGTGAATAGGGCTTGATTTCCCCCCACCCTACTCATCTCCAGCTACAGCCAGCCATAACCCAGGCGGCAGCAGTGCAGAGCTGAGTCTTCTGTGTACTCTCTCACACACACACACACACACACATGCATGCGCGCACACACACACACACACACACACACACACACACAGAGAGACATTGTTTGGGGGGCTGGAAGCCGGCGGACACAGGAACAGAGTGCGCGGCAGCCCTAATGAGTGACTGGCTGTCAGGAACGGTTAGGGAGCTGCACACAGAGAGGCGGGGCCAGAGAGGGGCGGGGGTGTCCAGACTCAGTCGTGGAGGAGGGGAGGACATCTCTCTCTGCATCTGTCTCTCCTAGTCCTCTTTACTAGATCACAATCTCTGGCTGTCTTTCTCTCTACATCTGTCTCCTAGTCCTCTTCACCAGCTCACTATCTCTGGCTGTCTTTCTCTCTTCATCTGTCTCCTAGTCCTCTTCACCAGCTCATTATCTCTGGCTGTCTCTTTCTCTCTTCATCTGTCTCCTAGTCCACTTCACCAGCTCACTATCTCTGGCTGTCTCTTTCTCTCTACATCTGTCTCCTAGTCCTCTTCACCAGCTCACTATCTCTGGCTGTCTTTCTCTCTTCATCTGTCTCCTAGTCCTCTTCACCAGCTCACTATCTCTGGCTGTCTCTTTCTCTCTTCATCTGTCTCCTAGTCCTCTTCACTAGCTCACTATCTCTGTCTGTCTCTTTTCATCTGTCTCCTAGTCCTCTTCACCAGCTCACTATCTCTGTCTGTCTCTATTCATCTGTCTCCTAGTCCTCTTCACCAGCTCACTATCTCTGTCTGTCTCTCTTCATCTGTCCCCTAGTCCCTTCACCAGCTGACTATCTATGGCTGTCTCTCTTCATCTGTCTCCTAGTCCCTTCACCAGCTCACTATCCCTGGCTGTCTCTTTCTCTCTTCATCTGTCTCCTAGTCCTCTTCACCAGCTCACTATCTCTGGCTGTCTCTTTCTCTCTACATCTGTCTCCTAGTCCACTTCACCAGCTCACTATCTCTGGCTGTCTCTTTCTCTCTTCATCTGTCTCCTAGTCCTCTTCACCAGCTCACTATCTCTGGCTGTCTCTTTCTCTCTACATCTGTCTCCTAGTCCTCTTCACCAGCTCACTATCTCTGGCTGTCTCTCTACATCTGTCTCCTAGTCCCTTCACCAGCTCACTATCTCTGGCTGTCTCTTTCTCTCTTCATCTGTCTCCTAGTCCTCTTCACCAGCTCACTATCTCTGGCTGTCTCTTTCTCTCTTCATCTGTCTCCTTGTCCTCTTCACCAGCTCACTATCTCTGGCTGTCTCTTTCTCTCTACATCTGTCTCCTAGTCCACTTCACCAGCTCACTATCTCTGGCTGTCTCTTTCTCTCTTCATCTGTCTCCTAGTCCACTTCACCAGCTCACTATCTCTGGCTGTCTCTTTCTCTCTTCATCTGTCTCCTAGTCCTCTTCACCAGCTCACTATCTCTGGCTGTCTCTTTCTCTTTTCATCTGTCTCCTAGTCCTCTTTACCAGCTCACTATCTCTGGCTGTCTTTCTCTCTTCATCTGTCTCCTAGTCCTCTTCACCAGCTCACTATCTCTGGCTGTCTTTCTCTCTTCATCTGTCTCCTAGTCCTCTTCACCAGCTCACTATCTCTGGCTGTCTCTTTCTCTCTTCATCTGTCTCCTAGTCCTCTTCACCAGCTCACTATCTCTGTCTGTCTCTCTTCATCTGTCTCCTAGTCCCTTCACCAGCTCACTATCTCTGGCTGTCTCTTTCTCTCTTCATCTGTCTCCTAGTCCTCTTCACCAGCTCACTATCTCTTGCTGTCTCTTTCTCTCTTCATCTGTCTCCTAGTCCTCTTCACTAGCTCACTATGTCTGTCTCTTTTCATCTGTCTCCTAGTCCTCTTCACCAGCTCACTATCTCTGTCTGTCTCTATTCATCTGTCTCCTAGTCCTCTTCACCAGTTCACTATCTCTGGCTGTCTTTCTCTCTTCATCTGTCTCCTAGTCCCTTCACCAGCTCACTATCTCTGGCTGTCTCTTTCTCCCTTCATCTGTCTCCTAGTCCTCTTCACCAGCTCACTATCTCTGTCTGTCTTTCTCTCTTCATCTGTCTCCTAGTCCCTTCACTAGCTCACTATCTCTGACAAATTCTCCCTCATGGGGACATTTCTCACATCCCCACGAGGACAAAGTTGGGGTTAGGGTTGCAATTAGAGGGTAAGGTTTAGGGCTGGGGTTAACATTAGGGTTGGGAAAAACAATGTCTCTCTCGTGTGTGTGTGTGTGTGTGTGTGTGTGTGTGTGTGTGTGTGTGTGTGTGTGTGTGTGTGTGTGTGTGTGTGTGTGTGTGTGTGTGTATATGGTTTTTGGTTGAACGTGCCGCCTTTAGTTCGACTCAATGAATCCTGCTGTCCACTACATATGTTTGGTATGTTCCTCTGCCTCTATTACATGAATGTGCAAACAAGCTCTCATACAATGACAACCATCTGTCTACACTGCCCCAGTCCTCACTGCATCTCCAAAGTGGAGGGGAAACTGTTCCGCTTTTACAGCAGATCAAAATCAATACACACCTAACAATAGCTCTCAATTGTTCTCAATGAAACTGTAACTTGCTCCGTTGCCTCTCACTTGCCAACAGATGTCCGAAAGCTGTGGAAACGGGTTTATCAGGGCACACAAAGGAAAACATTTTAAAACCTTTTGCAACGGAACACAGATTCCCTGATTCAGTCTATTTGGAACCTCACATACAGTGCATTCGGAAAGTATTCAGACCCCTTGACTTTTTCTACATTTTGTTACATTACAGCATTATTCTAAAATGGATAAATAAAACATTTTCCTCATCAATCTATTCACAATACTCCGTAATGACAAAGCGAAAAATGATTTTTAATATTTTTTTCAAATTCATATTTTAATTTTTTACAGAAATACGTTATTTACGTAAGTATTCAGACCCTTTGCTATGAGACTTGAAATTGAGCTCAGGCGCATCCTGTTTCCAATGATCATCCTTGAGATGTTTCTACAACTTGATTGGAGTCCACCTGTTGCAAATTCAATTGATTAGACATGATTTGGAAAGGCACACACCTGTCTATATAAGGTCCCACAGTTGACAGTGCATGTCAGAACAAAAACCAAGCCATGAGGTTGAAGGAATTGTCTGTACAGCTCCGAGATAGAATTGTGTCGAGGCACAGATTTGGGAAAGGGTACAAAAAATGGCTGCAGCATTGAAGGTCCCCAAGAACACAGTGGCCTCCATCATTCTTAAATGGAAGAAGTTTGGAACCA
Organism: Salvelinus fontinalis; assembly: GCF_029448725.1. Taxonomy (NCBI): domain Eukaryota; kingdom Metazoa; phylum Chordata; class Actinopteri; order Salmoniformes; family Salmonidae; genus Salvelinus; species Salvelinus fontinalis. The sequence continues at coordinate 18,158,344 of NC_074668.1, forward strand.
CCAAGACTCTTCCTAGAGCTGGCCTCCCGGCCAAACTGAGCAATCGGGGGAGAAGGGCCTTGGTCAGGGAGGTGACCAAGAACCTGATACACTCTGACAGAGCTCCAGAGTTCCTCTGTGGAGATGGGAGAATCTACCAGAAGGACAACCATCTCTGCAGCACTCGACCAATCAGGTCTTTATGGTAGAGAGGCCAGACGGAAGCCACTCCTCAGTAAAAGGCACATGACAGCCCGCTTGGAGTTTGCCAAAAGGCACCCAAAGACTCTCAGACCAACAAGATTGTTTGGGCTGATGAAACCAAGATTGAACACTTTGGCCTGAAGTCAAGTGTCACGTCTGGAGGAAACCTGGCGCCATCCTTACAGTGAAGCATGGTGGTGGCAACATAATGCTGTGGGATGTTTTTCAGCGGCAGGGACTGGGAGACTAGTCAGGATCGAGGGAAAGATGAATGGAGCAAAGTACAGAGAGATCCTTGATGAAAACCTGCTAGAGAACCCTCAAGACCTGAGACTGGGGCCAAGGCTCGCCTTCCAACAGGACAATGACCCTAAGCACAGAGCCAAGACAACACAGGAGTGGCTTCGGGACAAGTCTCTGAATGTCCTTGAGTGGCCCAGCCAGAGCCCGTACTTGAACCCGATCGAACATCTAGGATATGCTAGGATATGCATATAATTGGTAGATTTGGATAGAAAACACTCTAAAGTTTCCAAAACTGTTAAAATAATGTCTGAGTATAGCAGGACTGATATGGTAGGCGAAAACCTGAGAAAAATCCATCCAGGAAGTGGGATTTTTCTATGTTTGTAGTTTTCCATTGACTGCCTGTACAGATTCCATTTACTTAGGACTCAAATTGCACTTCCTATGGCTTCCACTAGATGTCAACAGTGTTTAGAAATTGTTTCATGCTTGTATTCTGAAAAATGAGGGAGTAAGACCACTCTGAGTGAGTGGACACTGGAAAGTCCCAGAGCTGTTTACTGCGCAAGACCGAGAGCGCGCATTTCTTGTTTTTCTTTTATATTGACGAAGCTATTGTCTGGTTGAAATATTATTGATTATTATGACTAAAAACAACCTGAGGATTGATTATAAACATCGTTTGACATGTTTCTACGAACCTTACTGATACTTTTTAGATTTTTCATCTGCCTGTTGTGACTGCCTTTGAGCCAATGGATTACTGAACAAAACGTGCCAACAAAATGGAGGTTTTTGGATATAAAGAGGGACTTTATCGAACAAAACAAACATTTATTGTGTAACTGGAAGTCTTGTGAGTGCAACCATATGAAGATCATCAAAGGTACGTGATTAATTTTATCGCTATTTCTGACTTTTGTTACTCCTCTACTTGGCTGGTAACTGTTTATAATGTTTTGTGTGCTGGGCACTGTCCTCAAATAATCGCATGGTATGCTTTTGCCGTAAAGCCTTTTTGAAATCTGACACAACGGTTGGATTAACAAGAAGTTAATCTTTAAACTGATGTATAACAATTGTATATTTTATAAATTTTTATTATGAGTGTTTTTGAATTTGGCGCTCTGCAATTTCACCGGATGTTGGCCAGGTGGGATGGTAGCGTCCCACATACCCTAGAGAGGTTAAGGGGTATTGTGTGTAGATTGTAAAAACAATTTAATCCATTTTCGAAAAAGGCTGTAACGTAAAACAAATGTGGAAAAAGTCAAGGGGTCTGAATACTTTCCGAATGCACTGTAGTATGCAAATCAAACAGTTAAACCCACAGAGACGTTCCAAAATGGTACCCTATTAATTCAAAATGCCCGTGTAGTTTGTGTGTGTGTGTGTGTGTGTGTGTGTGTGTGTGTGTGTGTGTGTGTGTGTGTGTGTGTGTGTGTGTGTGTGTGTGTGTGTGTGTGTGTGTGTGTGTGTGTGTGTGTGTGTGTGTGTGTGTGTGTGTGTGTGGTGGACGTGTTTAGCTATTCTTTTGTGTACCAAAAGTCCCCACAAGAATAGTAAACAAACAAACATTTGGCTGGGGACATTTTGTTGTTCCCCACAAGGTCAAATGCTATTTCTAGGGGGCTTAGTGTTAAGGTTAGAATTTGGGTTAGAATTAGGTTTAGGGTTAAGGTTAGGAGCTAGTGTTAGATTTTGGGTCAGGGTTAGGAGCTAGAGTTAAGGTTAAGGTTAGATTTTGGGGTTAGGGTTAAGGTTAAGGTTAGGGTAAGAGTACGGGCTAGGGTTAGGGGTCAAGGAAAATAGTATTTTGAATGAGACTGAATTGTGTGTCCCCACAAGGTCAGCGGTTCAAGACTGTGTGTGTGTGGTCTAACTTTACTATCCTTTTGGGTTTCAAAAGTCTTCACAAGGACAGTAAAACAAGAAAAGATAGTAAAACAAGAAAAAGTGGGGATTAGAGTTAAATTTAGAGTCAGGGTTAGAATTAGGGTTAGGTGTTATGTTTCAAATTTGTTTTAGTGTTAGGGGTTTCAGGTTAAGATTAGGGTTAAGTTTAGGGTTAAGAGTTAGGGAAAATATGATTTTGGATTAGGGTTGGAATAGGGGTAAATTTTTTGGTCCCCATAGTAAAACCAGGCCTCCCGGGTGGCGCAGTGGTCTAGGGCACTGCATCGCAGTGCTAGCTGCGCCACCAGAGTCTCTGGGTTCGCGCCCAGGCTGGGCTGGGTTCGCGCCCAGGCCCTGTCGCAGCCGGCCGCAACCGGGAGGTCCGTGGGGTGACGCATAATTAGCGTCGTCCGGGTTAGGGAGGGTTTGGCCTGTAGGGATATCCTTGTCTCAGTATGTAAAAAATGTAATGAAATGTAAAAAAAAAAAATGTAATAAAATGTATGCGCTCTACTGTAAGTCGCTCTGGATAAGAGCGTCTGCTAAATGACTAAAATGTAAATGTAAAACCAACGTGTGTGTGTCTGTTTGCAGGCATGATTGGGTATCTTTGCTGTGTATGTGTGTGGCGTTTATTTTATTTGTGTGTGTGTGTGTGTGGGTTGTGTTTTCATGTGCCACTTAGAAATCTGACGTCTGTCCAGGCACAAGGGACGTCGGGAGATGCCTTCAAGACCGGCCACTAGGGGCAACGGTGAGAGCTATTACCATCAAGTAGGCTTTCTATGGTTTTCTCTGGAGGGGGATGGCGGATGGCCATAAACCGTGAGCTTCGGCTTTGAGGGTTGCTTGTTCAATCCCAGTAATAGGCACACGTTTTATTTTTTATTTTTTTTACCCTATCCCAAACCTTAAAGATCTGCAGATGGACCCCACCCCCCACCAGCCATGAGTAATCTGATGAATAGTTGTGGATTACAGTTAATTCATATACATTTTTTAAATCGCAGAGGAGATGCTGGTGATGAGGAGGATGATTGTTATCATTACCATAATCATTACACTTCGTCTACACGTGTCTGTGTGTGTGTCTGTGTGTGTGTGTATGTCTGTGTGTGTATGTCTGTGTGTGTGCGTTGTGTTGCGTGGCCGCGTAAATACTGTATACCCGCTCGCAGAGGTTTATAAACTCATATTAATTTGCATTTTGTCTAGACATGACATCACAATTATCCTTTTGTTTTCCATAAACAATATGTATTGACCTTGCGTCAGTGGGGACGGCATCTCTACTTACGCTTTAAGACCGTCCGATAACAACACAGATAAAAAACCTTTTGTTTTAAGAGAGGGGGGACAGGAATCAAAGACTAATTTCCCATCTCCTCCTCCTCTCTCAGTCCATAGACGAGGGTGAGACACGGAATTAAACATAATTCTGAATGCATGGATAATGTGATAATGTGGATAGACAACAGGGAGGAATGTAGTAAGCAGAGGCATGCTGCTACAAGGTCAAGTTTAGGCCATAGTGTCCATGGAGTAAGTCATCAATGCTTTAGTAGTGGCTTTTGAAATAAATAAAACGTCCTCTTGCAGGATGCAGACTGAGCCTCTCTATCTCTCTGTCCAATTACAACAATACAGCGATCTCAGAAACAATAGGGAGGAACAGCACAGCCAGTTATAGGTTTCCCTATGTAGTGTTCTCCTTGAGACCAACTCTTGCACAGCTCCACTCATGCTTACTTAGATGTTTCAATAACTTGTGTAACAATAACTTCAAGCATGGCTTTTGAAAGAACGCATAGATATATGCCATATGTCATATTTGTCATATATTGTATACAACATATGTCATATATGTAACATGTATAAACCGGGTAGTTGGGATCCTGGTTGCTAATTGGCAGAAACAGCATTCCAGCCATATGTATCAGATGATATACCACAGGTACGACACAAAAATACTTGTTTAATGTTCTATCTGAAGTATCACTGCACTGTTCCTGACCTGCCATGGCAAATGACAAAAGAAAAGCAATTAAGCTCTTATTAACACACTATTTATCCTCGCTTCTAACCTAGTATTTGGTTTACAACAGTGAGGGTTTGTATTAACCTTGCGGTCTGCCGCTGTGACCTCAGCAACAATGTTTCAATTTAGAAATGTAATCTCCCTTTACCATAGAGACTGACGTTGTCCTGACAATGCAACAACCTTTCTGAGCCTGGTGAAATCAATTACCAGCACAATTATTATGGATATATTCAAATAAATGTCAATAGAAAATAGCTGACAGAAAACGAAAATGCAGCTAGTTTGCTGTCATTCCAGCTGACGAGTTTGACATTATTTTGTTAGCTGTAGATGCCTAGCTAACAAGGTAGAAGAAGGTTAGCCAGTCTGCATAGCAACCATTCATGTTTATAGACCCTAGGAACAAACTCAAGCAATGTCTTTGTGCTACCACTTAACCAGACTCCAGCACTTGATTTTGACTTCCAAGATAACAAGCCTGGTTTTCTCCTCAGCGGAGATACACAATAGAAGACATGATCATAGAGAGATTGTTAACACTCAATCTCACTGAATGAATATAATTTGGAGTGGGAGACATTAAGCCTTGTTAAACATCGTTAATGTTACTTTAGGACATCCCTGGCAAACTCGGGCTTGACGCGTGAGACTATGGGAGGGAGTCTCGTTGGACATGGAGAGGTGCTGGGAGAGATGAGGCTGTCACTTCAGCTGTCTGTCTGTCCATGGCGAGGGAGGCGCGAGGACGAGACTGGGCGACCCTAACGAGCAGGTCCCTAAAAGCCAGCCGATTACCCCAATTAAGCAGCATTCCCATCACCATCCAACAGTTCCCATTACCAGCCCGGAAGCCTGTCTGAATCAGTTTACTTAGCCCACACTGACAAACCCAGTGCACATCACCCCCCCCCACATAGATACGCAAACACATTCCCAACACACAAACTCAAGTCCCATCACAAACCCCCCACCGTTCCACATATACACATCACCCCCAGACACCCCCACCCTCCATCAGAGAACATACACACACACTGCCCTCCTAAAACACACATAGACACGACAGCTCCTGTAACTCCTCCCATGAAGCAACCCTACTCATTAGAGGCATTGATTTCATGCACCGGGCCCGTTACTCTGTCTGAAGGACATCCTCATACACAGCCTACACAGGAACAGTGTGGGCACACACACATTCACACGCACACACACAGCGCGCTCCTCTAGTCCCATCCTGTGTCTGGCTGTCACAACCCCATGGTTGGGCCGTCTGCTCACTCTGACAAGCCCTCTCTGGGCAGATCATATTTAGACAGATTAGAGAACCGACGTCCAGCTGTCTACAGCAGCAAAACACTGCCTCTCTGATCTTTTAACCTGATATGCTCTCTCTTTCTCTCTCTCTCTCTCTTCTCTCTCTCTCTCTCTTTATTTGTGTGTGCTTTGTTACTGTAAGAATGTTATTTTGTGCTGGATGTTTGTCGACTGCTGTCAGAGGCTTTTGCTGCTGAATTAGATTAGGTCAGGTGTTTCTGAGCATGGCTGTGTAAGCCTTTGTTCCTCCTTGAAGAACATATACAGTTATCCATGTATAGAGCGAGAGATCGCAAAATAACAACACTTCCATTAAACTTCTTATGGCTGCAATGCCAGTAACGGGATCGATATGACAACAGCCAGTGAAAGTGCAGGGCGCCAAATTCAAACAACAGAAATCTCATAATTAAAATTCCTCAAACATACATGTGTCTAATACCATTTTAAAGGTAATCTTGTTGTTAATCCCACCAAAGTGTCCGATTTCAAATAGGCTTTTCAGGGAAAGCACCACAAACGATTATGTTAGGTCACCACCAACTCAAAGAAAAATTCAGCCATTTTTCCAGCCAAAGAGAGGAGTCACAGAAAGCACAAATAGAGATGAAATGAATCACTAACCTTTGATGATCTCCATCAGATGACACTCATAGGACTTCATATTGATTAAGTTCATATTTTTATCCAAAAACCTCAGTTTACATTGGCGCCATGTTCAGAAATGCCTCCAAAATATCCGGAGAAATTGCAGAGCCACGTCAAATAACAGAAATACTCATCATAAACTTTGATGAAAGATACATGTTTTACATAGAATTAAAGATACACTTGTTCTTAATGCAACCGCTGTGTCAGATTTCAAAAAGCTTTACGGCAAAACACAATATTCAATCATCTGAAAACAGCGTTCAGCCACAAAAGCAAGCCATACAGTTACCCACCCAAATTGTGCAGTCAACAAACTCATAAAAAGCATTATAAATCTTCACTTACCTTTGCTGATCTTCGTCGGAATGCACTCCCAGGACTCCCACAAGAAATGTCCTGTTTTTTCGGTAATGTCCATCATTTATGTCCAAATAGCTATTTTTGTCGCGTGTTTGGTATACAAATCCAACGTCAGGGAAGCGCGTTCACTAAAACCTGACGAAATGTCCAAAAGTTCCATAACAGTCCGTAGAAACATGTCAAACGATGTATTGAATCAATCTTTAGAATGTTGATAACATAAATCTTGAATAACGTTCCAACCGGAGAATTACATTGACTTCAGATGAGCGATGGAATGGAGCTCCCTCTCATGTGAACGCGCATGGTCAAAGAATGGTCACCTCATGGCAGACCTGACTAATTCTCCTCTCATCCGGCCCCCTTCACAGTAGAGTCATCAGACAAAGTTCTACAGACTGTTGACATCTAGTGGAAGCCGTAGGAAGTGAAAACTCATCCATATCTCGCTGTGATTTCAATGGGAGCTTGGTTGAAAATCGACCAGCCTCAGAGTTTCCACTTCCTGTTTGGATTTTTTCTCAGGTTTTTGCCTGCCATATGAGTTCTGTTATACTCACAGACATATTTCAAACAGTTTTAGAAACTTCAGAGTGTTTTCTATCCAATACTAATAATATGCATATATTAGCAACTATGACTAAGGAGCAGGCTGTTTACTCTGGGCACCTCTGTGCACCTGTCATCCAAGTTACTCAATACTGCCCCTGCAGCCATAAGAAGTTAATGATAATATGAATCTAAACAATAATGTGCATCTGCCTGTGTGTGAGTGTGCATGCGTGTCTGTATCAGTCTGTTTGTGTGTGTGTGTGTGTGTGTGTGTGTGTGTGTGCCTAATGCTTGCCTGCAACCACTTAAACATCCATTCATTCCTAATAAATCTTGTGTCCGAGTCCACACACATGCTGGAAAAGTAAATATCTCATTATCTCTGCTTTGTTTACATATGACCACTGCCCCTTTGGAGCCAAAATGGAAGAAGATTTTCCAGGTTTACCAAGCCTACTGTTCTCGGGGACTGCCAAGGGGGAATGAGCAGGTCCCTCTTGTCAGGGAGTGTATGATGGCTGAGGGTTATTCTAGTGAATGTTCTAATGACACAACAAGTGCTTTGAAGGGCGATTAGAGGTGCTTACAGTACATGTGCACTCAATAAACCTCCACTTTGCACTTTCTCCCCCTCCGTCATTATCTACCTGTATGCATAGCAGGTGAAGAGATAGGGGAAGGAGGGAAGCTTATAGGCCCCACGCTGATGAGACAGATTGCAGAGCAACAGGTCTGTATAGTTTGAGACCATTGAAAAGACGATAACATGAAACCAACATAGTCCTATGTAATGCACCATATGCATTTCTCTGTGTTTTGGCAGTTTGATTTCTTTCTTACCATGTTGTCGTTGAACTCACATGAGTTTTATTCAGGAAGACCCAACTGACTTTTCATCAGGCAGAACACGGCAGAGTTTTCATTTTCAACGAGGTGAGAGGGATGGAATGTGGTGAAAGAAGCAGAGGAGGGAAGGAGAGAGAGACGAGGGGTCTGCACCCACCAGTGCTGATAAGAGAGAGACCTCCCACTGCAGGTGCCAGATTGGCAGGATATTCCCTGCAGAGGGGAGACCCTCCTGCCACAGTTACCATTGTTGTGACTGATGCATGGATCTCTGTGAAGATCTCAATTGCATACACCTCGTGTCCTCTCTTCTCCCTCCTCGTCTGATTCTCAAAACCCATTGGAGGAGAAGGTCAAAGGAGAGGGACCTCTGGCTTTCTCATCTAATGTGTTTTGAGAAGGAGATGAGGAGAGAGAACACGATGAGTATCCAATTGACATCTTCCCTATGTTGTCCTGACACATTTAGTCACACGGTTATAGACTGTCAGTTATAGTCCGTTATTTACTTTTAGGATAGAACAACTGTCTGATTATGGAATAAAGCTGGAAGATCTGTGGTGAAGCAGATTTTTGTTTGACAGAAACCAGTATAGCAATATTGCAATATATAGAAAACAGTATTGCAGTATTGCAATATATAGAAATCGGTATTGCAATATATAGAAACCAGTATTGCAGTATTGCAATATATAGAAACCAGTATTGCAGTATTGCAATATATAGAAACCAGTATTGCAGTATTGCAATATATAGAAATCCGTATTGCAATATATAGAAAACAGTATTGCAGTATTGCAATATATAGAAACCAATATTGCTAGTAAATGACAATTCAACTGTTTTGTGGCTTTCTGTGAATTCGTTGCCTGTCATCATCCAGAGTAGGTTCAGGAGGAAGGGATGCCTGTGATTCTTTTGTACCTCGAAGCTATTTCATTTCACACAGTAACTATGAAGATGGGACACAGAGGTGTTCAATAACACCAACCTTATATGCGTATCACATAGACGTGCAGGGAAAGGACAGGCCCCATCAGGCCCCATTATGGTTCCAATCAGGCCCCATTCAGGTCCCATTCAGCCTGTGCCAAACTGTAAGCTATACATTAACACCCCAAAACAATAGTAAACAGACCAAATAAAAAACATTTATTTAAAACGCAGGAACAGAACGACAGAGAGAGGGTTCTGTGACTGTTGCATCGTCTACCATTGGGGAAGGAACAGAACGACAGAGAGAGGGTTCTGTGACTGTTGCATCGTCTACCATCGGGGAAGGAACAGAACGACAGAGAGAGGGTTCTGTGACTGTTGCATCGTCTACCATCGGGGAAGGAACAGAACGACAGAGAGAGGGTTCTGTGACTGTTGCATCGTCTACCATCGGGGAAGGAACAGAACGACAGAGAGAGGGTTCTGTGACTGTTGCATCGTCTACCATCGGGGAAGGAACAGAACGACAGAGAGAGGGTTCTGTGACTGTTGCATCGTCTACCATCGGGGAAGGAACAGAACGACAGAGAGAGGGTTCTGTGACTGTTGCATCGTCTACCATCGGGGAAGGAACAGAACGACAGAGAGAGGGTTCTGTGACTGTTGCATCGTCTACCATCGGGGAAGGAACAGAACGACAGAGAGAGGGTTCTGTGACTGTTGCATCGTCTACCATCGGGGAAGGAACAGAACGACAGAGAGAGGGTTCTGTGACTGTTGCATCGTCTACCATCGGGGAAGGAACAGAACGACAGAGAGAGGGTTCTGTGACTGTTGCATCGTCTACCATCGGGGAAGGAACAGAACGACAGAGAGAGGGTTCTGTGACTGTTGCATCGTCTACCATCGGGGAAGGAACAGAACGACAGAGAGAGGGTTCTGTGACTGTTGCATCGTCTACCATCGGGGAAGGAACAGAACGACAGAGAGAGGGTTCTGTGACTGTTGCATCGTCTACCATCGGGGAAGGAACAGAACGACAGAGAGAGGGTTCTGTGACTGTTGCATCGTCTACCATCGGGGAAGGAACAGAACGACAGAGAGAGGGTTCTGTGACTGTTGCATCGTCTACCATCGGGGAAGGAACAGAACGACAGAGAGAGGGTTCTGTGACTGTTGCATCGTCTACCATCGGGGAAGGAACAGAACGACAGAGAGAGGGTTCTGTGACTGTTGCATCGTCTACCATCGGGGAAGGAACAGAACGACAGAGAGAGGGTTCTGTGACTGTTGCATCGTCTACCATCGGGGAAGGAACAGAACGACAGAGAGAGGGTTCTGTGACTGTTGCATCGTCTACCATCGGGGAAGGAACAGAACGACAGAGAGAGGGTTCTGTGACTGTTGCATCGTCTACCATCGGGGAAGGAACAGAACGACAGAGAGAGGGTTCTGTGACTGTTGCATCGTCTACCATCGGGGAAGGAACAGAACGACAGAGAGAGGGTTCTGTGACTGTTGCATCGTCTACCATCGGGGAAGGAACAGAACGACAGAGAGAGGGTTCTGTGACTGTTGCATCGTCTACCATCGGGGAAGGAACAGAACGACAGAGAGAGGGTTCTGTGACTGTTGCATCGTCTACCATCGGGGAAGGAACAGAACGACAGAGAGAGGGTTCTGTGACTGTTGCATCGTCTACCATCGGGGAAGGAACAGAACGACAGAGAGAGGGTTCTGTGACTGTTGCATCGTCTACCATCGGGGAAGGAACAGAACGACAGAGAGAGGGTTCTGTGACTGTTGCATCGTCTACCATCGGGGAAGGAACAGAACGACAGAGAGAGGGTTCTGTGACTGTTGCATCGTCTACCATCGGGGAAGGAACAGAACGACAGAGAGAGGGTTCTGTGACTGTTGCATCGTCTACCATCGGGGAAGGAACAGAACGACAGAGAGAGGGTTCTGTGACTGTTGCATCGTCTACCATCGGGGAAGGAACAGAACGACAGAGAGAGGGTTCTGTGACTGTTGCATCGTCTACCATCGGGGAAGGAACAGAACGACAGAGAGAGGGTTCTGTGACTGTTGCATCGTCTACCATCGGGGAAGGAACAGAACGACAGAGAGAGGGTTCTGTGACTGTTGCATCGTCTACCATCGGGGAAGGAACAGAACGACAGAGAGAGGGTTCTGTGACTGTTGCATCGTCTACCATCGGGGAAGGAACAGAACGACAGAGAGAGGGTTCTGTGACTGTTGCATCGTCTACCATCGGGGAAGGAACAGAACGACAGAGAGAGGGTTCTGTGACTGTTGCATCGTCTACCATCGGGGAAGGAACAGAACGACAGAGAGAGGGTTCTGTGACTGTTGCATCGTCTACCATCGGGGAAGGAACAGAACGACAGAGAGAGGGTTCTGTGACTGTTGCATCGTCTACCATCGGGGAAGGAACAGAACGACAGAGAGAGGGTTCTGTGACTGTTGCATCGTCTACCATCGGGGAAGGAACAGAACGACAGAGAGAGGGTTCTGTGACTGTTGCATCGTCTACCATCGGGGAAGGAACAGAACGACAGAGAGAGGGTTCTCTGACTGTTGCATCGTCTACCATCGGGGAAGGAACAGAGAGGTAGAGATTGCAACATGTTTTGATCTCAGCAAACAAAAGTGTTGTTTCTTCCATTTTGTCGCCTCGGTGTCCCCCGAGGGGGAAGAGGTGTCGTCTTTTTGCGCGGCTATTGTCCCGCGGACGGCAGAATGGCCTGCAGGGTAACCTAAGCTGGGAGGTAAGGGGCGAGCCGGATCATCAGATGTTGACCTTTTGTTTGATTTAGAATAATAAGAGACATGGACACCTCTCCAGGTCTGATCCTATCACCGCACACTGCCACTTTGTTTCCCTCCCCTTCATCATCCTCACCATCATCATCTTGGGACCAGACTATGTTTAGATTTCCCTGTATGAACTCCCAAAGGTGTTACAACATCCACGTCAAATCAAATCACATGTTATTGGTCACATACACTTGGTGAGCAGATGTTATTGGTCACATACACTTGGTGAGCAGATGTTAATGGTCACATACACTTGGTGAGCAGATGTTATTGGTCACATACACTTGGTGAGCAGATGTTATTGGTCACATACACTTGGTGAGCAGATGTTATTGGTCACATACACTTGGTGAGCAGATGTTATTGGTCACATACACTTGGTGAGCAGATGTTATTGGTCACATACACTTGGTGAGCAGATGTTATTGGTCACATACACTTGGTGAGCAGATGTTAATGGTCACATGGTTAGCAGATGTTATTGGTCACATACACTTGGTGAGCAGATGTTATTGGTCACATACACTTGGTGAGCAGATGTTATTGGTCACATGGTTAGCAGATGTTATTGGTCACATACACTTGGTGAGCAGATGTTATTGGTCACATACACTTGGTGAGCAGATGTTATTGGTCACATACACTTGGTGAGCAGATGTTATTGGTCACATGGTTAGCAGATGTTATTGGTCACATACACTTGGTGAGCAGATGTTATTGGTCACATACACTTGGTGAGCAGATGTTATTGGTCACATGGTTAGCAGATGTTATTGGTCACATACACTTGGTTAGTAGATGTTAATGGTCACATACACTTGGTGAGCAGATGTTATTGGTCACATACACTTGGTGAGCAGATGTTATTGGTCACATACACTTGGTTAGTAGATGTTAATGGTCACATACACTTGGTGAGCAGATGTTATTGGTCACATACACATGGTTAGCAGATGTTAATGGTCACATACACTTGGTGAGCAGATGTTATTGGTCACATACACATGGTTAGCAGATGTTATTGGTCACATACACATGGTTAGCAGATGTTATTGGTCACATACACATGGTTAGCAGATGCTAATGCGAGTGTAGCGAAATGCTTGTGCTTCTAGTTCCGACCATGCAGTAATATCTAACAAGTAATCTAACCTAATAATTTCACAACAACTACCTTATACACACAAGTGTAAAGGAATGAATAGAATATGTCAATAAAAATATAGGAATGAGCGATGGCCAAACGGCATAGGCAAGATGCAGTAGAGTACAATCCATGTCCTTTATATTAAAATGAGTTACTCTGCTTTGGATTGCGTTGTCGATTCATGTTTTTATTATTTATACAAAAGGCTGGGGTAAGGTTATGTCATGGAGGGGCAGCTATGATGGTGGGGACTATTTAATAACTCTTAGCAGGGGATGGTGATGACTTGAGGAAGTCAATGAGGTGGAGACCATGTGACTGGGGATGATACAGAGTGTGTGTGTGTGTGTGTGTGTCTGTGCGTGCGTGCGTGTGTGCGTGTGTGCGTCTGTGAGTTTGTGCGTGGGTGCGTGCGTGTGTGCGTCTGTGAGTTTGTGTGTGCGTGTGTGTGTGCGTGTGTGTGTGCAGGCTCAGGGTGACCTGGAGGCCAGGATGCCCTTCTCTCTCTGAAACAGCAGCAATATATAATACTGTATGTGTTGTATTATTATTAGTTTTACAGATCCACTCAGTATAGGTCTATCTGACACACATACACACACACATTGTCTGTAGAATGTAGAGGGAAGCGTTTTAGTTATATATATATATATATATATATGTATGCAGCATCAACGGGTTTGGAAAATGAAAAACTCAGGAGAAAGGGTGCAGCAGCCAAATCCAGAGCCACTAAAGCACCATCAAATCCCACCAGTCTCCTCTGGGTTTAAAGATTCAAACACCCAGAGACAGGACTCTGACAGGTGTGACTTAATTGCATGTTTTACCTAACTAGCAGTTCTATTGGTTAATCGACAGATCATGTGACTTTAAGTCAGTTTATTTAAACCCCCTTGTCTTTGTCTTCCAGGCGTAGGCACACAGGAAGTGAATGCAGTATGGAGGAACCAAGGTTGTGGTCGGGATCCCCTGCTCAGACGTAGCATGCATCAAATAATAGTTGTATGCCAAGTCACCGACTGTTCTGTCAGGCACCAGATTGCTATAACATAAGATGTGGTTTACCTGATACATAAAATACCTATCCAGGCGTTGTAAGATCTGGCATGCATCAGCAACACCTGGGCTGAGGGACGCACCCTTTGTCTTTGTCTCAGTGCAGGGTTTCCCAAACTGTAGTGCAGGGTTTCCCAAACTCGGTCCTGCCCCCTCCCCCCCCCCCACCCCCCTGGGTGCAGGTTTAGTTTTTTGCCCTAACACTACACAGCTGATTCAAATTAACTATTCAAGTTTTGATCATTTGAATCAGCTGTGTAGTGTTTGGGCAAAAAATGAGTTTGGAAAACGCTGATGTAGCCGCTTAGCTTGGTGAGAGCACATGGTGGTTGTGCTAAATTGACATCTTGAAAAAATGAAAGCCTGCCTCCTGGACTGCACCACTTCCTGTGCCCCTTTTTGTTTGGTTTGGGTTGTATGTTTGTCATTTCAACTAGCATGGTTTTTCAACTTAAAAGTAAGAGAATGCCATTTATGGAACATTTGTCAAATCTAACTATCAGAATGCCATGCCCTGTTAAAATACTTTTGTTGAAACTGTTGTCTTCCTCTACTTTACTTTGCCTGCTCAACTCAGACCTAAAATAATTTGTCACTTTTCCACCTCGTGACAGGACGGCCACAAACACCCAGCATACAGAGAATTTGAGCACACCATGGCAAATGGTCAATTTGGCTTGAATGATGCAACTGCTGGTTATTTTTGTTCTCCATTCATCATGAACATGATTAAATGGCTACTGTAAATAACATTACAATGAGTTGGGGCTATAAAGGATGAACCTTTATATCCCTCACCTTTTAATCAGGGACTGATTTAGACCTGGGACAGCAGGTGGGTGCAATTCATTATCAGGTAGAACATAGAACCAGCAGTACTCTGGACCTCGTAGGGTAAGATTTGAATACTCCTGCTATATATGATACATTTTATGGACCTTGTTGTGGACTTTTGAAAGCTAGAAAAGTATCGCATTTACCTTACAATATAATTGACAAGATTTGAAGGGCTCTTGTATTGTTACCCCTTGATAAGGTGTATTATTCTGAAAAACAATATAATTATACTGAAATGAAAGGTGCAATATACAGAAATTGCTCTGCCATTTCCTGGTTGCTAAAATTCTAATAGTTTACCTTTCAGTTTGTGACAAAAAAAGCTATGTATATTGTAGAGAATCATTATACCATCTAAACTGCTGTGAAATATATTTTCAATAACCCAAGATATTGTACTTTCAGCTGTTTGAAGATGGTATACAAAACCGAAAGTAAAAGATGCAAAA
The DNA here is from genome assembly GCF_029448725.1 of Salvelinus fontinalis. Taxonomy (NCBI): domain Eukaryota; kingdom Metazoa; phylum Chordata; class Actinopteri; order Salmoniformes; family Salmonidae; genus Salvelinus; species Salvelinus fontinalis. Next base: position 18,173,702 of record NC_074668.1, read on the forward strand.
ATTCAACTTAAGAACGGGGAGCATAGTAATAGGGGGCTAAGCTAGTAATAGCTTAGCCTCCTCAGTTCAAACTTGTTCCTCCTCAGTTTTAGTTTTATGTCACTATATAAAAACAGTAAAAAAGTTCCCACAAAAAATCTGTATCTCCGTTACGCTGTGTCAGCACAATGGACAGAGCAGCGCTGCGGTGTGCGTAGGGGGGGTATGGAAAGCCACTGGGGTGGTTAGGTATGACTCCTTTGGGTTTCCATAAAAAGCGGGGGAAAACGCTTCTAAGTGAATAAGGTGATATGCCTCCGCCTGTAATATTTTATTTTGATTTAAAATGGCGAGGCCAAGTTTACCAGTCGTGCCCTGGTGAGGACGTCGTGTTGGAGGCCGAACTGTCTCCTTCCTACTCCTATGCTGTTCCTATTGGTGGGCGCTCTATGGTGTGGGAAGTTTTCATCCCAACATTGACTGACAATGAATTGATTATGATCGAGCTCTCTCCGGAGCCTGGAGAGGGAATGCTCTGACCCGTTCCTGGGGCTTGGAGAGAAAATTATTGCACCGTAAAATGTTCCTGGGTGTGGCACGGAAGAAGTGTCACTGCTGGGGGGTCTGGAGACAACCGCCAGTGTCCACTGTGCATTGTTCGGGAGAGAATGCTCCCTTACGTACTTCAACAAAGGCCCATACGGAGAAGTTTGTGCCCTCGCATCAAAAGGTTAGTGGAGGATAGTGTTTAGGGCCTGGGCAAAGTGTTCATCTGCCTCAGGGCAACTTTTACATTCACCAAATGGACATACCATGTTGGTCAATATGTATCATGTACCCAGTGCTCTTTTGGAATGTGCCATTCTGCCTTGCTGTCACATGTCCATTACTTTGGGTAGTGTGTGCTTTTAATTCAGAAATACTGAACCGTAATGATTTCAGTTGAAGTCAAAATGACCACTGCTACTTCCTGACAATGTTTGAGGTTACTGCTTATGTGTGAGGAATGTGCCTCGAGCATCATTTAAAATGTGGAGACCAGAATAAGGGGAGGGGTGTGTGGTGAAGACAGTCTATAGACACATCTCTCTCGACTATTGCGCACGTCTCTCTCGACTCCTACCAATTCGGGCGCACTATTTGTTTCATTGTGTCAATGTTTGTCAATTTTTGTCAATGCCCTGTGAAATATATATTAACATGTGAAGTTACTGATAATCCCAACATATTCACCCATTCATTTAGAATGTTTGGTTTTGGGAATGTTGATAATTCATGAAATATAATATACATTCATACCATTCTCATTTTCCAAGTGGACATGTTGTTTGAAGAGCACACAAACGGTGCAATACTTGTGATTAAGAACTTTTGGTTTATTTAATTGCATCTACCAGTTTACTGTCAATTGTTTTGTTGTATTTGTATGGAGAGAATGGTATGAATGTATATTATATTTCATGAATTATCAACATTCCCGAAACCAAACATTCTAAATTAATGGGTGAATATGTTGGGATTAACAGTAACTTCACATGTGTTCGGTTTCTCCATCATGTTTAATGTTGTGTGAACTTGCACCCTTTAGTGTGCATAGATATCCCTGGCCTGCGCGCCAAGAATAGGTGTGGCCAAATGTATTTCATTGCCCGTTTGGGGTGTTCTAGTTAGTTCCCTTTTGGGTAACTCAAGGGGCGGCTGTATCTGAGCCTGGTAGACTCCACCTGTTCATTATTGGTTAAGACAGGTGTTGCCTGATGAGAGGCTTTTTCTTTTGAATGCAGATATTTTGAAGTCAGAACTTTGTGTATATATATATATATATATATATAAGTATTACCATCATCTTTGAAACACCAGCACTGTGTAAATAAATCCAACACTCATTAGCACCTCTACCTGCCGGCCTCCTGCTGAATCTTTGTCCTTATGACTGCTGCTATTTTAAGCTGATACAGTGCAGCTGATATAGGCAACAGATTTCACGCCAACCTGTCACTTCAAAAGCACTCAATGATCTCGGAGTGTCTGCATTTGAACTTTATGTGTATTGTGGTATACCGTGATGTAAGCAGAATTCACTATAAGTCCAATGCAAGAACTCCCAAAAATGTATCCCCCTTGCCGATTTCAACTGCCCCCTTAGTCCCTTCATCCTGGCACCGGGACTGGCCTGCCTTAGTTACAGAACAGAGGCAGGTGATGGATAGATACAGTAGCAGCAGTGGAATTTTCCATTCCCTCCGAGTTGGCTCTCACCAGGCGTATGCAGGCGGATGTACATGCAGCACAGGTCACATGACGATTGCACCAATTTCTACATGATTTAAATTCAATTAGTAAACCTATCCAGCTAGGGCTGGTGATGCAATATCTCTTCTGGTGAGTGACAAATGGTCCTTGGAGGTCATCGAAGACAGACCTTTTAGAATTGGGAGCATCACACTAGGGTGGCTTCCTTAGCCAATGGTGACAGGACCTGTGCACTGTTCACCCTCATTTTGGTAACACAGGCCTAGCTAGTGATTTGTTCTAATTATATCTGACCATGTTTAATTTAAAATATGTTACATTACTGGAGGAATTTAAAGATAGTGATGCACAAAGTAAACGACAGTATCAGGGCGACTTCCACAACAACTAAGAGTGCGAAGCTAAACTTCTTGGCTTTTGTTGACCCGCAGCAGAGGGAAGTGCACCCGTGCACATGTGCAAATACTCTGTGTGAGTACAGCGTCTTGCATGGAACTCATCTGCAATATCTTCGGTTCATCCTGCTGCTCGTGGCACCATCATATCGTGGATTCTCAGTTTAACCTCTAATGCCTCACAAACCCGGAGCTGACTAGCATAGCCTAGCCTAAAGCCACAGGGATATCATATAATAAAATGTTCATGAAATCACAAGTCCAAGACACCAAATGAAAGATACACATCTTGTGAATCCAGCCATCATTTCTGATTTTTAAAATGTTTTACAGGGAAGACATAATATGTAAATCTATTAGCTAACCACGTTAGCAAAAGACACCACTTTTTTATTCCACCATTTTTTTACTCCATCAGTAGCTATCACAAATTCGAACAAATAAAGATATAAATAGCCACTAACCAAGAAACAACTTCATCAGATGACAGTCTGATAACATATTTATTGTATAGCATACGTTTTGTTAAAAAAAAAAGGTGCATATTTCAGGTATAAATCATAGTTTACCATTGCAGCCACCATCACAACTCTCACCAAAGTGACTAGAATAACTACAGAGACCATCGTGTATTACCTAATTACTCATCATAAAACATTTCTTAAAAATACACAGCGTACAGCAGATGAAAGACACAGATCTTGTGAATCCAGCCAATATTTCAGATTTTCTAAGTGTTTTACAGCGAAAACACAATATAGCGTTATATTAGCTTACCACAATAGCAAACATCACAACAGCATTGATTCAGGCCAACAATAGCGATAACGAATAAACCACCAAAATATATAAATTTTTTCACTAACCATCTCAGAATTCTTCAGATGACAGTCCTATAACATCATATTACACAATGCATATAGAGTTTGTTCGAAAATGTGCATTATTAGCGCCACAAATCGTGGTTATACAATGAGAAAAGTAGCAAAGCTGCCCAGAAAATGTCAGGAGAAATCTTTGAAGAGGCACCTATTCTAATCAGTAACTATTCCAAAACTTGACTAAAAAATACAGGTTGGACAGCAATTGAAAGACAAATTAGTTCTTAATGCAATCGCTGGGTTACATTTTTAAAATTAACGTTACTTCAAAATACAGCGTGCGATAAAGCGAGGCTGCACTGCAATTAATGGTGGCATATGCATTTGACATTTTTCAACAGAACAACGAATTATCAGCATAAATAGTTCTTACTTTTTGATGAACTCTCATCAGAATCTTGGGAAAGGTGTCCTTTGTCCAAAAGAATCGTTGCTAGGTTGTATAACGGCCTCTTCAACGCTGCAATTAGCAGTAAACATTAGCATGCGAGAGAGAGATACCCAACCCCCTAGAACGCCAGGAAATGAAATACCCGAAAATCGCAATATACTGACATAAACTGATATAATTCGGTTTAAAATAACAAGATTATGATGTCTTTAAAGCCTATATCGAATAAAAACACAGCCGGAAATTTCTAAGATCTATAACCGATGGTTCTAGAACAATATGCCAAGGTCCTCAGTGCGTCAGAGCGAAGAGGGAAAAGAACAGACACGTCTTTGCCAAGTGATTTATAACCTTTGAGATCTACGTAGAAACTCCATTTCAAGTCTCCCTATTCGCTAACATCCAGGGGAAGGCGTATGCAATGCATCTCAACCAATAGAAGACAGGCAGATTTATACACAGGTCTCAGAGCAGCTTGCAAAATTTGGCATTCTCACATACACATAGGAAAATTGCTCTAAGTCCAGTTCTGTTTCACTCACAAATATAATTCAAACGGTTTTAGAAACTCGAGAGTGTTTTCTATCCAATAGTAATAATAATATGCATATTGTACGAGCAAGAATTGAGTACGAGGCAGTTTAATTTGGGAACGTCATTATTACAAAGTGCCAACAGCACCCCCTAATGACAAGAAGTTTTAATCTTCAGGCTTGAAATCAGATCCTGGTATCTGTACCGTGTGTACTAGTGGAATACATGCATTCAAGTAGAGTATTACATTCCATAGTCATTTAATTTGTACAGAAGTCATTTCCATATAGAATCTGTACTCTCTGCCAACATAATCAGTCAGCTATTTTTAGAGGTGTACTCTAATCTGCATGAATATTCCAATGAGATGGCAGAGGCGTCATGCCCATATGGGGCACAGGGGCTCTTGCCCCCTCACAGGACACTATTCATCACGATCAGACAGGATTCTTAAAAGGAAGATATATTGGAGACAATATTAGACAACTACTAGAAATAATGGGAAACTTTGAGAATGCAGGGAAACCAGGTATAATCTTTATAGGAGAAAGTATTTGAGAAAGCATTTGATACAGTATGTCTAGAATCTGTTTATAAGTGCCTGGATTTTTTAATCTTTAGAGAATCTCTCAAGATGGGTAAAAGTCATGTACAACAATTATTTATATAAAAAAATTATAATGGTTACATCTGAGAACTTTTAAGTGTCAAGAGGCATAAAACAAGGTTGCCCTCCGTCACCAAACATACAGTATTTATTATGGCCATTGAATTGTTGGCTTTAACAATCAAATCTAAAGATAACATTTAAGGGACCAAAAATTAAGGAATTAGAGTATCAATGTACGCATATGATTCAAGTTCTCTCTTGAGTCCTTAATCTTCAACCTTGAAGAGCCTCATTGAGGAACTGGATAATTTCTCCAGTTTCTCTGGACTAAAACCCAACTATGATAAGTGTACTATATTACGGATTACTTTAAATTGCTATGTGGTCTCTCGATTTAAATGGGTGGATGGTGAAGTTGATGTACATATCCTGGAAAAGTTGAGCAATTTTGCAACTATTAACTTTCATATCAAATGTAGCAAAATATATAGAATCTTGAAACCATGGAGATGGAAAAACCTATCCAATTACGGGAAGATTAATATTTATGAAGGACATTGTAAACAAGAACTGTAAAATTGTCACACAAGCAACTAACAACAGTGTATGGCGGTGCATGCTCAATACAAAATTATAACCAACTCATCGCGGCTCTGCTACAAAATATGAAAATACAATTACTTAAAGAAATGAAAGAATTTGTCTGTCACCCATTAAAATTCACCAATGGCTTAAATTGATTAGTATAAATTGAGAAATGTAGCAGTTTCACTTGAACTCAAAAGGTTTCACCGCAATGCCATATAAAATTCAAGTAAGTTGGGAACAGGTTTTTGATGTCCCATAACCTTGGCTTCGGGTCAATGAACTGACAAATAAAACAATTGCATTCAGAAATTATTCAGACCCCTTCCCTTTTTCCACATTTTGTTACGTTACAGCCTTATTCTAAAATGGAATAAATTAACATTTCCTCATCAATCTACACACAATACCGCGAAATGACAGTGAAAACAGTTTAAAAAAAATGCTATACCCTTTGCTATGAGACTCGAAATTGTTTCGATTGATCATCTTTCAGATGTTTCTACATGATTTGGAAAGGCACACCTGTCTATATAAGGTCCCATAGTTGCCAGTGCATGTCAGAGCAAAAACCAAGCCATGAAGTCGAAGGAATTGTCCGTAGAGCTCCGAGACAGGATTGTGTTGAGGCACAAATCTGGGGAAGGGTACCAAAACATTTCTGCAGCATTAAAGGTCCCCCAAAACACAGTATTCTCCTTAATTCTTAAATGGAAGAAGTTTGGAACCATCAAGACTCTTCCCAGAGCTGGCCGCTTGCCCAAACAGAGCAATCGGAGGAGAAGGGCTTTGGTCAGGGAGGTGACCAAGAACCTGATGGTCACTCTGACAGAGGTCCAGAGTTCCTCTGTGGAGATGGGAGAAACTACCAGAAGGACAACCATCTCTTCAGCACTTCACCAATCAGGACTTTATGGTAGAGTGGCTAGACGGAAGCCACTCCGCAGTAAAAGACACATGACAGCCCGCTTGGAGTTTGCCAAAAGGCACCTAAAGGACGTTCAGAACATGAGAAACAAGATTCTCTGGTCTGATGAAACCAAGATTGAACTCTTTGGCCTGACTGCCAAGCGTCACGTCTGGAGGAAACCTGGCACCATTGCTACGGTGAAGCATGGTGGTGGCAGCATCATGCTGTGGGGATGTTCTTCAGCGGCACGGACTGGGAGACTAGTCAGAATCGAGAGAAAGATGAACGGAGCAAAGTACAGAGAGATCCTTGATGAAAACCTGCTCCAGAGCACTCAGGACCTCAGACTGGGGTAAAGGCTCACCTTCCAACAGGACAACGACCCTAAGCACAGAGCCAAGATAACGCAGGAGTGGCTTTGGGACAAGTCTCTGAATGTCCTTGAGTGGCCCAGCCAGAGCCCGGACTTGAACCGGATCAAACATCTCTGGAGAGCTTAAAATGGCTGTGCAGCGATGCTCCCAATCTAACCTGACAGAGCTTGAGAGGATCTGCAGAGAAGAATGGTAGAATCTCCCCAAATATAGGTGTGCCAAGCTTGTAGCGTCATACCCAAGAAGAATTGAGGCTGTAATCGCTGCCAAAGGTGCTTCAACAAAGTACTGAGTAAAGGGTCTGAATACTTACGTAAATGTCATATTTCAGTTTTTATATTTAATATATTTGCAAAAAATTCAAATTCATTATGGGGTATTGTGTGTAGATTGATGAGGATAAAAAAAAAAACTTTTAGAATAAGGCTGTAACATAACAAAATGTTGAAAAAGTGAAAGGGTCTGAATACTTTCCAAATGTACTGTAGTCTACATATTTCATCATCAATTAATTTGGTATCTTGTGTCATGGCTTAATCGACTCCATGAAAACAAAATCTATTAATAGCCTATCAAACAGATGAAAGAATATTCCGCTTGAGTGTTATAAGAATCATTACTGAAGACAAAATGATCAGTGATCAGTTCTCAGCAGGGTTGTTGTGAGAAGATCTATTGCTCTGAGTAACAAGACTGAATCAGAGATAAAGTGAAAACTTTCACTGGCAGTTACAATCAAAGAAGATTAGACTGAGATTGCAGGCCGATGATGGCTCGCCAAACGCAACATTCCACAGCTGTGGATGGTCAGTCCTTGCATCCATTGCTCTGTCTATGAATTGGAAAGTGGATACATTTCTCCAGTGGTGGAGTAACCGCTTTGTTGTTGTTTGAATCCCAGATTGCCCCTTTAATGGACACGTTAACGGACATATTTTCTGAAAAGACCTCATTGGACAGAATAAGGGGCACACAGTTACACGCCCAGAAGCAAAAGATCAATTAACATTTTATAATTACTGCATCCTCACTTTTGTAACTGCAATAGTGCCGTCATTTTGTAACTGCAATAGTGCCGTCATTTTGTAACTGCAATAGTGCCGTCATTTTGTAACTGCAATAGTGCCGTCATTTTGTAACTGCAATAGTGCCGTCATTTTGTAACTGCAATAGTGCCGTCATTTTGTAGTTCAACTGTAGATATTTTGCAGTACACACTGCAATTACTGCGTCCAAATTAACATTGTTTATTTTTTTTTAAAGTAGGTATCCAGGTAACGAGGATTGCCTGTGTCAATGTCTTTTAAGAGTTACCTACATATTTGTTTGTTTTGATAAATCTGTAGACATTAGTGAGAGGAAACCATTTACCCTTTTTCATCTTTGCAGACACTGCTCTCCATATTTGAAAACACCTCACATTCCTGCGCATGATGAATGACTGTCCATCCACACCTGTAGCAGGAACCCAGCAGTCACTGTCCACTGATCTGATCGAGCCTACCTGGCCACGGGGGTTATGTAATCTCATGTCTATGGTGTACGTAAAAACCAAACACCTAGTTATCTTAGCTGTCTATGGTGATGTGTTTGGTAATGGGAGTTAGTTTGTATACTGAAGTACTACTGTATAAAGTGATAGAAGCTGGTCTGTAGGGAAAAGTCCAATAGAGAGGGTCCTATAGAGTCCTTTCTGATGGGTGGAGATGTGACAGGCTGCCAGCTCATATGGTGTTGTGCTTGAGTCACTTCACAGTGGGTCGTGGGCCCCTCTCGCCCCCATCCCTGGCCTCAACCCTATTCTCTCACAACCTCGTTTGAGCCATTAGGGCCATAGCAGAAGACGCCCCATGTTTCAAACCACCCCTCTCTGCACCCCACCTCCCCATCCCTTCATTCCTCTGCCCTCTACTACTACTCCATCCCATAACCCCCTCTGTGTCTCATAGACAACCTGTCGTGGCACGTTGGCTGAGGGCCGCATCACAGTGTTCAGGGTGTTGTGAAAAGCCCTCTCTAACGATGCCATGATTACATGTCTGTCCATCAGCCAGTGCTGTAGCAAATCATCAACTCTGAGAAGACAAGGGGCCAGGGACTTGAAGGGGTTAACTGCCTTTGTATGATTGATTGAACTGAAGCGATTCATCAGGATACTCTGTCTCACATTCAAGGTAGTCGAATGAATATGTATCTTCGTGTCATTTATCTTTGTTGTATCTGTATCATTTTCCAAAATCATATATTAAATGATCTGGGAAGAGTGTTAAGCCATGCCCTTTTAACTGGCAAGGGGAAAAAATTGGGCTGGTAGGGGTTATCTGGATTTTCTGCCAGGTTACCTATTGTACAGATGAAGACAAGTGTTGGGTTTTCCCTAATCTGATACATAACACCTGTAGCAAATACACGGATTACAACTGACTTGAAACAGACAAATTAGGCAATGTAATACTCAACAGTGATGTACTGCGGGAAAACTGAACACCCGACATCATCGCTCGATGTTACGTTAGAATTTAAATGGGTCTATTGATTAAATGGTCATTCATGTAGTCATTGTTCCAAACACCTGTGTTTTGATTCCCCGACAGAGAACCAAACCTGATCAATGTGTGTTGAAAATGCCAATACCACCTGTGATTTCTGAGAAATATCAATGCTGTAGCTAGAATGTGGTGGGTGTGTTGCATGGAGCAAGGGGAGAGGTATAGGAGAGAGATGGAGTCACACACACACACACACACACACACACACACACACACACACACACACACACACACACACACACACACACACACACACACACACACACACACACACACACACACACACACACACACACACACACACACACACACACACACACACACACACACACACACACAAACACACACAGAGCTATGGTTATCAGGAGGACCCTGATGTAATGAGATCTTTATCCAAAATGACATAGGGTGTGGATATATGAGAGACGTGTGTGAGGAAAACATAATTGTGTCCCAAGATTTGGCATGGTGTAATGTCCCCAACAATGGCTAGCTTCAATCCCATTCAGTCCACTGGATATAACTGGTATGATATATTAACTTTATGCTTCTATCTTTCAAATGTACAGGGGTTTATTATGATTCTTTTTTAGACTGATGCCAAAGTGACGGTATTAAAAACAGGTACGTTCAGGTAGAGGATTATTACAGGATATGACATTTGGGCAGCAGCTTTATTTAGTGACAATCTCTCAGCATATATCAGAAGCAGGGGTGTGCTTTGCAACAGGTGCTTTACATTAGTGTGGACTTGGCTGTATTGGTCAGTGACCTTGCTGATCATAACAGTTCATAACATGGCTGCTCTGGTTCTATCTCCCCACGGCTGTCCCTATCTGAAACTGCCTAGGCCTAGTGTCACTATGCCACCTCTGTGAACTGTCATCCCTTTGACTTGTCCCCTGGATTGTCATCCCTGTGACTATCTGTTATATTGTAATTCAGCCATCACAATGTGTGATACGGTAAACAAAAGACAGATGGTAGTCAATCAGTGTGAGGCATTGGTTGAATATGTCAGTCTATTTGCCAGTAGATGCCTCTCACCAGTCGAATGAACTGCACCACAATCTAAGTTGCTTCAACTGCTGTGATTAGATAAGGTGTGTGTTATTCTTAAGAACTTTACACATTATTTAACAACTCAAACAAGCAATATCAGCAGGTAGTTAAACAACCAGCATCTATGTAAAATTACATATTAATATAATTTCCCCCCAGAATTCATAAAAATGTACAATATATATTTTTCATTTTTTTTGTTGCCAATCTTGGAAAACTAACCACCATACAAAATGTAAGGCTACAGTACTGTTCTCGGTAATACTTTATTTGGATAGTCCATCTGTAGATATAGACCATCAGTAACATTTCAACTAACTATCTACTAACCCTAGCTGTAACCCTAACCTAAACCGTTATCATAACCCTAAGCTTAGACCGTACCCTAACCTTAACCCTAACCCTAAACCTAACAGTAACCATAGCAAGCAGTTGCTTATCAACAGATTGTTTGTTGATAGTATGACCATCTGTAGAGCATCTACAGATTTAAAATCCGGACTATATAAATAAAGTCTGACCTGGTTCTCTAATTGCGCTAACAACTAACCTCGGCTAGCAGAGTAATGGTTCAAGCTAGCTATCTCTAATCAAAATTGCACGCTAGCTAGCAAATGTTGTACTTTACTGCTCACTAGCTTCTTCTGCGTATCTTACAGTGTTGATAAGAGGTAGTAGGGATTCATTCAAAAATGTCACCACAGAACAAGTTCAAAAAGGAAACTGATATGACATATATAACCTTCATCGCTGGCTAATCAATGGCTAAGTATAACTGCTGGATTAAATTTTACTGCAGCCTTGGCAAATATGAAAATGGCTCAGATGGTACTGTATGTCCTCCAACAACCCCTTAACAGCTTTCCCATTTATTTATTTCCCTCCCTATCCCTTATGCTACTGATCCAATCTCCCAACTCAATATAGCTACTCATCAGTGTCCTGGAAAAATCTTGTATAAAAAAGTTCACTTTTCAGGAATCTGAAACAATGTTGTTGTTGCCATATATTAATGGGAATTCACAAGGCTTTTTGAATTACTTATATTAGTACTAGATTCATTAATCTTTCACAGAACATGGAGTGGAATGTTCTGTGAAAAGTTAAATTTATGTTTAAAAAAAGTGAGAGTTTTTCTAGGACGCCGACGTACGACAGAATTTGCTTCGCACTCATGCAACACACTTCTTCCTCCTCCTCCTCAATCTCAGTGATCACCATCTCTAGTCCTGGACACATATAGGGTGTGGAGGTTTTTGTTCCAACCCTACACTCACACACCTTGTTCAACGACTCAACTGATCATCGACCCCTTGAGTAGCTTGATCTGATGTGTTAGTAAGGGCTAGAACAAAAAGCTGATCACTTGGGCTCTTCCCTGAGCGCCCCTGTGTCTGTGGCCTTCCAGATGTGGAGGGCTGTCCCGGCAGAGAGGACCAGGAAAAGGAGGAAGGCGGTGGGGAAACCCACCCAGTCCACCAGGCCCCCTGCCAGGGCACCGAACATCAGCTTCCCCAGTACCTCCAGAGTGGACAGGAAACTGTAGTGGGTGGCCTGTAGAGGGAAGAGGAGAGGGTTAGGTAGGGACAAGCTCAGAGAGAAACTAGAGGCCACACCACACCAACACAGATTACCTAACATCCCAGACTCCACCTCTCAGGCCCACAGCAACACAACAAGGCAACATAGCCAACGCATCTCCATGGGTCTCCACCCTCCACTGACACCTCAATGTTCACACAATGGCAACCCTATTCCATATACTCAGGTGTATGACATAAAGACTCTACAAATGAAACAATGTAAACTGCTAACCTCTTAACTGAATGGATTAATTTCAGCAGAAACCACTAAGACATCTGCTGTGGCATGCGTAGGTATCAGTACAGTTCTGGCTATCCCTAAATCCACATGATCAAAGTGAGATGGATCTTAATCAATAAGGGGAGGGAGTGATCATGGTGAGCAGATGACTTAGATCATTAGAACTTTGGTGCGGTGAAAAGGCGACAAGGTCTTCCTTAGTTGTGCCTTTGACGCCATGTAACATAGCTCCTGTGTGGCTAATTGTAATTTAGCCAGTTACCTGACTCGGAAAATGTCACCGGCGACGAAACAAGAAAACCGTAAAGGAGACATTACCCAAGCATCTTTGTTGGGTCTCAGTATTGAGAAAAGTACTGGTTTGAGCCAGGTTCACACAGTTGAAGTGCCTGTAGACCCGAGTTAAGTGAAGTGCTTTTATTCGGGCTAACTTGCTTAAGAGATTCCGTCTCTCTCTCCTGGGCCATTGACAAGCACTCACGGTATCAGCTTTCTGTCACTGGATATGACCTTAAAAAGGTAGCTATATGTGTCACTGTCATGAGAACATTTCAAATTAACCCCAGAGGTTATTAGCTTTGTTTCATTATGTTTTTCTTCCTTAATTGCCCAGATACAGCCCTGTATCCTCCTTGGCGTAGTTTTCCTAGTCAACGACTCCTTGGTAGAACTGTGGTAACTCGTCCCCTTCAGAATTGATTGAGTGCCGATTGAGAGGCTGCGAACAGAACACCTCCAGGCAGCGATGGCCCAGTTTAAACAGGACAAAATAAGTTATGTCAAAGAAGAGGGGGAGAGAGAGGGAAATATAGATATGTAAAAGGGGAGAGAGGGTTAGCTAGGAGAAGAAAATGGCCTTGTTAGTCCCAGCTGAAGGGTGGGTGTTGTTTCTGTGAGGAGGACTACCTGTCCTGCCTGTTGACATCGTAGGATATAATCTAACTCCAGGAGTTTCCATTTTGCTCGCTAACATATCAGACCATTCCAGAGGCCGCCGGGTTTCAGAGAATTTTGTCTTCTTCTATAAAAATCATCTCCTCCAAGTGGAGGTAAAAGGATGCGAGCCTCACTCTGTAAATGTGTGCATACGCTCAAAGATTGGGCCACATGCAAAAATGTTAACAATTGAGCAAATGCATCCCCATGACAAATAGCACTTGATTTCTGACACATCTCAAGGAATGACTTTACCTTTTAAAACATGATTTGAAGTTGAACATAATTGTCCGTTGACGACAAAAATGTAACCAATGGAGTTCAGTTTTTTGGTAAAGATCATTTTATCTTTATTTAACTAGGCACGTCAGTTAAGAACAAATTCTTATTTTCAATGACGGCCTAGGAACAGTTGGTTAACTGCCTTGTTCAGGGGCAGAATGACAGATTTTTACCTTGTCAGCTCGGGGATTTGATGTAAGCTTTCGGTTACTAGTGCAACGCACTAACCACTAGGCTACCTGCCGCCCCAATGTACTGATGATGTTAGACATTTGTACTTACCTCAGTCACATTCACCAAAATCAAGGGATATACAGTTGAAGTCGGAAGGTTACATACACCTTAGCCTTAGCAAATACATTTAAACGCAGTTTTTCACAATTCCTGACATTTAATCCTAGTAAAAAGTCCCTGTCTTAGGTCAGTTAGGATCTCCAATTTATTTTGAGAATGTGAAATGTCAGAATAATAGTAGAGAGAATGATTTATTTCAGCTTTTATTTCTTTCATCACATTCCCAGTGGGTCAGAAGTTTACATACACTCAATTAGTATTTGGTAGCATTGCCTTGAAATTGTTTAACTTGGGTCAAACATTTCGGGTAGCCTTCCACAAGCTTCCCACAATAAGTTGGGTGAATTCTGGCCCATTCCTCCCATTCCTCCTGAGCTGGTGTAACTGAGTCAGGTTTGTAGGCCTCCTTGCTCGCACACGCCTTTTCAGTTCTGTCCACACATTTTCTATAGGATTGAGGTCAGGGCTTTGTGATGGCCACTCCAATTCCTTGACTTTGTTGTCCTTAAGCCATTTTGCCACAACTTTGTAAGTATGCTTGGGGTCATTGTCCATTTGGAAGACCCATTTTCGCCCAAGGTTTAACTTCCTGACTGATGTCTTGAGATGTTGCTTCAATATATCCACATAATTTTACCTCCTCATGATGCCATCTATTTTGTGAAGTGGACCAGTCCCTCCTGCAGCAAAGCACCCCCACAACATGATGCTGCCACCCCCGTGCTTCACGGTTGGGATGGTGTTCTTCGGCTTGCAAGCGTCCCCCTTTTTCCTCCTAACATAACAATGGTCATTATGGCCAAACAATTCCATTTTTGTTTCATCAGACCAGAGGACATTTCCCCAAAAAGTATAATCTTTGTTCCCATGTGCAGTTGCAAACAGTAGTATGGCTTTTTTTATGGCGGTTTTGGAACAGTGGCTTCTTCCTTGCTGAGCGGCCTTTCAGGTTATGTCGATATAGGACTCGTTTTACTGTGGATATTGATACTTTTGTACCTGTTTTCTCCAGGATCTTCACAGGGTCCTTTGCTGTTGTTCTGGGATTGATTTGAACTTTTCGCACCAAAGTACGCTAATCTCTAGAAGACAGAGCGCGTCTCCTTCCTGAGCGGTATGACGGCTGCGTTGTCCCATGGAGTTTATACTTGCGTACTATTGAATGTGGCAGCGCAATACACAAGGGGTGGAACAGTGGCAAAGGTACCCACAGGACAAACAGAATAATATTAGTCTGATGACTGAAACGAAATGTGTATATTTACATGTATGTCTTCTCTCATAGTTGCATTGAAAAGTTTGGTACATTAATTTAGGCCAAACTAATTTATATTTGCCGTAGTATACAGTTTCTTTTGGACAATTGCCTAATTAATTACAATTGTTTGATACTGTTTCTGTGAATTTTTTTACATTTTGGTTATCTTCCAATGAAGGTTAAACAACTTGCTGTACTTGTGCAGATGACATAAAGGAGCAATAGTTTGTTGTAATAAAGAAATCTTTAATGCTGCCAGCTAACTTAAGTCACAAGTTGGTTCTCCACCCGGTGTCAGTACAGCTTCTTTTTGTTAAAGGTATTGGATATTTTTTTCCTATTTGGCCAATTTTACGGTTTAGAAGGAGAGGATGTAGATGGCAAGAAATTCTGAATTCTGGATAAAACTCTCATATGCAGATAACATCTATGCTGGCTGGGTAGCATACAGGTTTTTAGCAAATGTTCGAAAAAGGCCCCTTCACAAAAGATATTGTGTCAAATCCAGTGCTCTTCAAATCCGCTTCTATGCATTTGTGAGGGTATTTACATGTCCTGTTTGAAATGTATAAAACCTGTCCATGCAGCATGCATAGGTCTTTATGAAACGCAACCTCTGTTTATGCTGAGTATAGGAGCTCTCAGCCATAAAACTCTCATATGCAGATAACATCCATGCACATCTTCAAATAATATTTTTGCAGGAATCTCCTTGCGAATGATTTTGCCGAAGATTGTATCTCCGCCGGGCTGGGCTTCATCTTCAAATAATATTTTTGCAGGAATCTCCAATTCCTTTTTAGATTCTAACTAATGTCTGAGTCTAAAGGAAATTAAGTTAATGTATATATAATTTGATATACAGAAGAATATACTTAACTGTCTTATGATTTATATTATCTTGTTTGATATTGTACATTTAATTAAAACATAAGTTAGTTGAAATCAAATAAAATAATTTAAATAAAGTAAGACAATGTTAGTTTGGCAAAAAAAACCTAAGCAAACATTTGTGGGTTACATCTTTTGTCCAATGGAAAATAATTGCAAAAAAGGCAGAGGACCTATGTAGCAAATTAGGCTAAAGTATCATTTGAGGGCTCACTAATGCAATAAAGTGAGCAGAAAGTAAACAAAATGTACACTAAATTGTTTGTCTTTCACAGATAGATGTGGATATATAGTACAAGTCAAGAGTTTGGACACCTGCTCATTCAGGTGTTTATCTAGATTTTTTTTCTTCTGTTTTCTGCATTGTGGAATAATGGTGACGGCGTCGGAACTATGAAATAACAAATATGGAATCATTTAGTAACCAAGGAGGAGTGAAACAGATCAATGTGTTTAGATGAAAACATGAAACATTGAAAACATGGAGCAGAAGAGTAACGTTCACATCAGGAGTAAAGGAGAGTGCTGAACCAATAAAGGATTTATTCAAGTATGTGTTGATGACCAGAAATATAATTTTTTTCCATTCTTTGAATGTTTTTACTTTTATGAAGAAAAAATACATCTTTAACTTTGTAAAGTAAAGGTGTGTTTAGAATTATTTTTGTTGTATTAATGCTATTTAATCTCTCCTCAGACTAATATTATTCTGTTTGTCCTGTGGGTACCTTTGCCACTGTTCCACCCCATGTGTATTGCGCTGTCATGGTGTATTTGTTGTACATTTTGTTGTACAGATGAATGTGGTAACTTCAGGCGCTTGGACCAGACTTGTGGAGGTCTCCAATTTTTTTCTGAGGTCTTGGCTGATTTCTTTTAATTTTCCCATGATGTCAAGCGAAGAGGCACTGAGTTTGAAGGTAGGCCTTGAAATACATCCACAGGTACACCTCCAATTATGTCAATTCACCTATCAGAAGCTTCTAAAGCCATAACATCATTTTCTGGAATTTTCCAAGCTGTTTAAAGGCACAGTCAACTTAGTGTATGTAAACTTCTGACCCACTGGAATTGTGATACAGTGAATTATAAGTGAAATAATCTGTCTGTAAACAATTGTTGGAAAAATTACTTGTGTCATGCACAAAGTAGATGTCCTAACCGACTTGCCAAAACTGTAGTTTGTTAACTTTGTGGAGTGGTTAAAAAACAAGTTTTTAATAACTCCAACCTAAGTATATGTAGACTTCCGACTTATACTGTATGTGATTATTTAATATCACTGAAAAAAATTCAGATCTGTCTTTAATACTTGTTTCTCACATAAAGGACCTGACTTTGCCATGGGAAACAATGTTCTAGGTTGACAGGTGTGTAGAGGGTGACTCTTACCTGTACACTCTCCTCCGCTCTCTGTGTGCAGTGCATCATGGTTGTGAAGGTGAGCGTTGTGATGAGGCCGCCCAGAAAGTGCTGAATGCTCAAACTCAACACTGCCATACCTGAGGGGCAAACACAGTAACAGCCTTGACACTGTCTCAAACTCAACACAATATTGCGTAACATTATGGGTGCTTATATTTGTCCTATTTCACACATGTGAATTGGGAATGTGTTTTTTGCATATACCACTCTCCCTAAGACCCTTGGAGAGGGGGGTCAAGGCCAGGGTGTGCCATTATCAACGGCGACCCTGGAACAATTAGGGGTTAAGTGCCTTGCTCAAGGGCGCATCGACAGATATTTCACCTTGTCGATTCCGGTATTCGAACTAGTGACCTTTCGGTTACTGGCCCAACGCTCTAACCGCTAGGCTACCTGCTGCATCCTGTCTTAAAGTGGTGTTATCTAAATTTGCCTCTTTCTTTTCACTCAGAGTCCCTACTGGATGGATGGTGTGAGAAGGAGAGCTCAGTGGCACAGCATATATCAGTGGAGTCTGATCTGTCGCTGAACCGAGACAACAAAGGTGGAAGTGAGGGGGGTGCTGTCTCCTCGCGTTCCCCCAAACAAGTTGTTCCCTCTCAGAAGACAGCAGAACACAGGCGACACAGAGTGTCTCTCAGCTCCCACTGACGTTGAATTATTCACCGGAGATGTCGAGTTTTGCAGAATAAGACTTCTCCATTTCACAGGATTCAGAGAGCGAGACACTAACTCAGCGTATCAGAGTGAGAAAATGGGGCACTCATGTAATATTGAGAATTTTACAGCAAAACATTTTTTAATCTTTGACATCATTGTTCCTGCTCTAAAGAGGGAGGCCTCCATTTCCAGAGGTTTCCAGAGTGAACAGCTCAACATAGGTTCAAACAGGTCACTGAGAAAGCTTCTGTTCTACTTTCAGCTTTCCTTCAATTTAGTCGATTAAAATGGGATGTTTGTGAGAGATGCTCAAAGCGCTGTAAACTGATCTCTTCACGCACCTCTTCTTCCACCACATACAGGGCCTTCAGAAAGTATTCACACCCCTTGACCTTTTCCACATTTTGTTGTGTTACAGCCCAACTTTAAAATTGCTTAAATTGAGATGTTGTGTCACTGGTTTACACACAATACTCAATAATGTCAAAGTGGAAATATGTTTTTTGAAATGTTTACAAAAGAATAAAAAATTAAAAGCTGAAATGTCTTGAGTCAATACGTTTTCAACCCCTTTGTTATGGAAAGCCTAAATAAGTCCAGGTGTAAAAATGTGCTTAACAAGTCACATAATAAGTTACATAGACTCTGTGTGCAATAATAGTGGTTAACATATATTTTTTTATGACTACCTCATCTCTGTACCCCACACATACAATTATCTGTAGTCCCTCAGTCGAGCAGTGAATTTCAAACATAGACTAGGGAAGTTTTCCAATGCCTCACAAAGAAGGGCAGCTATTAGTAGATAAAAAGCACACATTGGATATTGCTTTGAGCATGGTGAAGTTATTAATTACACTTTGGATGGTGTATCAATACACCCAGTCACTACAAAGATACAGGCGTCCTTCTTAACTCAGTTGCTGGAGAGGAAGGAAACTGCTCAGGGATTTCACCATGTGGCCAGTGGTGACTTTAAAATAGTTACAGAGTTTAATGGCTGTGATAGGAGAAAACTGAGGATGGATCAACAACATTGTAGTTACTCCACAATACTAACCTAAATGACAGAAGGAATACAAATATTTCAAAACATGCATCCTGTTTGCAATAAGGCACTAAAGTAAATTTGCAAAAAAAAAAGTCAAAGTAATGAACTTTAAGTCCTGAATACAAAGCGCTATGTTTGGAACAAATCCAACACAACACATCACTGAGTACCACTCTTCATATTTTCAAACATGGTGGTGGCGGCATCATGTTATGGGTATGCTTGTCATCGGCAAGGACTAGAAAGTTTTTATTAGGATAAAAATAAACGTAATAGAGCTAAGCACAGCCAAAATCCTAGAGGAAAATGTCTGCTTTCTAACAGACCCCGGGAGACAAATTCACCTTTCAGCAGGAGAATAACCTAACCATCAGATCCTCCTCTCCACCCTCTCCGAGTTGGGCATCTCCGGCACGGCCCACGCTTGGATTGCGTCCTACCTGACAGGTCGCTCCTACCAGGTGGCGTGGCGAGAATCTGTCTCCTCACCACGCGCTCTCACCACTGGTGTCCCCCAGGGCTCTGTTCTAGGCCCTCTCCTATTCTCGCTATACACCAAGTCACTTGGCTCTGTCATAACCTCACATGGTCTCTCCTATCATTGCTATGCAGACGACACACAATTAATCTTCTCCTTTCCCCCTTCTGATGACCAGGTGGCGAATCGCATCTCTGCATGTCTGGCAGACATATCAGTGTGGATGACGGATCACCACCTCAAGCTGAACCTCGGCAAGACGGAGCTGCTCTTCCTCCCGGGGAAGGACTGCCCGTTCCATGATCTCGCCATCACGGTTGACAACTCCATTGTGTCCTCCTCCCAGAACGCTAAGAACCTTGGCGTGATCCTGGACAACACCCTGTCGTTCTCAACTAACATCAAGGCGGTGGCCCGTTCCTGTAGGTTCATGCTCTACAACATCCGCAGAGTACGACCCTGCCTCACACAGGAAGCGGCGCAGGTCCTAATCCAGGCACTTGTCATCTCCCGTCTGGATTACTGCAACTCGCTGTTGGCTGGGCTCCCTGCCTCTGCCATTAAACCCCTACAACTCATCCAGAACGCCGCAGCCCGTCTGGTGTTCAACCTTCCCAAGTTCTCTCACGTCACCCCGCTCCTCCGCTCTCTCCACTGGCTTCCAGTTGAAGCTCGCATACGCTACAAGACCATGGTGCTTGCCTACGGAGCTGTGAGGGGAACGGCACCTCAGTACCTTCAGGCTCTGATCAGGCCCTACACCCAAACAAGGGCACTGCGTTCATCCACCTCTGGCCTGCTCGCCTCCCTACCACTGAGGAAGTACAGTTCCCGCTCAGCCCAGTCAAAACTGTTCGCTGCTCTGGCACCCCAATGGTGGAACAAACTCCCTCACGACGCCAGGACAGCGGAGTCAATCACCACCTTCCGGAGACACCTGAAACCCCACCTCTTTAAGGAATACCTAGGATAGGATAAAGCAATCCTTCTGACCCCCCCCCCCCCCCTTAAAAGATTTTGATGCACTATTGTAAAGTGGCTGTTCCACTGGATGTCATAAGGTGAATGCACCAATTTGTAAGTCGCTCTGGATAAGAGCGTCTGCTAAATGACTTAAATGTAAATGTAAATGTAAAACACAAGGCCAAATATACACTGGAGTTGCTTACCAAGATGACATTGAATGTTGCTGAGAAGCCTAGTTAAAGTTTTGACTTAAATCGGCTTAAACATCTATGTCTCTTGAAACAATCAATAACCAACTTGGCAGAGCTTGAAGAATTAAAAAAATAATAATGTGCAAATATTGTACAATCCAGGTATGCAAAGCTTTTAGAGTCTTACCAAGAAAAACACAGCTGTATTCGCTGCCAAAGGTGATTCTAACATGTATTGACTCAGGAGTGTGAATACTTATGTAAATAATATATTTCTGTATTTCATTTTCAATACATTTGCAAAAATGTCTAAAAACATGTTTTCACTTTGTCATTAAGGGGGTATTGTGTGTAGATGGGTAATACATTTTTTTTTAATCCATTTTGAATTCCAGCTGTAACACAACTTATTTATTTTTTATTTTCCCTTTATTTAACTAGGCAAATCAGTTAAGAACAAATTCTTATTTACAATGACGACCTAGGAACAGTGGGTTAACTGCCTTGTTCAGGGGCAGAACGACAGATTCGATCTAGCTGGCCCAACGCTCTAACCACTAGGCTACCTACCGCCCTCGAGACTAACTTAAACCTTTTGTCAATAGGGGGAGCAGTTAGCATTATTTTTTTCTGGGTGTCGCCAAATTAAACTGCCTCGTGCTCAATTCTTGCTCGTACAATATGCATATTATTAATTCTATTGGATAGAAAACACTCTCTAGTTTCATAAACCGTTGGAATTATGTCTGTGGGTGACCCAGAACTCTTTCTACAGCGAAACCCATGACAGGTACTGCGATGGTCTGAGAGCGAAGCTCTGGTCTCAGATCAGTTTTAAAAGTCTGTGTGTATCCTATGGAACGACATGAACTGCACCCGCCTTCCCCTGGATGTCAGTAACCAATGAGAAGTGGAATGGGCTTGCTACGTAGCTCTCAGAGGTTATAAAAGGCCAAGGAGTGAGGGGAGCCTTCCTTTCGACGCTGACCATTGCGCAGAGAGGGACCTCAGGATGCCATTTTTAAACGCTCAATTATCAACGTTAGATGTATCCGTCTGTAATTTAATTAGATATAGGTGTTAGAAGCATCATAACGAAGCTATTTTAAACCGAGTTATATCAGATTATGCGAGTATATTGCTATTTTTCGGAATTTCCTCAGTATTGCGCCTTGAGGATTTGGACACGTTGGGGCAAAATAGCTATTGTTAGCTATTGTTAGCTGCTATATCAGAAGTTGAATGCAACGTTTTACAACCAAGCAACGATTCTTTTGGACAAAGGACCACCATGCCAAGATTCTGATGGAAGCTCGTCGAAAAGTAAGAGCTATTTATGATGTTATTCCGTTTTTATGTGGAAAAATGTAAACTCCATAATGGCGATTAGTGACGCGATTATTGCAGCACTAGTCTGGCTGTAACGCACACTGTATGTCTAGTAACGTTAATTTTAAAAATCTAACTCAGCGGTTGCATTAATAACTAATGCATCTTTCATTTCATGTCCAACCTGTATTTTTTTTGTCAAGTTTATGAATAGTTTTTGATAAAAATATTTGTATTTTCAAAATGGCGCCGGGCAGATTGCTTGAGTAGTTGAACACTATTTACATTGTGTAAGCACGATTTGTGCCGCTAAATATGCACATTTTCGATCAAACTCTATATGGATTGTGTAATATGATGTTACAGGAGTGTCATCGGAAGAATTCTGAGAAGGTTAGTGAAAAAATTAATATGTTTTGGGGATGATAACGATATCGCTCTCTTTGGCTTGAATCAGTGCTCGGGTAACGTTTGCATATGTGGTATGCTAATATAACGATTTATTGTGTTTTCGCCGTAAAACACTTAGAAAATCTGAAATGTTGTCTGAATTCACAAGATCTGTGTCTTTCCATTGCTATGTGCTGTGTATTTTTAAGAAATGTTTTATGATGAGTAAATTGGTAATACAAGTTGCTCTCTGTAGTAATTCTAGTCGCTTTGGTGAGATTTGTGATGGTGGCTGCAATGGCAAACTATGATTTATACCTGAAATATGCACATTTTTCTAACAAAACCTATCCTATACCATAAATATGTTATCAGACTGTCATCTGATGAGGTTTTTTCTTGGTTAGTGGCTATCAATATCTTAGTTTAGCCAAATTGGTGATAGCTACTGGTGGAGAGAAAAAATGGTGGACAAAGAAAAATGGTGTCTTTTGCTAACATGGTTAGCTAATAGATTTACATATTTTGTCTTCCCTGTAAAACATTTTAAAAATCTGAAATGGTGACTTTATTCACAAGATCTGTATCTTTCATTTGGTGTCTTGGACTTGTGATTTAATGATATTTAGATGCTACTATTTAAATGTGACGCTATGCTAGCGATGCTAATCAGTGTGGGGGGGGGTGGGGGGTGATCCCGGATCCGGGTTTCTGAGGCGGTAAAAGTTAATGTGAAATAAGTCAAGGGGTATGAATACTTTCTGAAAGCATTGTATGTGTGTGTGTTGTATGTATAGGCCTTATGTACCAGGTCTTTATTGAAAAATGTATTTCTATCTCAACGAGACAAACCTGGTTCAATAAAGGTTCAATCAAGAAGGCCTGAATGTGAACGGGTTACACATATATTTTTTATTTATGTATAGGCCTAAATGTGGATGGGTAACATAAGACACAACGTGTTATTTGTTTCGCCATGGGGTCAGGGGGTTAGAGTGTAGCCGTTGTAGATGCATACGATGGGTATCCAGTAAAGTTCATCATGTGTAGCAAAGCGGATGGATCTGCGAGCCCAGTGGGTTTGTTCATAATAGTCTTGACTACCTGTGTGAGTCAGTGAGGTCACATGGAGGTGCCTGCCTTCATTCATCAGTCACACGTTTACCTGCCTCCTGCTCCCACTTTGTGCAAGGTGAAAGAAAGATGTCGAGCTACGGATAGACAAACAGATGTGGCTTGTGGGGGACTAGAGACACGGACAGGTCTAGATCAGTGGAAAAGGACATGCTGGTTAGAGTCAATGGTGTATGTCCATGGTTAGTGAACTGATGACATTGACCCCGTTTACATGCACACCAATATCCCGTTATTATTCGGGATACTCAAGTATTCTATTTTTGAGTTGACGCATATAAACATCATATCCCGTTTACAATAACCGCAAAAAGCTTGTATCACGGTCATAAGAAAGCCAGATAAGATGCCTGGGATATGCGGATGGGATACTGTAGCACGTAAACATCTTATGCCATTTACTGTTGATTTTCCGGCTCAGTTGTGCATATCATGGGTGTTGTGCATTTTAGGGTGTTGTGTGATGATCTTTTTATCTGATTATCAAACAAATCACTTAACAAGTAGCCTACCTGTGCAGTTCCAACCACCATTATTAATTCCATAATAATTTTGCCTACTATAATTCATTTCCGATATTTCAAATCAAGTTTCTGCTTATAATTTCCGACATTTGGTAGGCCATTTGTTTGTAAACTGTAGTTTGATAGCCTACATGCAGCTTTGCTTCTGTCATAACTTGTTGCCCCAGAACACTAAATAAATTAGTGCTCACCAGAATAATCTCTTATTTCAATAGAATGAATACATTAATCTAGTTAACACCAGTAAAGTTGTTTCGTTTAGGAACCGGGGAGGAAACACAATATCTGTGCAATTGGTCCTGTGCAAAATGTCCAAATGCCATCAGTTTGACTGGTTTTAAGGAAAGGAAAAGCTAAGAAAACGACTAAACAAGTTTCTGATAAGACTTTCTGATAAGACAGTTCGTCTTGGCTGCATATTTGATGTGGTTGAAATACTGTCTGCTTGCATAACAGTGTCAAAGACAAAACATTACACGCACATTCACATTTTCTCAAGAGATACTAAAAGAAAGAAATCAGACTTTTCCACTCCTGTTCCAGACACAAAATTAACATTTGTTGTCTAATTTTACTGTAAGAAATGCTGAAATTCTGCAGGAGTTAATATTATATTACTCTACATGTGAGAGGTTACAGACCTACAGTCAGTGTCCAGA
The DNA here is from genome assembly GCF_029448725.1 of Salvelinus fontinalis. NCBI lineage: Eukaryota > Metazoa > Chordata > Actinopteri > Salmoniformes > Salmonidae > Salvelinus > Salvelinus fontinalis. Next base: position 18,198,517 of record NC_074668.1, read on the forward strand.
TTTCAGTTACTATTCCATTTAACCCATCTGAACTTCAATGAGGAATATTCTGTTTATTCATGGATACAGGGATACTCGTGAGCAGGATATCAAAGGTGCATGTAAACAGCTTATCCCGAACAAGACCTTAAGCGGGATATGAGCTACTATCTGGAATACTGTGCGCATGTAAACGTGGTCAAAGCTGCCTAGTCAAGTTGTGGTCAGAGTGCGGTCTGGTCTTCTCTCACCTTTCATGAGTGGAGAAGGTTCCAGCACGGTCAGGAGGGAGCTCTGGAACACCATGCTGACAGTCCGCATCACAAATACCCGCCTCATCAGAGAGCCAATACTGTGGAGACACACAAGACAGACAACCAGTCACAAATGCCATTTGACACACACACAGGCAAAGAATACTGTGTAGTATGTGTATGCTAACAAAAACAAACACCATATTTCCTTCTACAGTAGCACACACACCCACACTCCAGGGTTTCCATGAGGAAAATGTGGCACCAGACATTTGACTGGTAGCATTTTAATTTATTGGACATTCGAGAATTTTTTTAACCTCTTTTCTCCCCAATTTCGTGGTATCCAATTGGTTGTTACAGTCTTGTCCCATAGCTGCCACTCCCGTACGGACTTGCGAGAGGCGAAGGTCGAGAGCCGTGCATCCTCCGAAACACAACCCAGCCAAGCCACAATGCTTCTTGACACAATGCCCGCTTAACCCGGAAGCCAACCGCACCAATGTGTTGGCGGAAACACCGTACACCTGGCGACCGTGTCAGCGTGTATTGCGCCCGGCCCGCCACAGGAATCACTAGTGCGCGAAGGGACAAGAACATCCCTGCCAAACCCTCCCCTAACCCGGACGACGCTGGGCCAATTGTGCGCCGCCCTATGGGTCTCCTGGTCGCGGCCGGCTGCGACAGAGCCTGGAATCAAACCAGGATCTCTTGTGGCACAGCTAGCACTGCGATACCTGACATTTGAGAAATTTACCAAACCCATACGTAACATGATCAGGGCGTCCACCCACGGTATTCAGAATGACAGAAATCACATTTTAATTATAGTAATTAATCTTAACAAATCATGAACCTCAAGGAGGAACGGTGTGGATCTTCTTGCCGAATTCCATTTAAAGATGTTAGAATAACTCCCACATTTACTTTTGCTAAGCCAACAAGACGAGTAATGAACAACCAAACCACAAGCCTATGTCAATCTACTAACCCCAATTTCTTATTTGTTTAGGCTCTGTAATCCAGCACTTTGAATCTGAAATGATACAATGACTATGAAGTGCAGACTGTCAGCTTAATTTGAGTGTATTTTCATCCATATCAGGTGAACCATTTAAAAATGAATGGTAAATAATGTAATCATTGCGTGCTAGGAATATGGGACTACTTTAATACACATAAGTGAATTTGTCCCAATATTTGTTGTCACCTAAAATGAAGGGACTATGTACAAGAAGTGGTGTAATTTCTAAACGGTTCACCCACTATGAATGAAAATACCCTCAAATTAAAGCTGACAGTCTGCACTTTAAACTCGCTCATTGTATAATTTCAAATCCAAAGTGCTGGATTACAGACCCAAAACAAAACAAACAAAACATGTGTCACTATCTCGATACTTTTGGAGCTCACTGTAGGTTACTGGTTTCAATAATATAAAGTTTTTATAAAATAATTGCATCCACATTTGGTCTTATTTTGGCTAGACTACTTTAAAGAATGGTAAACATGCCTCATAATATGTAGTATAATGTTCAGGTTTCAAACTATTTAGTATATGTTTTCCAAATGCATACGGCCTCCAGCTCATTGCAAAGTGGTGTGTGACGCACTGAAGCCTACCTGCCATTATAGGCACTTAGAATGGCGAATGGGAAGTGCACTTCAAATACCAGTTGAGAAATAAAAATAGTATCTCATTTTTATCATGCTATCAAAATTGTTTTTAACATGAGATTTTAGTTAGAATTGTTGCACAATTGATTGGGCTTATAAAAGCACATTTCCCTCCAGCAGCACCAGGAGCTGTAGCTGCAGGTCTCGTGCTGTCAAAGATGTTCAGCTTAAACTAGGCTCTGTATGCTAGGCTCTACATGCTAGGCTTTGTATGCTAGGCTCTGTATGCTAGGCTCTGTATGCTAGGTTCTGTATGCTAGACTCTGTATGCTAGGCTCTGTATGCTAGGCTCTGTATGCTAGGTTCTGTATGCTAGACTCTATATGCTAGACTCCGTATGCTAGGCTCTGTATGCTAGGCTCTGTATGCTAGGTTCTGTATGCTAGACTCTGTATGCTAGACTCTGTATGCTAGACTCCGTATGCTAGGCTCTGTATGTTAGGTTCTGTATGCTAGGCTCTGTATGCTAGACTCTGTATGCTAGGCTCTGTATGCTAGGCTCTGTATGCTAGGCTCTGTATGCTAGGTTCTGTATGCTAGGCTCTGTATGCTAGACTCTGTATGCTAGGTTCTGTATGCTAGACGCTGTATGCTAGACGCTGTATGCTAGACTCTGTATGCTAGACTCCGTATGCTAGGCTCTGTATGCTAGGCTCTGTATGCTAGGTTCTGTATGCTAGACTCTGTATGCTCGACTCTGTATGCTGGGCTCTGTATGCTAGGCTCTGTATGCTAGGCTCTGTATGCTGTGCGTGTGTGATAAATAAGAATCATAACGACTAACAAAAATATACACATGCCAATTTAATTCCACTAAATTATGGAAATTAACCCATAGACCAATAAGCATGACTGGTCAAATGTATTTACATCAACTGGCATTTCCATCAATGAATAGGCTAAAAGGCTTTATTTTGCTATGGGATTTTTTTTCCTCTCCCAGACAATTGGCCGGTGCAAATTTTATTTATCAGCTTAAAAAATATATATTGGGGGGGATTGGAGGGACGCCATGTGCGACTGACGTGTTTTCCGTTTGCTCCCGTGGTATTTTTAAAGTTTATGTGAATTTTGCAGCAGAACCGTATTTATTTTCATATATTATTTTGGTGATCCCTTCCCGTAAAAACCAAGACTACTTTACTTCCAAATGTCAGCATGTCGACGAAACATAAGGCTAAAAGCATGACTTTGAGAAAACCCGGCCTACAAGACACACTCTCATCACCGCCCTCTCCTGAGCCTGACGGCCCGGGGACTGACACTTTACCCGGGGGGGCGGCTTGGCCTGGCGGCGCTGAAATGAACATTCTCGAGGCCATCAAACTACTACACTCTGAGATAGTTGAAATGAAAACGGAGGTGGTTAATACGATTGAGGCCCGAATAAAGGAGGTTTCTGATACTTTAAAAGCAGATCTAACCATCCTGCGGAACGAGACGGTGCCAGCAATCACATCACTCAAAACAACAATGGCGTCGCACACTACAACGATTGCAGCACTGGAGACCTCCGCTACAAATGTCTCCGACTTAACTACATCCCTGGAGGCTGACGTGAAACGCCTCGCTGCGGATTTGAAAAAGGTGAAGGAGAGCTGTGTAAGTTTAGAGGGATTCTCTCGCCGCAATAACCTGAGACTTGTATCAGTCCCAGAATCAGCGGAAATGCCTCGCGCCACGGATTTCGTTTCTGGGCTGCTGAAGGATGTTCTTGCCTTAGATGAAAAGCCCCTGATTGATCGTGCCCACCGGTCGCTGCGCCCAAAGCCCCGGGATGGGGAGAGGCCCCGTGACATAATTCTTCGAGTGCACTTTTTCCATGAGAAGATGGAGATTCTCCGACGAGCCCGCAATACCACTCTGAGCTTTCAAGGACAGAGCTTCTCCATCTACCAGGACTACTCCCCCACTGTTTCCAGGCAGCGCGCAGCTTTCGGGCAGGCCAAGCGACTACTTCGGGACCATCCAGGTGTGAAGTACGGTCTGCGATTCCCGGCCCGTTTATGGCTATCTCATGATGGTAAAGACTACACATTTGATTCTCCGGATGAGGCTCTCTCTCACATTCAACGTCACATCAAGAAGTCTTGAACTTGCTCATAGTTCAGCAACTGTTGCTTGCGAACTGTGGATAGTAAGTAACCCACCTGTGGTACAATTATGTTTAGCTACAACATGCTAATTTTGTATAGTTGGGGAGTTGGCGAACCCATTCAGGCTTATTTGATGTGATTAAATATTTTGATCATCTAGTGTGCTTGCCTTACAAGCATTCAGTCATTTTAATTTCATTGTATTGAGGTTTTACTTTACTCCTGTGTTTCTAGGCTGTCTTGCTCACCTATTCAGTTTGTTTACATAGTGTCTCAATGACTCAAAATATTCTTGGCTATTTGTTTACTACATCCGTTTGCATTGACCCAGTAAACAGTAAAGGCTTCCCGAGGCGACACGTTTTTTGGGGTCCTCACTTAAATTTTAAAAGTTCTGAGCGTCATTTATGCCCAGCAAGCGTTCAACGTTGCGCACACGTTGTTTTTTGGTATTGGTTGTAAGCTGTCTCAGCATTCGACTAGACAACTATTATAATAATAATCATTATTGTTATTTTTGATTGTCTTACTACGATTTCCTTACTTCAAATTAGGTCTTCGGCTGAGAGCCTTTATACATTTTATTTATTTTCTCTCTCAAATGCCTGTTATAAGACTGGGAATATAATTATATACATCTACAAGTGGTGCTTTTGTAATTTCGTTTGCACAAGGGATTCACTTTTATTTATTTTTTTATTTAAAAAATGATTCTCTTTTTTTTTTTTTTTTTTTTTTTTTTTTGCTGTTTGATCCACTAACAAAACGCGACTTTAAAGAGCGGGACTGTGGGTTTAGGTTTAAGACCGCACTCTCACAGACATACTGTGCGAAGAGAACATGTTCTATTTAGGCTTGTACCTCGTTTGGGGAGGTACTGTCTGGGATGGGGGGAGGGGGGGGGGGGAGGGGTTGAATTGTTCAGTTCTAATGTTGTCATTCTGTCTTTTTCGTTTTTTTTTCTGTACTTTTTCCAAACATCTACCACCGTACATTATTACTCTGAGACAAGTTATTCTGGGGTTTTTGGGCGCTCATTGCTTTTCCATTCTATGCTCTAATGACAGGGTTGTATAACGGGAATGCCCAGAGGGGCCGAAACAATGCGATCAAGTACATTTCGTGGAACATCAAAGGGGTTAATAACCCAGTGAAGCGTAAGAGGGTGTTGACACACTTAAAGGGTTTGAATGCAAATATTGCATTCCTACAAGAGACTCACTTGAGGACTGGTGAGCACTTTAGGATGCGTAGGGACTGGGTTGGTCAAGTGTTCCACTCTAACTTTCATAGTAAATCAAGAGGGGCTGCCATTTTGGTTGATAAAGCTACTCCCTTTGTAGCTTCTGAGGTTATCGCTGATCCTAAGGGACGATACATCATAGTAACCGGTAAGCTGTTTTCTACCCCTCTTGTGTTGGCTAGTGTTTATGCTCCCAATTGGGATGACACAAGTTTCATTTCTTCCTTTTTGTCTGCTATACCCAATTTAGATTCTCATTTGTTGATTTTAGGGGGGGATTTCAACTGCAAAATGTCCCCAGTTCTTGACAAGTCCTCACGAACAACTACAGGCCCATCTAAATGTGCCCTACTTATTCAAGCCTTTCTTCAGAAATATGCCATGTTTGAGGCCTGGCGTTTCCTACATCCTACAGATAGACAGTATTCCTTTTATTCTCATGTCCATCAAACATACTCCCGGATTGATTACTTCTTTTTGGACAAAAAACTTCTGCCTAACCTTCGGCAGTGTACTTACAAGAGTATTGTTATTTCTGACCATTCACCATTAGTGCTTGAACTAGAGTTTCCCCAGCGACCTCCTATGTGTTATCAATGGCGTCTCAACCCCATTTTACTCTCAGATAAGGAGTTTGTCAATTTAATTTCTTCTGAAATCACCTTATTCCTAGAAACTAATTCAACACCAGGTATGTCCTGCTCTACCATATGGGAGTCTCTCAAAGCATACCTACGTGGCCAAATTATCTCTTATACAGCCAACCAAAACAGAGTTCGCTCTCAGCGACTTCGGGACCTGAGCGAATCCATAGCCACATTGGATGAGAAGTATGCTACTGTTCCTTCCTCTGATCTGCATAAAGAGCGCCAACTACTCCAATCTGAATTTGATGAGCTTTCTACCAGGCAAGCTGAACAGTTACTCTTGCGAGCTCGGTACAGAGTGTATGAACAAGGCGACAAGGCCAGTAAACTCCTTGCACATCAGATCCGTAAGTCTGAGGCCTCACGTTTAATCCCACAAATAAGGACCCCGTCTGGTGCCACCACAGTTATACATAAAGAGATCAATGATCAATTCAAACAATTTTACTCTGCGCTATACACCTCTGAATCCCCTCAAAACCCTTTGCTGATTGATTCCTTCTTTAATGGCCTGAATATGCCTTCAATTGATACAGACACCCATGACTGTCTAGAAGAAGAATTTACACCTGAGGAGATTGCAACAGCAGTGTCCGCAATGAAAAGTGGTAAATCACCGGGTCCGGATGGTTTTCCAACCGAATTTTACAGGACGTTTTCTGGTCTGCTTTGCCCATTCTTGTCTCGACTATTTGCAGAGTGCCTTGATACCTCAAAGCTACCGCCTACTCTTTATCAGGCTTCAATTTCATTACTATTAAAGAAAAACAAAGACCCCCTGGAATGTGGATCCTATCGCCCAATCTCGCTTTTAACCTGTTGGGGATGGGGGCGCTGTTTAGACTATTTATGCTAATGTGGCTAATTTTTTAAACGGCTTCCCACAAAATCCTTGATCGTACAATATGCATATTATTATTATTATTGGATAGAAAACAGTCTATAGTTTCTATAGGAGTTGAAATTTTGTCTCTAAGTGGAACAGAGCCCATTCTACAGCAATTTCCCTGACATGGAGTCAGATTTGAGAAATGTTGGCCACTTTTCTGAAGTCAGTTAAAAGGGCACTGTCGTTGCTATGACTATACGGACACTTCTTACGTCTTCCCCTGGATGCCTTTACGTGATGACGATTCCAACGGGCTCGATTGCGCGTTCACAGGCCCTACAAATGAAAAAACTCTGAAGCTAGTCATTCTTTGGGAGCTGCGTAACGCGCGTGGAAGACACCGACCCTCTCCTGTTCCAAGCGTTAGTTTAGCCTGTTATATTTCTCCGGTCATCTTTTCACTCGTTATAGGAGTTACAAACATCATAAAGTAGTTAATTTAAAGCGTTTTATAGCAATTTATATCCGTTTAGTGCGATTTTGGGACATTTATTTTTGCAACGATGTGAAAAGTTGGGCACGCTTTTCAGTTCATCCCGAACGTAGTTGACATTTCCACATGGCAAGAGGACAGCTTTCCACCAAAAGACGATTTCTCCCAAGAAAGGATCCTTTGCCCAAGATACTGATGGAAGAACAGCTCAAGGTAGGACATTTTTATTATGATAAATCGTGTTTCTGTCGAAACATTTTAGTGGCTTAGGACGCCATGTTTTTTGACGTAGCTTCGCTTGGCGCAAACTGTATTGAAAAGTAAGGATAAATTAAAAAATGTAATAACGCAATTGTATTAAGAATTAAATTGTCTATCAATCCCTGTCCACCCTATGTTTTTTAGTCACGTTTATGAGTATTTATGTATAAGAGTAGATCACTGTCTAAGTGGCGCAAGGACATTTTCTGACCAGCTGAGCTACATTTCACATTGTCTAACCATGATTTTGGTGGCTAAATATAAACATTTTCGATCAAACTGTATATGCATGTTGTAATGTGATGTTACAGGAGTGTCATCGGAAGAATTCTGAGAAGGTTAGTGAAAAAATTAATATCTTTTGGCGATGTTGACTTTTATCGCTCACTTTGGCTAGAATCAATGCTGGGCTGCTAATTGCTATGTGCTAAGCTAATATAACGATTTATTGTGTTTTCGCTGTAAGACACTTAGAAAATCTGAAATATTGTCTGTATTCACAGGATCTGTGTCTTTCGATTCGTGTATGCTGTGTATTTTTACGAAATGTTTGATGATTAGTAGTTAGGTAAACACGTTGCTCATTGTAATTATTCTAGTCCATTTGTGATGGTGGGTGCAATTGTAAACTATGCCATATACCTGAAATATGCACTTTTTTCTAACAAAACCTATCCCATACCATAAATATGTTATCAGACTGTCATCTAATGAGTTTTTTTGTTGGTTAGGGGCTATAAATATCTTAGTTTAGCCGAATTGGTGATGGCTACTGGTGTTGGTGGACAAATAAAAGATGGTGGATTATGCTAATGTGTTTTTAGGTAATAGATGTACATCTTTACATATTGTGTCTTCCCTGTAAAACATTTTAAAAATCGGAAATGTTGACTGGATTCATAAGATCTGTGTCTTTCATTAGCTGTATTGGACTTTAATGTGTGAAAGTTAAATATTTTAAAAAAATATTTTTTTTGAATTTCGCGGCACTGGTTTTTCAGTGGGGGGGGGGGGGGGTGTGCCGCTAGCGCCACGCTGATCCTAGACAGGTTAAACTGTGATTACAAAATTCTAGCCAAGCTTTTAGCCATCCGTATGGAAGGCTCGCTGCACCAAGTAATACACTCTGACCAGACTGGCTTTGTGAGAAATAGGCATTTGTTTTTCAATATTAGGCGCCTTATGAATATACTGTACTCCCCAGCGTCGGAGGACCCAGAGGTAGTGGTCTCACTTGATGCAGAAAAAGCGTTTGACCGCGTTGAGTGGGATTACCTAACAGCTACCCTTTATAGATTTGGCTTTGGTCCCAAATTCATTGCGTGGATAAAGATTCTTTATTTTTCCCCCATGGCTTCGGTACGGACTAACAACTTGTCCTCTGACTATTTTCCCTTGCACCGCGGATCCAGACAGGGCTGTCCACTCTCCCCCTTGTTGTTTGCTTTGGCAATCGAACCTCTCGCCATTGCACTACGCTCTAATGATGCCATTCAAGGAATAATCAGGACGGGCTCAGAGCAGAAAGTCTCGCTATATGCGGATGACCTCCTTTTGTTTATCTCTAACCCTGATACCTCATTGCCACGCGCCTTATCTGTTCTTAAAAGGTTTGGATCAATCTCAGGGTACAAGCTGAATCTAGGCAAGAGTGAGCTTTTTCCTGTAAACAAGGCTGCTTTAAAGTGCTCTTTTACAAGTTCTCAGTTTAGGATTGTCCGGGATCAATTCACCTACTTGGGAGTTAAAGTGACAAGGAAATATTCAAATCTGTTTCAGGAGAACTTGGTTGCTCTAGCAGACAGTTTGAAACAATCTTTTACTTTTTGGAAGTCGCTACCTCTTTCTCTTATCGGAAGGATTAATGTCATTAAAATGAGTGTGTTGCCCAAATTTCTATATTTATTTCAATGTTTACCCATTTTTATTCCAAAATCTTTTTTTATTTCACTGGATCAAACATTCATACATTTCATTTGGGATGGCAAGGTACCACGGATTGGTAAAAAACATTTACAGAAGCCTAGGTCATTGGGGGGTTTAGCTCTACCAAATTTTCAGACATACTATTGGGCTGCAAATTTCAGAGCCCTTCTGTACTTGCTGCAGACTGATCCTACTGGCCCCAGACCACTCTGGGTCCAGATGGAGTCTGAATCGTGTAAACCTGCTGCACTTTCTTCTGTGTTGTGCTCGTCTCTCCCAGTGTCCCTAGGCAAAAGGTGTGTCAACCCAATTGTAAAGCAGTCTCTTAAAATTTGGAATCAGTTCCGTTTAGCCTTTGGCCTCCGAGGCTTTTCTCTATCAGGCCCAATCAATCAGAACATTTTATTTCCTCCATCTTTGAATGATGGGGCTTTTGGCATCTGGCACTCACTAGGCCTCTCCTCACTAGCCCAATTATTCTTTGATGACACATTTGCCTCTTTTGCTCAGCTACAGGAAAGGTTCAACCTCCCCCAATCCCACTTTTTCCGCTATCTCCAGACTAGGAACTTTGTCAGAGCTAACACACCTGAATTTCCCCATAGGCCTGCGAATACAGCTATAGAGAGCATCTTGGAGCTGAACAAGCTTCCTAGGGGCACAATTTCAGATGTATATGCAATCATTCATGACTTACAGAACCCCTCTTTGGTGCCTTTAAAGACTCGATGGGAAAAGGATTTGGGGGAGGAACTTGGGGAAGACACCTGGGAATCTGTACTGCGCAGGGTGCATTCGTCCTCTTTTAGCACTAGACACAGCCTCATTCAATTCAAGGTGGTTCACCGTATCCACTGGTCTGGGGCCAGACTTGGAAGAATATTCTCTGATTTTGATCCTACCTGTGTCAGATGTAAAATTGAACCAGCCACACTGTTGCATATGTTCTGGGGCTGTCATAAACTGTCAGGTTTCTGGGAATTAATATTTAAATGTTTCTCTGATATATATGACACTGTTATAGATCCGTCTCCCCTTACAGCCCTTTTTGGTGTACTGCCCATAGGTACCCCCCTGTCAAGAATCCAGTCGGACACTGTTGCTTATACAACTCTTTTAGCTAGACGGCTAATACTACAGAACTGGAAGATGGCAGCTCCCCCATCTTATACATATTGGGTGAGAGATGTGTTGTGCTCTCTGAAACTAGAAAAAATTAAATTCAATTCACGTGGGAACCCCAAACTGTTTAATGAGGCTTGGGCTCCATTCCGGTGTTACTTTAAACAGTCCATCCTCTGATGGCATTCCTATTAAAACCAAAATAAGTCTGTATTTGACCCCCCTGTGACTTACTTAGGGGTTGGATGAGCATTTCTCTGTGTTTTTTCTGGGGGGGGGGGGGCATTAAGGTTGATGTGCTTATTGATTGTGACCTGCGGATGCCTTGTTCATCTTGCCGGGGCAGAGACTAAGGTGTGAGCTTGTTTTTCCCAGTTATTTTTATTTTTAAATTTTGTTCACGCCTACATAAAATTATTATTATTCATTTTTTATTTTAAAGCATTGTAAACTTTTCATTTTTGGTCCAGTGGATGGTTGGTCTGTGGCCTTGACTGTCTGTGAGTGGTTGCATTTCTCCACCCCATCCCTTGACTGTTTACAGGAACAATGGTGAGGTGGTTGCTCTGTCCCTATACTATAGATTGCCCCTTTAACCTTTGTAGCCTTCTGCCTGGTGTGTTTAACTTGTCTAAAGTATGGTATCTTTAAAGCAATTTTTTTAAAATGTATTATTTGTTTTTTTTTTCTAGTTGAGTATATTATTTATATTGCTTTGTCTTGTCTGTGTGTGTAAAACTTAATAAACAGAGTTTTCAAAAAAAAAATATATATATATTGGCCATAAGCCGGCTATTACCGGCTAACGGAAACCGTGACACACACACAGACACGACGTGTCCCCAGACGCTAATTGATTCCTTGTTAGTCTAAGAGCTGTGTCTCCCGATAGGCATGGCTCATGGGGTAATCAATAACCCAAGGAGCTCCCCACTTCTCACCCTCTTAGAGCATTGCGTTGTGTGTGTGTGTGTGTGTGTGTGTATCTCCCAGGGATTACCTCTGTGCCAATCAGTCCCCAAAGGATCCTGTCAATCAGACAAACCAGACACGTGTCACTGTCTGGTATCTGACATCTATACCATCTGACAAGGACATTACCACATGGACATTACCACAGCTTAGTTTGATTTAACTATGACATGAGAAATAGACCAACTATACTTAAATCTGATACATTTACATTTACATTTAAGTCATTTAGCAGACACTCTTATCCAGAGCGACTTACAAATTGGTGCATTCACCTTAAGACATCCAGTGGAACAGCCACTTTACAATAGTGCATCTAAATATGCAAATAGTATCTGTCCATTCTGTCAGTCTTTACGTCTACAGGCTCTACAACACCTCTCTCATTTCTCCTTCTTTACCCTTTCCACCAGAAAACCAATCTGCTGTCATTCACATGCTAAAAACATTCTTTCCTTCATTTTTATTCTCTCCTTCTCAATGACACTCTTTCAAATCTGTCTCTCTGAGGAGTTGCAGTAGTGATGGGGTGACAGGAGAACCTGCCTCGCTACTGACACCTCACACGGGCCGGGCTGCGATACCATATAGGCTCTCGGGTTGCCGATGGCGATCTGTGTGAGGAGGTCAGTCTCTGACCACGCAGGCGTTTCTGATGGGGCCCAGGATAAATGTTCAAATTTGATTTGAGAGCATTGAGACGGCTTGGTGGATTAGCTTTGTGTAGTATGTATATGTGTGCTTGTGTGTTGGGAGGTGGGGGAGAGTGGTGGGGAGTCATTCTGTGGGAATCTGGACTGGGTGTACAGTGTCAGGTGAACGCACCTCTGTGTGTGAAAATGTGACTATTCTGCCCGAGTCCTAACGAAGACATCAAAACTATGAAATAACACATATGGAATCATGTAGTAACCAAAAAAAGTGTTAAACAAATCAAAATATGTTTAATAAAGATTAGGGGGATAAAAATTAGGGGGAAGGGTAGGAAGGAGGACAGAGGAAGAGTGAGAGAAAAATAGACGGATGTTGAGGATAGCAACAGAGAGTCTGAGAAACAAACTGCACAATTCCTTCTCTTTCCCACTCTATCCCTATTCCTTGATAGGATGTTTCTCTCTTTGCTTCTGAACTATTCTCTACATTTTGTGAAGGTATCCATTGATTCACTGCATGGCAGCTAAGTGAAATTGTTCTCTCTCAGACCCAACTCAATCAGGGCACTGTGACGCCCTACCCGCATTTCAGTGCCGATGGGGATGCAGGCATCTTGGATAAGGCCATCAAGGCCAAAGGTGAGGTTGTCTCTCTCTCTCTCTCTCTCTCTCACACGCACGCACGCACGCACGCACCCCCCCCCCCCCCCCCCCCCCCCCCCCCCCCCCAAGTGGGTGATATCTGTGCACAGAAAGGGACGCTAAAATGGGCACTATCTGAGATAGTGTTGCTTCCAAACGCTAACAGGAGAGTGCTGCCTCTGAACGCTAACAAGAGAGTGCTGCCTCTGAACGCTAACAAGAGAGTGCTGCCTCTGAACGCTAACAAGAGAGTGCTGCCCCTGAACGCTAACAAGAGAGTGCTGCCTCTGAACGCTAACAAGAGAGTGCTGCCTCTGAACGCTAACAAGAGAGTGCTGCCTCTGAACGCTAACAAGAGAGTGCTGCCTCTGAACGCTAACAAGAGAGTGCTGCCCCTGAACGCTAACAAGAGAGTGCTGCCTCTGAACGCTAACAAGAGAGTGCTGCCTCTGAACGCTAACAAGAGAGTGCTGCCTCTGAACGCTAACAGGAGAGTGCTGCCTCTGAACGCTAACAAGAGAGTGCTGCCTCTGAACGCTAACAGGAGAGTGTTACGTCTGAACGCTAACAGGAGAGTGCTGCCTCTGAACGCTAACAAGAGAGTGCTGCCCCTGAACGCTAACAAGAGAGTGCTGCCTCTGAACGCTAACAAGAGAGTGCTGCCTCTGAACGCTAACAAGAGAGTGCTGCCTCTGAACGCTAACAAGAGAGTGCTGCCTCTGAACGCTAACAGGAGAGTGCTGCCTCTGAACGCTAACAAGAGAGTGCTGCCTCTGAACGCTAACAGGAGAGTGTTACGTCTGAACGCTAACAGGAGAGTGCTGCCTCTGAACGCTAACAAGAGAGTGCTGCCCCTGAGCGCTAACAAGAGAGTGCTGCCTCTGAACGCTAACAGGAGAGTGCTGCCTCTGAACGCTAACAGGAGAGTGCTGCCTCTGAACGCTAACAGGAGAGTGCTGCCTCTGAACGCTAACAGGAGAGTGCTACGTCTGAACGCTAACAGGAGAGTGCTACGTCTGAACGCTAACAGGAGAGTGTTACGTCTGAACGCTAACAGGAGAGTGTTACGTCTGAACGCTAACAGGAGAGTGTTACGTCTGAACGCTAACAGGAGAGTGTTACGTCTGAACGCTAACAGGACAGTGTTACGTCTGAACGCTAACAGGAGAGTGTTACGTCTGAATGCTAACAGGAGAGTGTTACGTCTGAACGCTAACAGGAGAGTGTTACGTTTGAACGCTAACAGGAGAGTGTTACGTTTGAACGCTAACAGGAGAGTGTTACGTCTGAACGCTAACAGGAGAGTGTTACGTCTGAACGCTAACAGGAGAGTGTTACGTCTGAACGCTAACAGGAGAGTGTTACGTCTGAACGCTAACAGGAGAGTGTTACGTCTGAACGCTAACAGGAGAGTGCTGCCTCTGAACGCTACCTGAACTGGGAGAGCAGCAGGCCACCGAGGGAGGAGCCACAGATTGAGAAGCACATGGCGATCATGCCGTTCCAGAACCCCAGCTCCCGGGCTGTCATGTGATGGTCCAAAAGGAAGAGAGGGAACATGGTCACCGCACCCTGCTCACCTGTGGATAGAGAGAGAGAGAGAGAGAGAGAGAGCGACAGAGACAGAGACAGAGACAGAGACAGAGACAGAGAGAGAGAGAGAGAGAGAGAGAGAGAGAGAGGACAAACCAGTTGGAGTTCAGGTTAGACAAAAGAGAGTTAGACTCTAAACACAAATCTGTTCATCTGTAGTTTTAGTCGTTTTATCTACAACATAGCCAAGAGTCAACTACAAAGGATTAGCCATTGTTGGAAATAAACACACTCAAAAACACCCACAATCCACCTTCCTGTGACAGAGCTATTTAAAGGAAAAAAAGAAGAAGAAAACAATAGTGGATGTCTTCACTGTGTATGACAATTCCAACTTTCTTAAACACTGTGACAGTGAACAAAGCAGTTACTTTTAATAGACTGGACAATGTTATATTGGTGCTTTCTTAATCTAACAACATACACTATTCCTAGATAGTATCAATAATAGATGTAAAAAAAAAAACAATGAATAACATGCGTCATTTTTCAAAAGGGCCTAATGTAAAACTTCCTCAGATAACACAAGCCTCAGTCACAGAGCTTTCGGGTGAAATAAAAGTCTGTCAGTGAGACAATAGTGTCTCTGTCGCTGTGTGGTTTCGAAAGCGGGACAATGTTCTGCCGAACGACACTGTAAAATATTCAGCGCTGACGCCATTATTAATGGAGAGTGACTTCACAAAGACAGGGAGACGGAGTGTTGAGTGACAGCTCAGAGACTGCTGTCAAAGAGACGACACACACACACACACACACACACACACACACACACACACTTGGCCAGAAGAAAAACAAAAATAGAGAGAGAATCTTTCACATGAAATGGAGAAGGATATCAAAAAGAGTTCTTAGAGAAGACGCTGAAAACCTCCTGGCACACGGGAACGCTACGACAACGTACACGTTATGACAACGCTATGTGACAGCCAAGCTAAATGTATGGCAGGAGAATGAGAGGGATAAACAGAGGTTGCTATGATGACATATTCATTCAGCGTCTATATTCTATATTCCAAGGCAGCACTAACAGCTATCAGCTACTGTACTACTCACTATTTCCCACCATCACCGGTTGAAACCTGGGGAACTTTTTATCATCCAACAGGGTAGATAGTTTGAGCATTTGTCATTACGGCAAGACATTACTTAAATGGGCAATCTGCCATTGCTACATCAATTTTTTGACTTTGAAATGATCGATATACACCCATTGATTCTTGAAGAATATATACTGAGTGTACAAAACATTAGGAACACATACCTAATATTGAGTTGCACCCCATTTTGCCCTCAGAACAGCCTCAATTTGTCAGGGCATGGACTCTACAAGCTATTGAAAGCGTTTCACAGGGATTCTGGCCGATATTGACTACAATGCTTCCCACAAATGTGTCAAGTTGGCTGGATGTCCTTTGGGTAGTTGACCATTCTTGATACACATGGGAAACTGTTGAGAGTGAAAAACCCTCAAACTAGTGAGCCTGGCACCTATTGCCATTCCCTGTTCAAAGGCACTTAAATCTTTTGTTTTGCCCATTCAACCTCTGAATGGCACACACACAATCCATGTCTCAATTGTCTCAAGGCTTAAAAAGCATTTTTTTTACCTGTCTCCTCCCCTTCATATACACTGATTGAAGTGGATTTAACAAGTGACATCAATAAGGGGTCATAGCTTTCACGTGGATTCACCTGGTCAGTCTGTGTCATGGAAACAGCAGGTGTTCCTAATGTTTTGTACACTCAGTGTAATTCAAATGCCTCAAGAGCTTAGTTAAATTCTTTTACTCCATCAAGACCCCAAATATACATTTGTTTTACTCTTTTGTTTGTAAACAGTGTAGGTCTTATTGTAAACAAACACTGCATCAAAATAGCCAAAAAATATGGTTATAACTATAATTTTGATGTCATATTTAATTTTTACATTTGAGTCATTTAGCAGACGCTCTTATCCAGAGTGACTTACAGTTAGTGCATTCATCTTAAGATAGTTAGGTGGGACAACCACATATCACTGTCATAGTAAGTACATTTTATAGTGTTAGTTCACAAAATGCATTTTTATGCAGGGGGGGGGGGGGGGGGGGGTGCTCTGCTGTCCTAGCTTAAGGGGGAAGCCAGTTCCACCATTGGGTTGTGCAAGGGAAGAGAAGAGCTTGGACTGGGCTGAGCAGGAGCTGTCCTCACATAGGGGTTGGAGGGCCAAGAGACCAGAGGTGCTCAGGTTGGGGTGTAGGGTTTGAGCATAGCCTGAAGGTAGGGAGGGGCAGTTAGTCACTCATGGGATGGTCAGTCCTTGCATCCATAGCTCTGTCTATGAATTTGAGAGTGGTTACATTCCTACAACCCGATCCCTGAGCTATTTACCAAAACACTGGATAGGGTAACACCTTTGTTGTTAATTGAACAACAGATTGTTCTTTTAAAGCCTTTATGGTGTCTAATAACCCACAGGCTACTGTTGCACATGGAAACCATGTGTTTGATGTATTTGATACCAATCCACTCATTCCACTCCAGCCATTACCACGAGCACTGTCCTCTCCAATTAAGGTGCCACCAACCTCCTATGCTTGATTCTTTACCAGTGGTTCTGTGTCTACAGCTTTCAGTGCTCCCACTGCTTCAAACTCATTATTTCTTTAAAAGGGGAGTGCAGACAAACACAACAGGGCTGATTATTCAATTCTATAAATATTCTCAAAGCAACAATTGTCCATTTCAGTGGGGATTTCATTAGGCATCCACAAAGAAGAAACTAGTAGAGAGGGGGGTATGGGAGAAAGATAGAGAGGCAGAGAGTGGGATAGAGACAGAGGGGGAGAAAGACAGAGAGAGAGAGAACAACAGAGACAGAAAATGGGAAAAGGTGGAGAGAAAAATAATGGATGAGAGAAAGACAGAGATAGAGGGGTAAGGGAGAAACATGAACAGACAGAGAGAGGGGTAAGGGAGAAACATGAACAGACAGAGAGAGAGGGGTAAGGGAGAAACATGAACAGACAGAGAGAGAGGGGTAAGAGAGAAACATGAACAGACAGAGAGAGAGGGGTAAGGGAGAAACATGAACAGACAGAGAGAGAGGGGTAAGGGAGAAACATGAACAGACAGAGAGAGAGGGGTAAGGGAGAAACATGAACAGACAGAGAGAGAGGGGTAAGGGAGAAACATGAACAGACAGAGAGAGAGGTAAGAGAGAAACATGAACAGACAGAGAGAGAGGGGTAAAGGAGAAACATGAACAAACAGAGAGAGAGGGGTAAGGGAGAAACATGAACAGACAGAGAAAGGGGTAAGGGAGAAACATGAACAGACAGAGAGAGGGGTAAGGGAGAAACATGAACAGACAGAGAGAGAGGGGTAAGGGAGAAACATGAACAGACAGAGAGAGAGAGGGGTAAGGGAGAAACATGAACAGACAGAGAGAGAGGGGTAAGGGAGAAACATGAACAGACAGAGAGAGAGGGGTAAGGGAGAAACATGAACAGACAGAGAGAGGGGTAAGGGAGAAACATGAACAGACAGAGAGAGAGGGGTAAGGGAGAAACATGAACAGACAGAGAGAGAGGGGTAAGGGAGAAACATGAACAGACAGAGAGAGAGGGGTAAGGGAGAAACATGAACAGACAGAGAGAGAGGGGTAAGGGAGAAACATGAACAGACAGAGAGAGAGGTAAGGGAGAAACATGAACAGACAGAGAGAGGGGTAAGGGAGAAACATGAACAGACAGAGAGAGAGGGGTAAGGGAGAAACATGAACAGACAGAGAGAGAGGGGTAAGGGAGAAACATGAACAGACAGAGAGAGGGGTAAGGGAGAAACATGAACAGACAGAGAGAGAGGGGTAAGGGAGAAACATGAACAGACAGAGAGAGGGGTAAGGGAGAAACATGAACAGACAGAGAGAGGGGGGTAAGGGAGAGAGATAGTGAGAATGATTTATGGAGAGAGACAGGGTTTATAGAGGAGGAGGGATGCAGAAAAATGGGCAAAATGTGGAAGAATGAGACTGAGGAGAATGAGGAATTTGGTACAGGAGGGGTGATGGGGAGAGGAGGGTTGACAGGTTGCTGGTAGGAAACAAGAGGTGTTTGTGTACGAGTAAGAAAGAAAGAAATAGTGAGAGAGAGAAGAGGAGGAGGGATCAGCATGAGAGGGTAGGTGGGGTGAAGGGTCAATTAGGACACAGAATGGTCAGGTAACAGAGTGATCACATGAAGCTCAGAGACTAGAGGCCAGGATCAGATGGGATCACGAGGACACTTAGGAGAAAACAAGACACAAAACACACCCTGGGAACACGACAGAGAGAGAGAGGCCCAGTAAATCAGTAAGCTACAGTTCTACGTACACCTTCCATAGACAATAGACACCCCACACCCTCACATGACCAGCCCTATTGACACACACACACTAACAGCAATCCCTACAGGTGTGCACTTTGCAGGGTGTCACAGAGTTTGTTGAACCCCTAAGGAACTAGGCTGAAGCATGGGGAAAAAACTTGAACCCCACCCACCCTACCCAGATGGGTCACTTTGCTAAAATGCTCTTACGTTACCAACTATGTTTTACTCCCATAACCACATGAACTATAACTGTCCTCTCTAACCTTTCTACAGAAAGCTGTTGCGCTCCATAGTACCAAGAGATCCACACCATTCCATCAATCAGGGGTCCTAACATTCCATGTAGGACTGGGCGATATGGCCAAAATAACATATCACATTCTTTTGACTGCATGGCAGTATGTAACGGCAGTCTAGCTCTTCCTCCTCCTCGGACGAGGAGAGGCGAGAAGGATCGGAGGACCAATGTGCAGCGTGGTAAGTTTCCATGATTTAATGAACATGAAAACAAGACACTATACAAAAATACAAACAAACTAACCGTCACAGTCCCGTGTGGCACAAACACTGACACAGAAAACAACCACCCACAAAATCCCAACACAAAACAAGCCACCTTTATATGATTCTCAATCAGGGACAACGATTGACAGCTGCCTCTGATTGAGAACCATATTAGGCTGAACACAGAAACAGACAAACTAGACACACAACATAAAATGCCCACCCAGCTCACGTCCTGACCAACACTAAAACAAGCCCAACACATAAGAACTCTGGTCAGGACGTTACAGTACCCCCCTCCTGAGGTCCGGACTCCGAACGCACCCCTAAAACTCAAGAGGAGGGTCTGGGTGGGCATCTGTCCGTGGTGGCGGCTCCGGCGCAGGACGAGGACACCACTCCACCATTGTCTTTGTCCCGCTCCTTAGCGTCCTTTGAGTGGCGACCCTCGCCCCCGACCCTGGTCTAGGAACCTTCATAAAGGTCCCCCCTAGATAGAGGAGTAGCTCAGGACAGAGTGGTAGCTCAGGACAGAGAGGTAGCTCAAGACAGAGAGGTAGCTCAAGACAGCAAGGTAGCTCAAGACAGCGAGGTAGCTCAGGACAGAGAGGTAGCTCAGGACAGAGAGGTAGCTCAGGACAGAGAGGCAGCTCTGGACTGAGTGGGCGCTCCGGACTGAGTGGCAGCTCCGGACTGAGTGGCAGCTCCGGATTGAGTGGCAGCTCCGGACTAGAGGGCAGCTCATGATTGGAGGGCAGCTCATGACTGGAGGGCAGCTCATGACTGGAGGGCAGGTCATGACTGGAAGGCAGCTCATGACTGGAGGGCAGCTCATGACTGGAGGGCAGCTCATGACTGGAGGGCAGCTCATGACTGGAGGGCAGCTCATGACTGGAGGGCAGCTCATGACTGGAGGGCAGCTCATGACTGGCGCGCAGCTCATGACTGGCGGGCAGCTCATGACTGGCAGGCAGCTCATGACTGGAAGGCGGCTCTGGCAGCTCCTGACTGGCTGGCGGCTCTGGCAGCTCCTGACTTGCTGGCGGCTCTGGCAGCTCCTGACTGGCTGGCGGCTCTGGCAGCTCCTGACTGGCTGGCGGCTCTGGCAGCTCCTGACTGACGGACGGCTCTAGTGGCTCTTGACTGACGGACGGCTCTAGCGGCTCCTGACTGACGGACGGCTCTGAAGGCTCGGGACAGACGGGAGGCTCTGAAGGCTCGGGACAGACGGGCGGCTCTGAAGGCTCGGGACAGACGGGCGGCTCTGAACGCTCGGGACAGACGGGGGGCTCTGAAGGCTCGGGACAGACGGATGGCTCAGATGGCGCTAGGCAGATGGATGGCTCAGATGGCACTGGGCAGACGGATGGCTCAGACGGCGCTGAGCAGACGAGCAGTGCAGGCGGCGTTGAGCAGACGAGCAGTGCAGGCGGCGTTGGACAGACGGCCGACTCTGACCTGCTGAGGCACACAGTAGGCCTGGTGCGTGGTGCCGGAACTGGTGGTACCGAACTGGAGACACGCACCTCAAGGCTAGTGCAGGGAGCAGGAACAGGGCACACTGGACTCTCGAGGCGCACTATAGGCCTGGTGCGTGGTACCGGCACTGGTGGTACCGGGCTGAGGGCACGCACCTCAGGGCGAGTGCGGGGAGGAGGAACAGTGCGTACAGGGCTCTGGAGACGCACAGGAGGCTTGGTGCGTGGTGCCGGAACTGGAGGTACTGGGCTGGAGACACACACCACAGGGAGAGTGCGTGGAGGAGGAACAGGGCTCTGGAGACGCACTGGAAGCCTGGTGCGTGGTGTAGGCACTGGTGGTACTGGGCTGGGGCGGGAAGGTGGCGCCGGATATACCGGACCGTGAAGGAGTACACGAGCTCGTGAACACCGAGCCTGCCCAACCTTACCAGGTTGAGTGTTCCCCGTAGCCCTGCCAGTGCGGCGAGGTGGAATAGCCCGCACTGGGCTATGCTGGCAAACCGGGGACACCCTACGTAAGGCTGGTGCCATGTACACCGGCCCGAGGAGACGTACTGGAGGCCAGATGTGTTGAGCCGGCTTCATGGCACCTGGCTCGATGCCCACTCTAGCCCGGCCAGTTCGGCGAGGTGGAATAGCCCTCACTGGGCTAAGCACGCGTACTGGGGACACCGTGCGCTCCACCGCATAACACGGTGTCTGACCAGTATGACGCCCTCTCACTCCACGGTAAGCCCGGGAAGTTGGCGCAGGTCTGCTACCTGACTTTGTCACACTCCCCTTTAGCCCCCCCCCCCCCCCAAGAAATGTTTGGGTGAGCCGCTCTGCATTGCTAGCGCCTCATAATGCCGCCTCTCCGCTTTCACTGCCTCCAGCTCCGCTTTGGGGCGGCGACACTCCTCTGGCTCTGCCCAGGGTCCTTTACCGTCTAGGATTTCCTCCCATGTCCATTCCTCCTTGTACCGTTGCTGCTGTCGCTGCTGCCCGTTTCCACGCTGCTTGGTCCGAGTTTGGTGGGTGGTTCTGTAACGGCAGTCTAGCTCTTCCTCCTTCTCGGACGAGGAGAGGCGAGAAGGATCGGAGGACCAATGTGCAGCGTGGTAAGTTTCCATGATTTAATGAACATGAAAACAAGACACTATACAAAAATACAAACAAACTAACCGTCACAGTCCCGTGTGGCACAAACACTGACACAGAAAACAACCACCCACAAAATCCCAACACAAAACAAGCCACCTATATATGATTCTCAATCAGGGACAACGATTGACAGCTGCCTCTGACTGAGAACCATATTAGGCTGAACACAGAAACAGACAAACTAGACACACAACATAGAATGCCCACCCAGCTCACATCCTGACCAACACTAAAACAAGCACAACACATAAGAACTCTGGTCAGGACGTTACACAGTATTTGACGGTATTCTATGTTTCTGAATAATACAAGCTATAAATATGTTTTATGACGAGTGCATAACCCTAGGATGGCAACATATTCATTCTAATTGGTTTAATGGTCTTTCTCCTTTCTGATTGTTTTATACTCAACCAAAAAATATGATACATCACCCAGCCCTAACTACATGCCACCAGTGTATTGACCAATGATTGATATCTATGCTGTTGACGAAGCAAACAAACACTGACTATGCAATGTAGGGGAGCAGTGTTATGGACAACCAAACAGGGTCACTGGTTGGTTTGGCTCCAGTATCGAAAAAGTCCTGTTATACCGTCCCAATACTGTCCTCTCTCTTTAGGCCTCTTTGCCTTTATTCATCGCTGTCTCTGTCTCCCTCTGGGCACCATGTGGTGGTTCTTCATTAATTCATCGCCCCTTCAGCCTCCCTGCCGTCCTCCTTTTTCCCTCTTAAAAATTACCCCACATGCCCCCCCCCCCCTCTTCCCCTCACCCATGCTCTGCCATCATCTCTCCCGTGTCTCACAGTCTATCCTCCCAGTATGGCTGTGCATGACAGAGGAGGGGGGGATTCCCATAGCAGGAAACAACAGGACATTTTAATTATTGCGTGGATTAAAATTAATGGACATTTTTGTAGGGGTTGATACATTCTTTGTTAGTGCAAATCAAGTCTGACATTTTGAAGTGGAAATTACCTGCAACAACAGGGTGATCAAATTAAGATCTTACATCTGTAGATGTTGGCCGCAAGTTAACCACTGACTGATACAGGGTCAGTTGTTCTCTGTTTGATTAGTGGTTAATGTTATTATTGTAGGGTAGGTTAATCTGATCCTAGATCAGTGGGTACTAAACCTAATAAGCGCAGCTCTATCACTTTCCCATCTACCAATACTAGCCCATCCCTCCACCGGTGTTCCCCGGACTACAATACACAGGTTCATTCTCCTTCTATCCCTTTTGCCCCCGACTCTCTCTCTGGGATTCTGCCCAGACAGCAAGTCCCATGGCCGCGACCTCAGATGACACAGGGGTCATCCAAACGGCTCCCTCTCATTGGTTGTGCGGTTCTACACAGAGCAAACTCACTGTGTTCATTAATAGTGTGTGGGAGAGAGGGGTCTGAGATGAGATGAGTGTGTTTGTGTGTTGGGGGAGGGGGGGGGGTTTAAGGCAGACCTTTCACTCCAAAATCTCACACACAAACAGTCTCACATTCACACGGGTTTCACCCGACAGTTGCACACAAACAGTATGACTTTTTTATTCTGAAATAAAGAGCGAACAACTAAGCCGGTTATTTGTAAATGCTGATTATATTAGATATGATTATTATGTTAATATTGATAACATCATGAGGATGAGGATGTTAACGATAATATCATGAGGATGTTAACGATAATGGCGATGATGAAAATTATTGCTATGGAGATGGTGACAGTGGTGATGATGACGATGCTGGTGAACCCCTCAAACAAACTGTCTTACTGTCCTGTCTAGTGTCTGCCTGGGATCATCTAATTACTGTGCCACCCCTAACACACTCTCTCTCAAACACATACGAACACATACAGGAAAAACAATGGCACACACATTCACAAAGAAGCACATGTATGCAAATGTATATAGAACATGTTTTCCCAACACCCAAACAAACACACACACCAGTGTGACGCTGCGTCTTCCATTTCAGTTTCCATGAAAAAAACACCAGACACACAGACACTCTAATCCTTACATAATCCCCTCCTGCTGCCAGACACCAAACTCTGTTCCTATCAATTCTCACACACACACACACACACACACACACACACACACACACACACACACACACACACACACACACACACACACACACACACACACACACACACACACACACACACACACACACACTGCTTAACACCAAACTGTGTTGATCATAGAATGTTTTCCCTTGCAAATATAAACTTGGACACAAATAAATGTTTTAAAGGACAACATTCCTAACATCTCACTAGCCCTAATATATACCTGTTACTTTGTACATAAAGGCTATTCACTGAGTTCAAAATGTCATTTTTTCCAAAAATGTAACTTTAAGTAGGTTCTGGACTCATTACCAAATCCCTGGGAATAACTCACTCATTCCCTGTATTCATCAACAGACTAGATGATCAGTCTAGATCAGGGTCATCGTTAGTTACCCCAGACACAAATGTTATTTTAAACCTAACCTTAACCACACTGGTAACTTTATGCCTAACCTTAAATTAAGACCAAAAAGTACATTTATACAATATAGCATTTTTTTACTTTGTGGCTGTAGTAAATAGTTCAGGGCCCTCTTGGATATGGCAACAGTGGTAAGAAATGAGACCACAGCCCACTGTCTTGCTTACTTCATTTTTACATTTTAGTCATTTCGCAGATGATATTATCTAGAGCGACTTACAGGAGAAATTAGGGTTAAGTACCATGATCAAGAGCACAAACAGATTGCATTTTTCACCAAGTCAGCTCAGAGATTTGAACAAGCGACCGTTTGGTTACTGGCCCAACGCTCTTAACCGCTAGGCTACCTGCCACCCACTTCACAAATGAGGCTACAGGTCATCAGGCTGGTATTCAATAGGCACCAAATGGAATAAAACAGACTGAAACAGGCAGGGACTATGGGAACTTGTCCAATAACAAACTATTTTTTTTTTGTATTCTGTTGCTAAATGTTTTGCTACGTTTTGCATTAATGAATGTAGGACTACTATTAGAAGAAAACATGTTTTGGCTAAGTCATTTATGGAATAGTGGGTTTCTTATGTAGTAGCCTTGTAGTGGATCAGCTTTAGTGTACAGTAGCTGAGAGTGCAGGTTAGTGTTAAGACTTTTAGCTACTTCTCCATTTGGTACAGTAGGTGAGTGTGCATGGTTGTCAGACTGACTAGCAGATTTACCCAGTTTGTATGTGAAAACGTAGATCATGGTCCAGGGTGTCCCAGGTACTGACAGCAGCTTCCGCCACACCCTCCAGGGATGCACAGCGTCCGACTGGACCCCCCTCCTCCCCTCTGCCTGGCCCCTCAACAGCTCATTGTCCAGCACAGGGGCCCCCCACACAAACAGTGCCACCCCGAAGTACACAAAGGCCAAAAGCATAAACATAGGGCCCCACCCAGCCACGTCAATCACAGCCAGGAGCCCGCCCCCGGCGAACACCGAGCCGGCCTTGTAGCCCACCACCTGAGCCATGTTGCCCAGGCCCAGCTCGCTGCGGCCCTTCAGCAGTCCCACAGCGGCCCCGTCCACTGTGATGTCCTGAATCGATGCCAGGGCGTTCATGGCCAGCAGAGTCCCCACCACTCCCCAGATGTGGGCCTCCGGGGCCAGAGCGGCACTGGAGAGACAAGTAAGCGCCAGGCCAGAGACTGTGGCCACCAGCCAGCACCGTTTGGTGCCCACACGGTCCACCAGGGGTGCCCAGAGGACCTTGAGCACCCAGGGGAAGTAGAGGATTTTGGTCAAGCCGATGTGGGTGAGGGAGTGGCCCGCCCCACGGAGGTAGACAGGGAGCAACAAGGACTGGAGACCATAGGGGATCCCCTGCACAAAGTACAGGAGGCCCAGAAAAAACAGCTTGTCATTCATGATTAAATAGGAAAGGGACAATTCGTCAGGTCATGACGATGTTCAACCAGGAGCTGATCAAATGGGTCGATCAGCCTAGGAGAGATGGGGAAGAGAGAGAGGGGATCATTTCCCTGACAGAAAACATGAACAAATGGGTGCCGGAGTCTGGTCTAGTTAGTCCGGCAGACTCCAGACCACACATGCAAGCTAGTGACGGGGTTCCAAATTCCACCTTGCTCCCTATACTCTTTCTCCCTCTGTATCTGTCACCTTGTCTACCTTCCGACTGCCAAGGTACATGAAAAAATAAATACTAAAACATATATAAAAATAAAATCATGAGCAAATGTTATTCCCCTGATAAAGTTTTGGGATTTAGTATATGTATTAAATGAAGGAAACTCAGGCAGAAGCACATTATACACTGAACAAAAATATAAATGCAACATGTAAACTGTTGGTCCTATGTTTCATGAGCTGAAATAAAAGATCCCAGAAATTTTCTAAATGCACCAAAAAAATGTTGATCTCAAATTTTGTGCACAAATTTGTTTCTCTTCCCTGTTAGTGGGCATTTCTCCTTTGTCAATATAATCCATCCACCTGACAGGTGTGGCATATCAAGAAGCTGATTAAGCAGCATGATCATTACACAGGTGCACCTTGTACTGGGGACAATAAAAGGCCACTCTAAAATTTGCATTTTTGTCACACAACAGTGCCACAGATATCACAAGTTTTGAGGGAGTGTGCAATTGGCATATGGACTGCATAAATGTCCAACAGAGCTCTTGCCAGAGAATTGAATGTTCATTTCTCTACCATAAGCCGCCTCCAACGTAATTTTAGAGAATTTGGCAGTATGTCCAACCGGCCTCACAACCGCAGGACCTCCACATCCGGCGTCTTCACCTGTGGGATTGTCTGAGACCAGCCACCCCGACAGCTGATGAAACTGAGGAGTATTTTTGTCTGTAATAAAGCCCTTTTGTGGGGAAAAACACATGTTGATTGGCTGGTCCTGGATCTCAAGTGGGTAGGCCTATGTCCTTCCAGGCCCACACATGGCTGCACCTCTGCCTAGTCATGTAAAATCCATAGATAAGGCCTAATGAATTTATTTCAATTGACTGATTTCCTTACATGAACTGTAACTAAGGGAAATCGTTAATTGTTGCGTTTATATTTTTGTTCAGTATAGATTTTGGCAAACTGATGCATCAGACAGCTGTCAAGCTTTATTCACATGCAATAATTAACTTTCATAACTAGTTCATTTTCCTTTTAATTAAACGTATAACACATGGGGCAGTGTAGATATCCGTTTACGCCCCAAACTTGACCTTAAGATAGTAGCAAGCTAAACTGATGTCTCGGTAACTTGGCTAGTTATACCACACGCAAAAACCAATAAACATGCATGGCCAAATAGCTAGTATTCAAGCTAACGCTGTCATACTACCAATTCAGAGTTAGTTAAGTATCAGCGCGTGCCAATAGATAGCAAATTCCGTGGTGAATTTGTATAAATATTATATTTTAAAACGTTAATCTGAGTGCAATCTGTTATGATAGTTGTGTCGTTAGCTAGCTGGCTACATACTGGAAAGGGAGAACCTGTTTTCAGCGTCTCGTCAGCAACACTAACAGAGTACAGCCGGGTCACGGAATTTCTGAATTTTTCCAAATAAAAGTCCCCCAAGTAATAGTAGAAACGTGTCAATAACCTGTATTTGTCTTAACATTAACAATGATTCCTATTTGTTCATATTTAAGTGACATTTGCATTAAATGTGGGTTTTAAAACTTGTTACACTGTCAAATAAATGGCCACAATACAAATCACCATATGGAATACATATTGGTTTATAGAGCAAAAACTATTCTGGGTGTCGCAGTAAAAGTATTGTAGGAAAAACTCAGTAGGGTCTGTAGAATGTATATACTGTATGTGTGGTGTCATTTCATGGGGCTCTAAACAATACAGAGTGTTGCTGGCCTTTTACTCAACCCATTCCATTAGCCGCAATGGGAATAACTGTATATGGAATACATATTGTCTTATATATAAAAAAAAACTATTCTGTTTGCCTCAGTAAAATAATTGAAAGGAATTATCAGTAAGGTCTGTATAATATATATTTATGGTGTTATGTCACGGTGGACAGAGGTCTATATGCCCAGCAACACTTTTTACACCACACACTCCATTGGTCACAATGCAATACACTACAGGCCAATAGATTACATATTTTCTTATAGAGAGAAATTAGGTTTAGGTGTCGAAGTAAAATGTACAGTACCAGTCAAAAGTTTGCATAAACTTACACATTCAAGGGTTTTCTTTATTTTTTACTATTTTCTATATTGTATAATAATAGTGAAGACATCAAAACTATGAAATAACACATATGTATTCATGTAGTCACCAAAAAAGTGTTAAACAAATCAAAATATATTTTATATTTGAGATTCTTCAAAGTAGCCACCCTTTGCCATGATGACAGCATTGCACACTCTTGGCATTCTCTCAACCAGCTTCATGAGGTAGTCACCTGGAAATGCATTTCAATTAACAGGTGTGCCTTGTTAAAAGTTAATTTGTGGAATTTCTTTCCTTAATGCATTTGAGCCTATCAGTTATGTTGTGACAAGGTACGTGTGGTATACAGAAGATAGCCCTATTTGGTAAAAGAGAAATGACAGTCCATCATTACTTTAAGACATGAAGGTTAGTCAATCCGGAAAATTTCAAAAACTTTGAAAGTGCAGTCGCAAAAACCATCAGGCACTATGATGAAACTGGCTCTCATGAGGACACCCACAGGAAAGGAAGACCCAGAGTTACCTCTGCTGCAGAGGATAAGTTCATTAGAGTTACCAGCCTCAGAAATTGCAGCCCAAATAAATGCTTCACAGAGTTCAAGTAACAGACACATCTCAACATCAACTGTTCAGAGGAGACTGTGTGAATCAGACCTTCATGGTCGATTTACTGCAAAGAAACCAACCAAAGGACACCAATAATAAGAAGAGACTTGCTTGGGCCAAGAAACACGAGCAATGGACATTAGACTGGTGGAAATTACCAGTGGAAATGTGAGATTTTTGGTTCCAACCGCCGTGTCTTTGTGAGATGCAGAGTAGGTGAACGAATGATCTCTGCATGTGTGGTTCCCACCATGAAGCATGGAGGAGGAGGTGTGATGTTGTGGGGGTGCTTTGTTGGTGACACTGTCTGTGATTTATTTAGAATCCATGGCACACTTAACCAGCATGGCTACCACAGCATTCTGCAATGATACGCCATCCCATCTGGTTTATGCTTAGTGGGACTATCATTTGTTTTTCAACAGGGCAATAACCCAACACACCTCCAGGCTGTGTAAGTGCTATTTGACCAAAAAGGAGAGTGATGGAGTACTGCATCAGATGACCTGGTCTCCACAATTACCCAACCTCAACCCAATTGAGATTGCTTGGAATGAGTTGGACCGCAGAATGAAGGAAAAGCTGCCAACAAGTGCTCAGCATATGTGGGAACTCCTTCAAGACTGTTGGAAAACATTCCTCATGAAGCTGGTTGAGAGAATGCCAAGAGTGTTTAAAGCTGTCATCATAATCCTGTTGAACGCGGAACGAGGGAGAGTTAGTTGTTTTAACGTTTTATAGTAGGTAGCTAACTTTTTAGGTTGGATCCCGTGACGCAGTTGGGATCAGTTGCTGGGTCTGTTACTCTCTGTCCAGTAATCCTGCCGACCACACACACACACACAACAATTGATTAATGGACTGCTGAATGTATATATTTTTTTATCTTGTTGAGTTTGCTTTTTTCCATATTTTGTACAGTATATATCTGATAAGCATTGCAAATTTGAAAGAAAAAGCATTGCAAATTTGAATTTTGTAAAGTTAGTGTGGAAAAAATATTGTTATCGATCAATAATGACAAACCTCCTGGCATTGACAACTTAGATGGAAAGCTACTGAGGATGGTAGCTGACTCTATAGCCACTCCTATCGGTCATATCTTTAATCTGAGTTTAGAGGAAAGTCTTTGTCCTCAGGCCTGGAGAGAAGCCAAAGTAATTCAACTACTCAAGAGAGGTAAAACTCTAACAGCAGACCAATCAGCTTGCTGCCGCCACTTAGCAAACTGTTTGTGGATTGCCCATTGGGCCCGGTGTGTTCTGGTGGTATAAATCTACCTAACCAGTTTTAATAGAATGGGAAGTCCTTCCACAATTGATGGCTCATCATCAGGAAATTAATTATTATAAGCTGCCTGTATTGTTTTCGTGTTTGTTTTTGCTAAGCAGACTGTCAGGTCTGTGAGAGGACTTTGTGCATGTAGGAACAGTGATATATGCTTTATTACAGAATTGTGTAGGTTAACAGGAAGAACAAACCAATATCCTGATATGCCTTGCTCATATCGATATAAAACGGTATCGATATCATATCAAATTATCGATAAGGGGCCCACCACTATATGAAATAAATAAAACATTTATATTTAAATATAATATCATTATTAAGCATATAGCTTCATTTCATCAGTCTGCTGTATCATTCAAGCTTAAAACAGTTGCAGTTATGGTGTTTATGTGTGCTTGTTCTTTAAAGCAGTCATGTGAGAAGGCAATGTGAATACACCTTTTCACAATAGCAAGCAACACTATGTTTTACATGAGTTATCGGAAAGGAAACTACTTAGTTGAAATACGTTAAGGTTTTAAGCTTGAATGATACAGCAGACTGATGAAATGAAGCTATATGCTTAATAATGATATTATATTTAAATATAAATGTTTTATTTATTTCATATAGTGGTGGGCCCCTTATCGATAATTTGATATGATATCGATACCGTTTTATATCGATATGAGCAAGGCATATCAGGATATTGTTTTTTTCTTCCTGTTAACCTACACAATTGCCTTGTTCAGGGACAGAACCACTGCCTTGTTCAGGGACAGAACCATAGATTTTTATCTTGTCAGCTCGGGAATTCGATCTTGCAACCTTTCGGTTACTAGTCCAACACACTAACCACTAGGCTACCTGCCACCCCAATGTATTGAGGATGTTAGACATTTGTACTTACCTCAGTCACATTCACCAAAATCAAGGGATATACAGTTGAAGTCGGAAGTTTACATACACCTTAGCCAAATACATTTAAACTCAGTTTTCACAATTCCTGACATTTAATCCTAGTAAAAATTCCCTGTTTTAGGTCAGTTAGGATCACAACTTTATTTTAAGAATGTGAAATGTCAGAATAATAGTAGAGAGAATTATTTATTTCAGCTTTTATGTCTTTCATCACATTCCCAGTGGGTCAGAAGTTAACATACACTCAATTAGTATTTGGTAGCATTGCCTTTACATTGTTTAACTTGGGTCAAATGTTTCGGGTAGCCTTCCACAAGCTTCCCACAGTAAGTTGGGTGAATTTTGGCCCATTCCTCCTGACAGAGCTGGTGTAACTGAGTCAGGTTTGTAGGCCTCCTTGCTCTCACAGGCTTTTTCAGTTTTGCCCACAAATCAAATTTTCGATAGGATTGAGGTCAGTGATTTGTGATGGCCATTCCAATACCTTGAATTTGTTGTCCTTAAGCCATTTTGCCACAACTTTGGAAGTATGCTTGGGGTCATTGTCCATCTGGAAGACCCATTTGCGACCAAGCTTTAACTTCCTGACTGATGTCTTGAGATGTTACTTCAATATATCCACATAATTTTCCTCCCTCATGATGCCATCTGTTTTGTGAAGTGCACCAGTCCCTCCTGCAGCAAAGCATCCCCACAACATGATGTTGACACCCCCGTGCTTCACGGTTGGGATGGTATTCTTCAGCTTGCAAGCCTCCCCCTTTTTCCTCCAAACATAACGATGGTCATTATTACCAAACAGTTCTATTTTTGTTTCATCAGACCAGAGGGCATTTCTCCTAAAAGTATGATCTTTGTCCCAATGTGCAGTTGCAAACAGTAGTCTGGCTTTTTTATGGCGGTTTTGGAGCAGTGGCATCTTCCTTGCTGAGCGGCCTTCCAGGTTATGTCGATATAGGACTCGTTTTACTGTGGATATAGATACTTTTGTACCCGTTTCCTCCAACATCTTCACAAGGTCCTTTGCTGTTGTTCTGGGATTGATTTGCACGCCATGAAGTCGAAGGAATGTATTTTCTAGAAACTGATATAATATCAATATCAAATCGAAAAATGCAATTGATATCGATATACACCGAGTACACCAAACATTAGAAACACCTTTTGTCCTCAGACCAGCCTCAGTTTGTCGGGGCATGGACTCTACAAGGTGTCAAAAGCGTTACACAGGGATGCTGGCCCATGTTGACTCCAATACTTCCTACAGTTGTGTCAAGTTGGCTGGGTGTCCTTTGGGTGGTGGACCATTCTTGATACACACAGGAAACTGTTGAGCATGAAAAGCCCAGCAGCGTTGCAGTTCTTGACACAAACCGGTGTGCTTGGCACCTACTATCATACCCTGTTCAAAGGCACTTAAATATGTTTCTTTCCCATTCACCCTCTGAATGGCACACATACACAATCCATGTCACAATTGTCTCAAGGCTTAAAAATCCTTCTTTAAATAACCTGTCTCCTCCCCTTCATCTTCATTGATTGAAGTGGATTTAACAAGTGCCGTCAATAAAGGATCCTAGCATTCACCTGGATTCACCTGGTCAGTCTATGTCATGAAAGGAGCAGGTGTTTTGTATACTCAGTGTAGATTTTTCACTAATTCAATGGATTTATTCGACGAGGGATTGCAACGAATGAATGTATTATAAAGTGTGTTAGAGCCCACATTTACATCGGAACCAATTTTGTTTTTCCTGTACATTGTTATATTTGTACCCTATAGTGTCCAGGCACCCCATTTTAAGCAGTTTGAGCACATTAAAAGGCCAACAACACTCAGTATTATTCAGAGCTGTTTGTGTAGGGGGACCCCATGCCGGACAATGAGCTGTTGAGGGGCCAGGCAGAGGGGAGGAGGGGGGTCCAGTCGGACACTGTGCATCCCTGGAGGGTGTGGCGGAAGCTGCTGTCAGTACATTGGACACCCTGGACCATGATCTACGTTCTCACATACAAACTGGGTAAATCTGCTAGTCAGTCTGACAACCATGCACACTCACCTACTGTACCAAACGGAGAAGTAGCTAAAAGTCTTAACACTAACCTGCACTCTCAGCTACTGTACACTAAAGCTGATCCACTACAAGGCTATTACATAAGAAACCCACTATTCCATAAATGACTTAGCCAAAACATGTTTTCTTCCAATAGTAATCCTACAGGTCTAGGCGATTACTGCATCAATGTGCCTGTGTTGAAAAGCACAGCGATTAATCCATATATTATATCTATGTTGAAAACCCCTCCATCACTTCATAATTTATCTCCATGTTGAAAAGCTTTACCGTAGAGACTGGTTGAAGTTTTCCTGTGTTGCATCAGTACTTTCCCAGCATTTGAACACCACATTTTTCATTAAAATAGCCTTAACGTGTTCTCTACTCATTCTCTATGTAAGTGTGGTTTAGGTCATCGAGTTCAAGGGACAGAGGAGTTTTCAATACTAGTAGTGTCTGTTTGACTCCTATGAGAAAGCCCACAAAACCTTTTGGGGTTATATTCATTAGTGCACAATGGAGCAAAACATTTTGCAATGGAAAATGAAAACAAGCGTTTCTTATTGGACAAGCTCTCATAGTCCCTCCCTGTTTCAGTCTGTTTTCTCCCGTTTGGTAATAATGAATACAACCTTGATGACGCCATTCTAAACATCTCTTTCTCTGGGTCGTGTTCACTAGGGCATGCAAAAGAAAACATATTAAAACAGTTTGCAATGGTGAACAAAATTAAGTGTTTCATAGTGGTCTGATCCAAGTAATCCCCTCGCTGTTTCAGTCAGTTTTCTTTCGTTTAGTGCCTAAATGAACACAACTCAGATGACCTGTAATCTGATTTGTGAGGTAAGCAAGACTGAGTCGTCTTTTCTCCATTCACCTGTGGACTCATTTCTTACCATGAGATGTCACTGTTTTCATGTCTAAGAGGGCCCAGATCTAGGTTTTCCACTAGTTACGACAGCCACAGTAAAAATGGCTATATCATAAACATGTATGAAAACATAACTTAACTTTTTGGTCTTAATTTAAGGTTAGGCATAATGTTAGCAGTGTGGTAAAGGTTAGTGTTAAAATCACATTTTAAGAAGAGAAATTGTAGAAGTTAAGCAGGCTTTGTGGCTGTGGTAGTGACGACCCTGATCTATACTGATCAACTAATCTGTTGATGAATAAAGGGAATGAGTGGGTTATTACCAGGGATTTAATAGTGAGTCCAGAATCTAGCCTACTTAAAATCCTGTTTTTGGAAAATATGACATTTTGAGCTGTGTGAATAGCATTTATGTACAAAGAAACGGGTACATACATTTATATATTGTGTGTGTGTGTGTGTGAGAATTGATAGGAACAGAGTTTGGTGTCTGGCAGCAGGAGGGGATTATGTAAGGATTAGAGTGTCTGTGTCTGTGGTGTTTTTTTCATGGAAACTGAAATGGAAGACGCAGCATCACACTGGTGTGTGTGTTTGTTTGGGTGTTGGGAAAACATGTTCTATATACATGTGCTTGTTTTTGAATGTTGTGTTGTTAATTATAATCCACACAATAATTACAATTTCCTGTTGCTGCAGGATTATTTTCCTGTTGTGGAAACTACTCCCCTCCCTTCCATGCACAGCCGTACTGGGAGGATAGACTATGAGACACGGGAGAGATGATGGCAGAGCATGGGTGAGGGGAAGAGGGGGGGGGGGGCATGTGGGGTAATTTTTAAGAGGGAAAAAGGAGGACGGCAGGGAGGCTGAAGGGGCGATGAATTAATGAAGAACCACCACATGGTGCCCAGAGGGAGACAGAGACAGCGATGAATAAAGGCAAAGAGGCCTAAAGAGAGAGGACAGTATTGGGACGGTATAACAGGACTTTTTCGATACTGGAGCCAAACCAACCAGTGACCCTGTTTGGTTGTCCATAACACTGCTCCCCTACATTGCATAGTCAGTGTTTGTTTGCTTCGTCAACAGCATAGATATCAATCATTGGTCAATACACTGGTGGCATGTAGTTAGGGCTGGGTGATGTATCATATTTTTTGGTTGAGTATAAAACAATCAGAAAGGAGAAAGACCTTTGAACCAATTAGAATGAATATGTTGCCATCCTAGGGTTATGCACTCGTCATAAAACATATTTATAGCTTGTATTATTCAGAAACATAGAATACCGTCAACCACTGCCATGCAGTCAAAACATTAGAAAAATATTGTGATATGTTGATATGCAAGTTGATACATTGCTATGTTTTCATTTCTAAAGTCCCACTCTACCTAACTTTATTTCCAACCTTGAGACATACGAGATACCACACCCAGTCTCAGGGATGGCTAACTTTGGAAATTCCTTTGTTCTCTACCCCTCTCTCTGTCTGTTCAGGTTTCTCCTTTACCCCTCTCTCTCTGTCTGTTCATGTTTCTCCCTTACCCCTCTCTCTCTCTGTCTGTTCATGTTTCTCCTTTACCCCTCTCTAACTGTCTGTTCATGTTTCTCCCTTACCCCTCTCTCTCTGTCTGTTCATGTTTCTCCCTTACCTCGCTCTCTCTGTCTGTTCATGTTTCTCCCTTACCCCTCTCTCTGTCTGTTCAGGTTTCTCCTATACCCCTCTCTCTCTGTCTGTTCATGTTTATCTCTTACCCCTCTCTCTCTGTCCATGTTTCTCCCTTACCCCTCTCTCTCTGTCTGTTCATGTTTCTCCTTTACCCCTCTCTCTCTGTCTGTTCATGTTTCTCCCTTACCACTCTCTCTGTCTGTTCATGTTTCTCCCTTACCCCTCTCTCTGTCTGTTCATGTTTCTCCTTTACCCCTCTCTCTCTGTCTGTTCATGTTTCTCCCTTACCCCTCTCTCTGTCTGTTCATGTTTCTCCCTTACCCCTCTCTCTCTGTCTGTTCATGTTTCTCCCTTACACCTCTCTCTCTGTCTGTTCATGTTTCTCCCTTACCCCTCTCTCTCTCTGTCTGTTCATGTTTCTCCCTTACCCCTCTCGCTCTGTCTGTTCATGTTTCTCCCTTACCCCCCTCTCTCTCTCTGTCTGTTCATGTTTCTCCCTTACCCCTCTCTCTCTGTCTGTTCATGTTTCTCCCTTACCCCTCTCTCTCTGTCTGTTCATGTTTCTCCCTTACCCCTCTCTCTCTGTCTGTTCATGTTTCTCCCTTACCCCCCTCTCTCTCTCTGTCTGTTCATGTTTCTCCCTTACCCCTCTCTCTCTGTCTGTTCATGTTTCTCCCTTACCCCTCTCTCTCTGTCTGTTCATGTTTCTCCCTTACCTCTCTCTCTGTCTGTCTGTTCATGTTTCTCTCTTACCCCTCTCTCTCTGTCTGTTCATGTTTCTCCCTTACCTCTCTCTCTGTCTGTCTGTTCATGTTTCTCCCTTACCCCTCTCTCTCTGTCTGTTCATGTGTCTCTCTTACCCCTCTCTCTCTGTCTGTTCATGTTTCTCTCTTACCCCTCTCTCTCTGTCTGTTCATGTTTCTCCCTTACCCCTCTCTCTCTGTCTGTTCAGGTTTCTCTCTTACCCCTCTCTCTCTGTCTGTTCATGTTTCTCTCTTACCCCTCTCTCTCTGTCTGTTCATGTTTCTCCCTTACCCCTCTCTCTCTGTCTGTTCAGGTTTCTCCTTTACCCCTCTCTCTCTCTGTCTGTTCATGTATCTCTCTTACCCCTCTCTCTCTGTCTGTTCATGTTTCTCCCTTACCCCTCTCTCTCTGTCTGTTCATGTTTCTCCCTTACCCCTCTCTCTCTGTCTGTTCTTGTTTCTCCCTTACCCCTCTCTCTCTGTCTGTTCATGTTTCTCTCTTACCCCTCTCTCTCTGTCTGTTCATGTTTCTCCCTTACCCCTCTCTCTCTGTCTGTTCATGTTTCTCCCTTACCCCTCTCTCTGTCTGTTCATGTTTCTCTCTTACCCCTCTCTCTCTGTCTGTTCATGTTTCTCTCTTACCCCTCTCTATCTGTCTGTTCATGTTTCTCCCTTACCCCTTTCTCTCTGTCTGTTCATGTTTCTCCCTTATCCCTCTCTCTCTGTCTGTTCATGTTTCTCCTTTACCCCTCTCTCTCTGTCTGTTCATGTTTCTCCCTTACCCCTCTCTCTGTCTGTTCATGTTTCTCCCTTACCCCCCTCTCTCTGTCTGTTCATGTTTCTCCCTTACCCCTCTCTCTCTGTCTGTTCATGTTTCTCCCTTATCCCTCTCTCTCTGTCTGTTCATGTTTCTCCTTTACCCCTCTCTCTCTGTCTGTTCATGTTTCTCCCTTACCCCTCTCTCTGTCTGTTCATGTTTCTCCCTTACCCATCTCTCTCTGTCTGTTCATGTTTCTAGATTACACCTCTCTCTCTGTCTGTTCATGTTTCTCCCTTACCCCTCTCTCTCTCTGTCTGTTCATGTTTCTCCCTTACCCCTCTCGCTCTGTCTGTTCATGTTTCTCCCTTACCCCCCTCTCTCTCTCTGTCTGTTCATGTTTCTCCCTTACCCCTCTCTCTCTGTCTGTTCATGTTTCTCTCTTACCCCTCTCTCTCTGTCTGTTCATGTTTCTCCCTTACCCCTCTCTCTCTGTCTGTTCATGTTTCTCCCTTACCCCCCTCTCTCTCTCTGTCTGTTCATGTTTCTCCCTTACCCCTCTCTCTCTGTCTGTTCATGTTTCTCCCTTACCCCTCTCTCTCTGTCTGTTCATGTTTCTCCCTTACCTCTCTCTCTGTCTGTCTGTTCATGTTTCTCTCTTACCCCTCTCTCTCTGTCTGTTCATGTTTCTCCCTTACCTCTCTCTCTGTCTGTCTGTTCATGTTTCTCCCTTACCCCTCTCTCTCTGTCTGTTCATGTTTCTCCCTTACCCCTCTCTCTCTGTCTGTTCATGTTTCTTTCTTACCCCTCTCTCTCTGTCTGTTCATGTTTCTCTCTTACCCCTCTCTCTCTGTCTGTTCATGTTTCTCCCTTACCCCTCTCTCTCTGTCTGTTCAGGTTTATCCTATACCCCTCTCTCTCTCTGTCTGTTCATGTTTCTCTCTTACCCCCCTCCCTCTCTCTGTCTGTTCATGTTTCTCCCTTACCCCTCTCTCTGTCTGTTCATGTTTCTCCCTTACCCCTCTCTCTCTGTCTGTTCATGTTTCTCCCTTATCCCTCTCTCTCTGTCTGTTCATGTTTCTCCTTTACCCCTCTCTCTCTGTCTGTTCATGTTTCTCCCTTACCCCTCTCTCTGTCTGTTCATGTTTCTCCCTTACCCATCTCTCTCTGTCTGTTCATGTTTCTCCCTTACACCTCTCTCTCTGTCTGTTCATGTTTCTCCCTTACCCCTCTCTCTCTCTGTCTGTTCATGTTTCTCCCTTACCCCTCTCGCTCTGTCTGTTCATGTTTCACCCTTACCCCCCTCTCTCTCTGTCTGTTCATGTTTCTCCCTTACCCCTCTCTCTCTGTCTGTTCATGTTTCTCTCTTACCCCTCTCTCTCTGTCTGTTCATGTTTCTCCCTTACCCCTCTCTCTCTGTCTGTTCATGTTTCTCCCTTACCCCCCTCTCTCTCTCTGTCTGTTCATGTTTCTCCCTTACCCCTCTCTCTCTGTCTGTTCATGTTTCTCCCTTACCTCTCTCTCTGTCTGTCTGTTCATGTTTCTCTC
This sequence comes from Salvelinus fontinalis, assembly GCF_029448725.1. Classification (NCBI taxonomy): domain Eukaryota; kingdom Metazoa; phylum Chordata; class Actinopteri; order Salmoniformes; family Salmonidae; genus Salvelinus; species Salvelinus fontinalis. The sequence continues at coordinate 18,237,054 of NC_074668.1, forward strand.
TTACCCCTCTCTCTCTGTCTGTTCATGTTTCTCCCTTACCTCTCTCTCTGTCTGTCTGTTCATGTTTCTCCCTTACCCCTCTCTCTCTGTCTGTTCATGTTTCTCCCTTACCCCTCTCTCTCTGTCTGTTCATGTTTCTTTCTTACCCCTCTCTCTCTGTCTGTTCATGTTTCTCTCTTACCCCTCTCTCTCTGTCTGTTCATGTTTCTCCCTTACCCCTCTCTCTCTGTCTGTTCAGGTTTATCCTATACCCCTCTCTCTCTCTGTCTGTTCATGTTTCTATCTTACCCCTCTCTCTCTCTGTCTGTTCATGTTTCTCTCTTACCCCTCTCTCTCTGTCTGTTCATGTTTCTCCTTTACCCCTCTCTCTCTGTCTGTTCATGTTTCTCCCTTACCCCTCTCTCTCTGTCTGTTCATGTTTCTCCCTTACCCCCCTCTCTCTCTCTGTCTGTTCATGTTTCTCCCTTACCCCTCTCTCTCTGTCTGTTCATGTTTCTCTCTTACCCCTCTCTCTCTGTCTGTTCATGTTTCTCCCTTACCCCTCTCTCTCTGTCTGTTCATGTTTCTCCCTTACCCCCCTCTCTCTCTCTGTCTGTTCATGTTTCTCCCTTACCCCTCTCTCTCTGTCTGTTCATGTTTCTCCCTTACCCCTCTCTCTCTGTCTGTTCATGTTTCTCCCTTACCTCTCTCTCTGTCTGTCTGTTCATGTTTCTCTCTTACCCCTCTCTCTCTGTCTGTTCATGTTTCTCCCTTACCTCTCTCTCTGTCTGTCTGTTCATGTTTCTCCCTTACCCCTCTCTCTCTGTCTGTTCATGTTTCTCCCTTACCCCTCTCTCTCTGTCTGTTCATGTTTCTTTCTTACCCCTCTCTCTCTGTCTGTTCATGTTTCTCTCTTACCCCTCTCTCTCTGTCTGTTCATGTTTCTCCCTTACCCCTCTCTCTCTGTCTGTTCAGGTTTATCCTATACCCCTCTCTCTCTCTGTCTGTTCATGTTTCTCTCTTACCCCCCTCCCTCTCTCTGTCTGTTCATGTTTCTCCCTTACCCCTCTCTCTGTCTGTTCATGTTTCTCCCTTACCCCTCTCTCTCTGTCTGTTCATGTTTCTCCCTTATCCCTCTCTCTCTGTCTGTTCATGTTTCTCCTTTACCCCTCTCTCTCTGTCTGTTCATGTTTCTCCCTTACCCCTCTCTCTGTCTGTTCATGTTTCTCCCTTACCCATCTCTCTCTGTCTGTTCATGTTTCTCCCTTACACCTCTCTCTCTGTCTGTTCATGTTTCTCCCTTACCCCTCTCTCTCTCTGTCTGTTCATGTTTCTCCCTTACCCCTCTCGCTCTGTCTGTTCATGTTTCACCCTTACCCCCCTCTCTCTCTGTCTGTTCATGTTTCTCCCTTACCCCTCTCTCTCTGTCTGTTCATGTTTCTCTCTTACCCCTCTCTCTCTGTCTGTTCATGTTTCTCCCTTACCCCTCTCTCTCTGTCTGTTCATGTTTCTCCCTTACCCCCCTCTCTCTCTCTGTCTGTTCATGTTTCTCCCTTACCCCTCTCTCTCTGTCTGTTCATGTTTCTCCCTTACCTCTCTCTCTGTCTGTCTGTTCATGTTTCTCTCTTACCCCTCTCTCTCTGTCTGTTCATGTTTCTCCCTTACCTCTCTCTCTGTCTGTCTGTTCATGTTTCTCCCTTACCCCTCTCTCTCTGTCTGTTCATGTTTCTCCCTTACCCCTCTCTCTCTGTCTGTTCATGTTTCTTTCTTACCCCTCTCTCTCTGTCTGTTCATGTTTCTCTCTTACCCCTCTCTCTCTGTCTGTTCATGTTTCTCCCTTACCCCTCTCTCTCTGTCTGTTCAGGTTTATCCTATACCCCTCTCTCTCTCTGTCTGTTCATGTTTCTATCTTACCCCTCTCTCTCTCTGTCTGTTCATGTTTCTCTCTTACCCCTCTCTCTCTGTCTGTTCATGTTTCTCCTTTACCCCTCTCTCTCTGTCTGTTCATGTTTCTCCCTTACCCCTCTCTCTCTGTCTGTTCATGTTTCTCCCTTACCCCTCTCTCTCTGTCTGTTCATGTTTCTCCCTTACCCCTCTCTCTCTGTCTGTTCATGTTTCTCCCTTACCCCCCTCTCTCTCTCTGTCTGTTCATGTTTCTCCCTTACCCCCCTCTCTCTGTCTGTTCATGTTTCTCCCTTACCTCTCTCTCTGTCTGTCTGTTCATGTTTCTCTCTTACCCCTCTCTCTCTGTCTGTTCATGTTTCTCCCTTACCTCTCTCTCTGTCTGTCTGTTCATGTTTCTCCCTTACCTCTCTCTCTGTCTGTCTGTTCATGTTTCTCCCTTACCCCTCTCTCTCTGTCTGTTCATGTTTCTTTCTTACCCCTCTCTCTCTGTCTGTTCATGTTTCTCTCTTACCCCTCTCTCTCTGTCTGTTCATGTTTCTCCCTTACCCCTCTCTCTCTGTCTGTTCAGGTTTATCCTATACCCCTCTCTCTCTCTGTCTGTTCATGTTTCTATCTTACCCCTCTCTCTCTGTCTGTTCATGTTTCTCCTTTACCCCTCTCTCTCTGTCTGTTCATGTTTCTCCCTTACCCCTCTCTCTCTGTCTGTTCATGTTTCTCCCTTACCCCTCTCTCTCTGTCTGTTCATGTTTCTCCCTTACCCCTCTCTCTCTGTCTGTTCATGTTTCTCCCTTACCCCTCTCTCTCTGTCTGTTCATGTTTCTCTCTTACCCCTCTCTCTCTGTCTGTTCATGTTTCTCCCTTACCCCTCTCTCTCTGTCTGTTCATGTTTCTCCCTTACCCCTCTCTCTCTGTCTGTTCTTGTTTCTCCCTTACCCCTCTCTCTCTGTCTGTTCATGTTTCTCTCTTACCCCTCTCTCTCTGTCTGTTCATGTTTCTCCCTTACCCCTCTCTCTCTGTCTGTTCATGTTTCTCCCTTATCCCTCTCTCTCTGTCTGTTCATGTTTCTCCCTTACCCCTCTCTCTGTCTGTTCATGTTTCTCCCTTACCCCCCTCTCTCTCTGTCTGTTCATGTTTATCCCTTACCTCTCTCTCTGTCTGTTCATGTTTCTCTCTTACCCCTCTTTCTCTGTCTGTTCATGTTTCTCCCTTACCCCTCTCTCTCTGTCTGTTCATGTTTCTCCCTTACCCCCCTCTCTCTGTCTGTTCATGTTTCTCCTTTACCCCTCTCTCTCTGTCTGTTCATGTTTCTCCCTTACCCCTCTCTCTCTGTCTGTTCATGTTTCTCCCTTACCTCTCTCTCTCTGTCTGTTCATGTTTCTCCCTTACCCCTCTCTCTGTCTGTTCAGGTTTCTCCTATACCCCTCTCTCTCTGTCTATTCATGTTTCTCTCTTACCCCTCTCTCTCTGTCTGTTCATGTTTCTCTCTTACCCCTCTCTATCTGTCTGTTCATGTTTCTCCCTTACCCCTTTCTCTCTGTCTGTTCATGTTTCTCCCTTATCCCTCTCTCTCTGTCTGTTCATGTTTCTCCTTTACCCCTCTCTCTCTGTCTGTTCATGTTTCTCCCTTACCCCTCTCTCTGTCTGTTCATGTTTCTCCCTTACCCCCCTCTCTCTGTCTGTTCATGTTTCTCCCTTACCCCTCTCTCTCTGTCTGTTCATGTTTCTCCCTTATCCCTCTCTCTCTGTCTGTTCATGTTTCTCCTTTACCCCTCTCTCTCTGTCTGTTCATGTTTCTCCCTTACCCCTCTCTCTCTGTCTGTTCATGTTTCTCCCTTACCTCTCTCTCTGTCTGTCCGTTCATGTTTCTCTCTTACCCCTCTCTCTCTGTCTGTTCATGTTTCTCCCTTACCTCTCTCTCTGTCTGTCTGTTGATGTTTCTCCCTTACCCCTCTCTCTCTGTCTGTTCATGTTTCTCCCTTACCCCTCTCTCTCTGTCTGTTCATGTTTCTCCCTTACCCCTCTCTCTCTGTCTGTTCAGGTTTATCCTATACCCCTCTCTCTCTCTGTCTGTTCATGTTTCTCTCTTACCCCCCTCCCTCTCTCTGTCTGTTCATGTTTCTCCCTTACCCCTCTCTCTGTCTGTTCATGTTTCTCCCTTACCCCTCTCTCTCTGTCTGTTCATGTTTCTCCCTTATCCCTCTCTCTCTGTCTGTTCATGTTTCTCCTTTACCCCTCTCTCTCTGTCTGTTCATGTTTCTCCCTTACCCCTCTCTCTGTCTGTTCATGTTTCTCCCTTACCCATCTCTGTCTGTCTGTTCATGTTTCTCCCTTACACCTCTCTCTCTGTCTGTTCATGTTTCTCCCTTACCCCTCTCTCTCTCTGTCTGTTCATGTTTCTCCCTTACCCCTCTCGCTCTGTCTGTTCATGTTTCACCCTTACCCCCCTCTCTCTCTGTCTGTTCATGTTTCTCCCTTACCCCTCTCTCTCTGTCTGTTCATGTTTCTCTCTTACCCCTCTCTCTCTGTCTGTTCATGTTTCTCCCTTACCCCTCTCTCTCTGTCTGTTCATGTTTCTCCCTTACCCCCCTCTCTCTCTCTGTCTGTTCATGTTTCTCCCTTACCCCTCTCTCTCTGTCTGTTCATGTTTCTCCCTTACCCCTCTCTCTCTGTCTGTTCATGTTTCTCCCTTACCTCTCTCTCTGTCTGTCTGTTCATGTTTCTCTCTTACCCCTCTCTCTCTGTCTGTTCATGTTTCTCCCTTACCTCTCTCTCTGTCTGTCTGTTCATGTTTCTCCCTTACCCCTCTCTCTCTGTCTGTTCATGTTTCTCCCTTACCCCTCTCTCTCTGTCTGTTCATGTTTCTTTCTTACCCCTCTCTCTCTGTCTGTTCATGTTTCTCTCTTACCCCTCTCTCTCTGTCTGTTCATGTTTCTCCCTTACCCCTCTCTCTCTGTCTGTTCAGGTTTATCCTATACCCCTCTCTCTCTCTGTCTGTTCATGTTTCTATCTTACCCCTCTCTCTCTCTGTCTGTTCATGTTTCTCTCTTACCCCTCTCTCTCTGTCTGTTCATGTTTCTCCTTTACCCCTCTCTCTCTGTCTGTTCATGTTTCTCCCTTTCCCCTCTCTCTCTGTCTGTTCATGTTTCTCCCTTACCCCTCTCTCTCTGTCTGTTCATGTTTCTCCCTTACCCCTCTCTCTCTGTCTGTTCATGCTTCTCCCTTACCCCCCTCTCTCTCTCTGTCTGTTCATGTTTCTCCCTTACCCCCCTCTCTCTGTCTGTTCATGTTTCTCCCTTACCTCTCTCTCTGTCTGTCTGTTCATGTTTCTCTCTTACCCCTCTCTCTCTGTCTGTTCATGTTTTTTCCCTTACCTCTCTCTCTGTCTGTCTGTTCATGTTTCTCCCTTACCTCTCTCTCTGTCTGTCTGTTCATGTTTCTCCCTTACCCCTCTCTCTCTGTCTGTTCATGTTTCTTTCTTACCCCTCTCTCTCTGTCTGTTCATGTTTCTCTCTTACCCCTCTCTCTCTGTCTGTTCATGTTTCTCCCTTACCCCTCTCTCTCTGTCTGTTCAGGTTTATCCTATACCCCTCTCTCTCTCTGTCTGTTCATGTTTCTATCTTACCCCTCTCTCTCTGTCTGTTCATGTTTCTCCTTTACCCCTCTCTCTCTGTCTGTTCATGTTTCTCCCTTACCCCTCTCTCTCTGTCTGTTCATGTTTCTCTCTTACCCCTCTCTCTCTGTCTGTTCATGTTTCTCCCTTACCCCTCTCTCTCTGTCTGTTCATGTTTCTCCCTTACCCCTCTCTCTCTGTCTGTTCATGTTTCTCCCTTACCCCTCTCTCTCTGTTTGTTCATGTTTCTCCCTTACCCCTCTCTCTCTGTCTGTTCATGTTTCTCCTTTACCCCTCTCTCTCTGTCTGTTCATGTTTCTCCCTTAACCATCTCTCTCTGTCTGTTCATGTTTCTCCCTTACCCCTCTCTCTCTCTGTCTGTTCATGTTTCTCTCTCACCCCTCTCTCTCTGTCTGTTCATGTTTCTCCCTTACCTCTCTCTCTGTCTGTTCATGTTTCTCTCTTACCCCTCTCTCTCTGTCTGTTCATGTTTCTCCCTTACCCCTCTCTCTCTGTCTGTTCATGTTTCTCCCTTACCCCCCTCTCTCTGTCTGTTCATGTTTCTCCTTTACCCCTCTCTCTCTGTCTGTTCATGTTTCTCCCTTACCCCTCTCTCTCTGTCTGTTCATGTTTCTCCCTTACCTCTCTCTCTCTGTCTGTTCATGTTTCTCCCTTACCCCTCTCTCTGTCTGTTCAGGTTTCTCCTATACCCCTCTCACTCTGTCTATTCATGTTTCTCTCTTACCCCTCTCTCTCTGTCTGTTCATGTTTCTCTCTTACCCCTCTCTATCTGTCTGTTCATGTTTCTCCCTTACCCCTTTCTCTCTGTCTGTTCATGTTTCTCCCTTATCCCTCTCTCTCTGTCTGTTCATGTTTCTCCTTTACCCCTCTCTCTCTGTCTGTTCATGTTTCTCCCTTACCCCTCTCTCTGTCTGTTCATGTTTCTCCCTTACCCCCCTCTCTCTGTCTGTTCATGTTTCTCCCTTACCCCTCTCTCTCTGTCTGTTCATGTTTCTCCCTTATCCCTCTCTCTCTGTCTGTTCATGTTTCTCCTTTACCCCTCTCTCTCTGTCTGTTCATGTTTCTCCCTTACCCCTCTCTCTGTCTGTTCATGTTTCTCCCTTACCCATCTCTCTCTGTCTGTTCATGTTTCTAGATTACACCTCTCTCTGTCTGTTCATGTTTCTCCCTTACCCCTCTCTCTCTCTGTCTGTTCATGTTTCTCCCTTACCCCTCTCGCTCTGTCTGTTCATGTTTCTAACTTACCCCCCTCTCTCTCTCTGTCTGTTCATGTTTCTCCCTTACCCATCTCTCTCTGTCTGTTCATGTTTCTCTCTTACCCCTCTCTCTCTGTCTGTTCATGTTTCTCCCTTACAACTCTCTCTCTGTCTGTTCATGTTTCTCCCTTACCCCCCTCTCTCTCTCTGTCTGTTCATGTTTCTCCCTTACCCCTCTCTCTCTGTCTGTTCATGTTTCTCCCTTACCCCTCTCTCTCTGTCTGTTCATGTTTTTCCCTTACCTCTCTCTCTGTCTGTCTGTTCATGTTTCTCTCTTACCCCTCTCTCTCTGTCTGTTCATGTTTCTCCCTTACCTCTCTCTCTGTCTGTCTGTTCATGTTTCTCCCTTACCCCTCTCTCTCTGTCTGTTCATGTTTCTCCCTTACCCCTCTCTCTCTGTCTGTTCATGTTTCTTTCTTACCCCTCTCTCTCTGTCTGTTCATGTTTCTCTCTTACCCCTCTCTCTCTGTCTGTTCATGTTTCTCCCTTACCCCTCTCTCTCTGTCTGTTCAGGTTTATCCTATACCCCTCTCTCTCTCTGTCTGTTCATGTTTCTCTCTTACCCCCCTCCCTCTCTCTGTCTGTTCATGTTTCTCCCTTACCCCTCTCTCTGTCTGTTCATGTTTCTCCCTTACCCCTCTCTCTCTGTCTGTTCATGTTTCTCCCTTATCCCTCTCTCTCTGTCTGTTCATGTTTCTCCTTTACCCCTCTCTCTCTGTCTGTTCATGTTTCTCCCTTACCCCTCTCTCTGTCTGTTCATGTTTCTCCCTTACCCATCTCTCTCTGTCTGTTCATGTTTCTCCCTTACACCTCTCTCTCTGTCTGTTCATGTTTCTCCCTTACCCCTCTCTCTCTCTGTCTGTTCATGTTTCTCCCTTACCCCTCTCTCTCTGTCTGTTCATGTTTCTCTCTTACCCCTCTCTCTCTGTCTGTTCATGTTTCTCCCTTACCCCTCTCTCTCTGTCTGTTCATGTTTCTCCCTTACCCCCCTCTCTCTCTCTGTCTGTTCATGTTTCTCCCTTACCCCTCTCTCTCTGTCTGTTCATGTTTCTCCCTTACCTCTCTCTCTGTCTGTCTGTTCATGTTTCTCCCTTACCCCTCTCTCTCTGTCTGTTCATGTTTCTCCCTTACCCCTCTCTCTCTGTCTGTTCATGTTTCTTTCTTACCCCTCTCTCTCTGTCTGTTCATGTTTCTCTCTTACCCCTCTCTCTCTGTCTGTTCATGTTTCTCCCTTACCCCTCTCTCTCTGTCTGTTCAGGTTTATCCTATACCCCTCTCTCTCTCTGTCTGTTCATGTTTCTATCTTACCCCTCTCTGTCTGTTCATGTTTCTCTCTTACCCCTCTCTCTCTGTCTGTTCATGTTTCTCCTTTACCCCTCTCTCTCTGTCTGTTCATGTTTCTCCCTTACCCCTCTCTCTCTGTCTGTTCATGTTTCTCCCTTACCCCTCTCTCTCTGTCTGTTCATGTTTCTCCCTTACCCCTCTCTCTCTGTCTGTTCATGTTTCTCCCTTACCCCCCTCTCTCTCTCTGTCTGTTCATGTTTCTCCCTTACCCCCCTCTCTCTGTCTGTTCATGTTTCTCCCTTATCTCTCTCTCTGTCTGTCTGTTCATGTTTCTCTCTTACCCCTCTCTCTCTGTCTGTTCATGTTTCTCCCTTACCTCTCTCTCTGTCTGTCTGTTCATGTTTCTCCCTTACCCCTCTCTCTCTGTCTGTTCATGTTTCTAGATTACACCCCTCTCTCTGTCTGTTCATGTTTCTCCCTTACCCATCTCTCTCTGTCTGTTCATGTTTCTAGATTACACCTCTCTCTCTGTCTGTTCATGTTTCTCCCTTACCCCTCTCTCTCTCTGTCTGTTCATGTTTCTCCCTTACCCCTCTCGCTCTGTCTGTTCATGTTTCTAACTTACCCCCCTCTCTCTCTCTGTCTGTTCATGTTTCTCCCTTACCCATCTCTCTCTGTCTGTTCATGTTTCTCTCTTACCCCTCTCTCTCTGTCTGTTCATGTTTCTCCCTTACCCCTCTCTCTCTGTCTGTTCATGTTTCTCCCTTACCTCTCTCTCTGTCTGTCTGTTCATGTTTCTCCCTTACCCCTCTCTCTCTGTCTGTTCATGTTTCTCCCTTACCCCTCTCTCTCTGTCTGTTCATGTTTCTTTCTTACCCCTCTCTCTCTGTCTGTTCATGTTTCTCTCTTACCCCTCTCTCTCTGTCTGTTCATGTTTCTCCCTTACCCCTCTCTCTCTGTCTGTTCAGGTTTATCCTATACCCCTCTCTCTCTCTGTCTGTTCATGTTTCTCTCTTACCCCCCTCCCTCTCTCTGTCTGTTCATGTTTCTCCCTTACCCCTCTCTCTGTCTGTTCATGTTTCTCCCTTACCCCTCTCTCTCTGTCTGTTCATGTTTCTCCCTTATCCCTCTCTCTCTGTCTGTTTATGTTTCTCCTTTACCCCTCTCTCTCTGTCTGTTCATGTTTCTCCCTTACCCCTCTCTCTGTCTGTTCATGTTTCTCCCTTACCCATCTCTCTCTGTCTGTTCATGTTTCTCCCTTACACCTCTCTCTCTGTCTGTTCATGTTTCTCCCTTACCCCTCTCTCTCTCTGTCTGTTCATGTTTCTCCCTTACCCCTCTCTCTCTGTCTGTTCATGTTTCTCTCTTACCCCTCTCTCTCTGTCTGTTCATGTTTCTCCCTTACCCCTCTCTCTCTGTCTGTTCATGTTTCTCCCTTACCCCCCTCTCTCTCTCTGTCTGTTCATGTTTCTCCCTTACCCCTCTCTCTCTGTCTGTTCATGTTTCTCCCTTACCTCTCTCTCTGTCTGTCTGTTCATGTTTCTCCCTTACCCCTCTCTCTCTGTCTGTTCATGTTTCTCCCTTACCCCTCTCTCTCTGTCTGTTCATGTTTCTTTCTTACCCCTCTCTCTCTGTCTGTTCATGTTTCTCTCTTACCCCTCTCTCTCTGTCTGTTCATGTTTCTCCCTTACCCCTCTCTCTCTGTCTGTTCAGGTTTATCCTATACCCCTCTCTCTCTCTGTCTGTTCATGTTTCTATCTTACCCCTCTCTGTCTGTTCATGTTTCTCTCTTACCCCTCTCTCTCTGTCTGTTCATGTTTCTCCTTTACCCCTCTCTCTCTGTCTGTTCATGTTTCTCCCTTACCCCTCTCTCTCTGTCTGTTCATGTTTCTCCCTTACCCCTCTCTCTCTGTCTGTTCATGTTTCTCCCTTACCCCTCTCTCTCTGTCTGTTCATGTTTCTCCCTTACCCCCCTCTCTCTCTCTGTCTGTTCATGTTTCTCCCTTACCCCCCTCTCTCTGTCTGTTCATGTTTCTCCCTTACCTCTCTCTCTGTCTGTCTGTTCATGTTTCTCTCTTACCCCTCTCTCTCTGTCTGGTCATGTTTCTCCCTTACCTCTCTCTCTGTCTGTCTGTTCATGTTTCTCCCTTACCCCTCTCTCTCTGTCTGTTCATGTTTCTTTCTTACCCCTCTCTCTCTGTCTGTTCATGTTTCTCTCTTACCCCTCTCTCTCTGTCTGTTCATGTTTCTCCCTTACCCCTCTCTCTCTGTCTGTTCAGGTTTATCCTATACCCCTCTCTCTCTCTGTCTGTTCATGTTTCTATCTTACCCCTCTCTCTCTGTCTGTTCATGTTTCTCCCTTACCCCTCTCTCTCTGTCTGTTCATGTTTCTCCCTTACCCCTCTCTCTCTGTCTGCTCATGTTTCTCTCTTACCCCTCTCTCTCTGTCTGTTCATGTTTCTCCCTTACCCGTCTCTCTCTGTCTGTTCATGTTTCTCCCTTACCCCTCTCCCTCTGTCTGTTCATGTTTCTCTCTTACCCCTCTCTCTCTGTCTGTTCATGTTTCTCTCTTACCCCTCTCTCTCTGTCTGTTCATGTTTCTCCCTTATCCCTCTCTCTCTGTCTGTTCATGTTTCTCCCTTACCCCTCTCTCTGTCTGTTCATGTTTCTCCCTTACCCCTCTCTCTGTCTGTTCATGTTTCTCCCTTACCTCTCTCTCTGTCTGTTCATGTTTCTCTCTTACCCCTCTCTCTCTGTCTGTTCATGTTTCTCCCTTACCCCTCTCTCTCTGTCTGTTCATGTTTCTCCCTTACCCCTCTCTCTCTGTTTGTTCATGTTTCTCCCTTACCCCTCTCTCTCTGTCTGTTCATGTTTCTCCTTTACCCCTCTCTCTCTGTCTGTTCATGTTTCTCCCTTAACCATCTCTCTCTGTCTGTTCATGTTTCTCCCTTACCCCTCTCTCTCTCTGTCTGTTCATGTTTCTCTCTTACCCCTCTCTCTCTGTCTGTTCATGTTTCTCTCTTACCCCTCTCTCTCTGTCTGTTCATGTTTCTCCCTTACCCCCTCCTCTCTGTCTGTTCATGTTTCTCCCTTACCCCTCTCTCTGTCTGTTCATGTTGCTCCCTTACCCCTCTCTCTCTGTCTGTTCATGTTTCTCCCTTACCCCTCTCTCTGTCTGTTCATGTTGCTCCCTTACCCCTCTCTCTCTGTCTGTTCATGTTTCTCCTTTACCCCTCTCTCTCTGTCTGTTCAGGTTTCTCCCTTACCCCTCTCTCTCTGTCTGTTCATGTTTCTCCCTTACCCCTCTCTCTCTGTCTGTTCATGTTTCTCCCTTACCCCTCTCTCTCTGTCTGTTCATGTTTCTCCTTTACCCCTCTCTCTCTGTCTGTTCATGTTTCTCCCGTACCCCTCTCTCTCTGTCTGTTCATGTTTCTCCCTTACCCCTCTCTCTGTCTGTTCATGTTTCTCCCTTACCCCTCTCTCTGTCTGTTCATGTTTCTCCCTTACCCCTCTCTCTCTGTCTGTTCATGTTTCTCCCTTATCCCTCTCTCTCTGTCTGTTCATGTTTCTCCTTTACCCCTCTCTCTCTGTCTGTTCATGTTTCTCCCTTACCCCTCTCTCTGTCTGTTCATGTTTCACCCTTACCCATCTCTCTCTGTCTGTTCATGTTTCTCCCTTACACCTCTCTCTCTGTCTATTCATGTTTCTCCCTTACCCCTCTCTCTCTCTGTCTGTTCATGTTTCTCCCTTACCCCTCTCGCTCTGTCTGTTCATGTTTCACCCTTACCCCCCTCTCTCTCTGTCTGTTCATGTTTCTCCCTTACCCCTCTCTCTCTGTCTGTTCATGTTTCTCTCTTACCCCTCTCTCTCTCTGTCTGTTCATGTTTCTCCCTTACCCCTCTCTCTCTGTCTGTTCATGTTTCTCCCTTACCCCCCTCTCTCTCTCTGTCTGTTCATGTTTCTCCCTTACCCCTCTCTCTCTGTCTGTTCATGTTTCTCCCTTACCTCTCTCTCTGTCTGTCTGTTCATGTTTCTCTCTTAACCCTCTCTCTCTGTCTGTTCATGTTTCTCCCTTACCTCTCTCTCTGTCTGTCTGTTCATGTTTCTCCCTTACCCCTCTCTCTCTGTCTGTTCATGTTTCTCCCTTACCCCTCTCTCTCTGTCTGTTCATGTTTCTTTCTTACCCCTCTCTCTCTGTCTGTTCATGTTTCTCTCTTACCCCTCTCTCTCTGTCTGTTCATGTTTCTCCCTTACCCCTCTCTCTCTGTCTGTTCAGGTTTATCCTATACCCCTCTCTCTCTCTGTCTGTTCATGTTTCTATCTTACCCCTCTCTCTCTGTCTGTTCATGTTTCTCTCTTACCCCTCTCTCTCTGTCTGTTCATGTTTCTCCTTTACCCCTCTCTCTCTGTCTGTTCATGTTTCTCCCTTACCCCTCTCTCTCTGTCTGTTCATGTTTCACCCTTACCCCCCTCTCTCTCTGTCTGTTCATGTTTCTCCCTTACCCCTCTCTCTCTGTCTGTTCATGTTTCTCTCTTACCCCTCTCTCTCTCTGTCTGTTCATGTTTCTCCCTTACCCCTCTCTCTCTGTCTGTTCATGTTTCTCCCTTACCCCCCTCTCTCTCTCTGTCTGTTCATGTTTCTCCCTTACCCCTCTCTCTCTGTCTGTTCATGTTTCTCCCTTACCTCTCTCTCTGTCTGTCTGTTCATGTTTCTCTCTTAACCCTCTCTCTCTGTCTGTTCATGTTTATCCCTTACCTCTCTCTCTGTCTGTCTGTTCATGTTTCTCCCTTACCCCTCTCTCTCTGTCTGTTCATGTTTCTCCCTTACCCCTCTCTCTCTGTCTGTTCATGTTTCTTTCTTACCCCTCTCTCTCTGTCTGTTCATGTTTCTCTCTTACCCCTCTCTCTCTGTCTGTTCATGTTTCTCCCTTACCCCTCTCTCTCTGTCTGTTCAGGTTTATCCTATACCCCTCTCTCTCTCTGTCTGTTCATGTTTCTATCTTACCCCTCTCTCTCTGTCTGTTCATGTTTCTCTCTTACCCCTCTCTCTCTGTCTGTTCATGTTTCTCCTTTACCCCTCTCTCTCTGTCTGTTCATGTTTCTCCCTTACCCCTCTCTCTCTGTCTGTTCAGGTTTATCCCATACCCCTCTCTCTCTGTCTGTTCATGTTTCTCCCTTACCCCTCTCTCTCTGTCTGTTCATGTTTCTCCCTTACCCCTCTCTCTCTGTCTGTTCATGTTTCTCTCTTACCCCTCTCTCTCTGTCTGTTCATGTTTCTCCCTTACCCGTCTCTCTCTGTCTGTTCATGTTTCTCCCTTACCCCTGTCTCTCTGTCTGTTCATGTTTCTCTCTTACCCCTCTCTCTCTGTCTGTTCATGTTTCTCTCTTACCCCTCTCTCTCTGTCTGTTCATGTTTCTCCCTTATCCCTCTCTCTCTGTCTGTTCATGTTTCTCCCTTACCCCTCTCTCTGTCTGTTCATGTTTCTCCCTTACCCCTCTCTCTGTCTGTTCATGTTTCTCCCTTACCTCTCTCTCTGTCTGTTCATGTTTCTCTCTTACCCCTCTCTCTGTCTGTTCATGTTTCTCCCTTACCCCTCTCTCTCTGTCTGTTCATGTTTCTCCCTTACCCCTCTCTCTCTGTTTGTTCATGTTTCTCCCTTACCCCTCTCTCTCTGTCTGTTCATGTTTCTCCTTTACCCCTCTCTCTCTGTCTGTTCATGTTTCTCCCTTAACCATCTCTCTCTGTCTGTTCATGTTTCTCCCTTACCCCTCTCTCTCTCTGTCTGTTCATGTTTCTCTCTTACCCCTCTCTCTCTGTCTGTTCATGTTTCTCTCTTACCCCTCTCTCTCTGTCTGTTCATGTTTCTCCCTTACCCCCTCCTCTCTGTCTGTTCATGTTTCTCCCTTACCCCTCTCTCTGTCTGTTCATGTTGCTCCCTTACCCCTCTCTCTCTGTCTGTTCATGTTTCTCCCTTACCCCCCTCTCTCTCTCTCTGTCTGTTCATGTTTATATTTTACCCCTCTCTCTGTCTGTTCATGTTTCTCCCTTACCCCTCTCTCTCTGTCTGTTCATGTTTCTCTCTTACCCCTCTCTCTCTGTCTGTTCATGTTTCTCTCTTACCCCTCTCTCTCTGTCTGTTCATGTTTCTCCCTTACCCCTCTCTCTCTGTCTGTTCAGGTTTCTCCTATACCCCTCTCTCTCTCTGTCTGTTCATGTTTCTCCCTTACCTCTCTCTCTGTCTGTTCATGTTTCTCTCTTACCCCTCTCTTTCTGTCTGTTCATGTTTCTCTCTTACCCCTCTCTCTCTGTCTGTTCATGTTTCTCTCTTACCCCTCTCTCTCTGTCTGTTCATGTTTCTCCCTTACCCCCTCCTCTCTGTCTGTTCATGTTTCTCCCTTACCCCTCTCTCTGTCTGTTCATGTTGCTCCCTTACCCCTCTCTCTCTGTCTGTTCATGTTTCTCCCTTACCCCCCTCTCTCTCTCTCTGTCTGTTCATGTTTATATTTTACCCCTCTCTCTGTCTGTTCATGTTTCTCCCTTACCCCTCTCTCTCTGTCTGTTCATGTTTCTCTCTTACCCCTCTCTCTCTGTCTGTTCATGTTTCTCTCTTACCCCTCTCTCTCTGTCTGTTCATGTTTCTCCCTTACCCCTCTCTCTCTGTCTGTTCAGGTTTCTCCTATACCCCTCTCTCTCTCTGTCTGTTCATGATTCTCCCTTACCTCTCTCTCTGTCTGTTCATGTTTCTCTCTTACCCCTCTCTCTCTGTCTGTTCATGTTTCTCCCTTACCCCTCTCTCTCTGTCGGTTCATGTTTCTCCCTTACCCCTCTCTCTCTGTTTGTTCATGTTTCTCCCTTACCCCTCTCTCTCTGTCTGTTCATGTTTCTCCTTTACCCCTCTCTCTCTGTCTGTTCATGTTTCTCCCTTAACCATCTCTCTCTGTCTGTTCATGTTTCTCCCTTACCCCTCTCTCTCTCTGTCTGTTCATGTTTCTCTCTTACCCCTCTCTCTCTGTCTGTTCATGTTTCTCTCTTACCCCTCTCTCTCTGTCTGTTCATGTTTCTCCCTTACCCCCTCCTCTCTGTCTGTTCATGTTTCTCCCTTACCCCTCTCTCTGTCTGTTCATGTTGCTCCCTTACCCCCCTCTCTCTGTCTGTTCATGTTTCTCCCTTACCCCTCTCTCTCTCTCTGTCTGTTCATGTTTATATTTTACCCCTCTCTCTGTCTGTTCATGTTTCTCCCTTACCCCTCTCTCTCTGTCTGTTCATGGTTCTCTCTTACCCCTCTCTCTCTGTCTGTTCATGTTTCGCTCTTACCCCTCTCTCTCTGTCTGTTCATGTTTCTCCCTTACCCCTCTCTCTCTGTCTGTTCAGGTTTCTCCTATACCCCTCTCTCTCTCTGTCTGTTCATGTTTCTCTCTTACCACTCTCTCTCTGTCTGTTCATTTTTCTCTCTTACCCCTCTCTCTCTGTCTGTTCATGTTTCTCCTTTACCCCTCTCTCTCTGTCTGTTCATGTTTCTCCCTTACCCCTCTCTCTCTGTCTGTTCATGTTTCTCCCTTACCCCTCTCTCTCTGTCTGTTCATGTTTCTCCCTTACCCCTCTCTCTCTGTCTGTTCATGTTTCTCCCTTACCCCTCTCTCTCTGTCTGTTCATGTTTCTCCCGTACCCCTCTCTCTCTGTCTGTTCATGTTTCTCCCTTACCCCTCTCTCTCTGTCTGTTCATGTTTCTCCCTTACCCCTCTCTCTCTGTCTGTTCATGTTTTTCTCTTACCCCTCTCTCTCTGTCTGTTCATGTTTCTCTCTTACCCCTCTCTCTCTGTCTGTTCATGATTCTCCCTTAACCATCTCTCTCTGTCTGTTCATGTTTCTCCCTTACCCCTCTCTCTGTCTGGTCATGTTTCTCTCTTATCCCTCTCTCTCTGTCTGTTCATGTTTCTCTCTTACCCCTCTCTCTCTGTCTGTTCATGTTTCTCCTTTACCCCTCTCTCTCTGTCTGTTCATGTTTCTCCCTTAACCATCTCTCTCTGTCTGTTCATGTTTCTCCTTTACCCCTCTCTCTCTGTCTGTTCATGTTTCTCCCTTAACCATCTCTCTCTGTCTGTTCATGTTTCTCCCTTACCCCTCTCTCTCTCTGTCTGTTCATGTTTCTCTCTTACCCCTCTCTCTCTGTCTGTTCATGTTTGTCCCTTACCCCTCTCTCTCTGTCTGTTCATGTTTCTCCCTTATCCCTCTCTCTCTGTCTGTTCATGTTTCTCCCTTACCCCTCTCTCTGTCTGTTCATGTTTCTCCCTTACCCCTCTCTCTGTCTGTTCATGTTTCTCCCTTACCTCTCTCTCTGTCTGTTCATGTTTCTCTCTTACCCCTCTCTCTGTCTGTTCATGTTTCTCCCTTACCCCTCTCTCTCTGTCTGTTCATGTTTCTCCCTTACCCCTCTCTCTCTGTTTGTTCATGTTTCTCCCTTACCCCTCTCTCTCTGTCTGTTCATGTTTCTCCTTTACCCCTCTCTCTCTGTCTGTTCATGTTTCTCCCTTAACCATCTCTCTCTGTCTGTTCATGTTTCTCCCTTACCCCTCTCTCTCTCTGTCTGTTCATGTTTCTCTCTTACCCCTCTCTCTCTGTCTGTTCATGTTTCTCTCTTACCCCTCTCTCTCTGTCTGTTCATGTTTCTCCCTTACCCCCTCCTCTCTGTCTGTTCATGTTTCTCCCTTACCCCTCTCTCTGTCTGTTCATGTTGCTCCCTTACCCCTCTCTCTCTGTCTGTTCATGTTTCTCCCTTACCCCCCTCTCTCTCTCTCTGTCTGTTCATGTTTATATTTTACCCCTCTCTCTGTCTGTTCATGTTTCTCCCTTACCCCTCTCTCTCTGTCTGTTCATGTTTCTCTCTTACCGCTCTCTCTCTGTCTGTTCATGTTTCTCTCTTACCCCTCTCTCTCTGTCTGTTCATGTTTCTCCCTTACCCCTCTCTCTCTGTCTGTTCAGGTTTCTCCTATACCCCTCTCTCTCTCTGTCTGTTCATGTTTCTCCCTTACCTCTCTCTCTGTCTGTTCATGTTTCTCTCTTACCCCTCTCTTTCTGTCTGTTCATGTTTCTCTCTTACCCCTCTCTCTCTGTCTGTTCATGTTTCTCTCTTACCCCTCTCTCTCTGTCTGTTCATGTTTCTCCCTTACCCCCTCCTCTCTGTCTGTTCATGTTTCTCCCTTACCCCTCTCTCTGTCTGTTCATGTTGCTCCCTTACCCCTCTCTCTCTGTCTGTTCATGTTTCTCCCTTACCCCCCTCTCTCTCTCTCTGTCTGTTCATGTTTATATTTTACCCCTCTCTCTGTCTGTTCATGTTTCTCCCTTACCCCTCTCTCTCTGTCTGTTCATGTTTCTCTCTTACCCCTCTCTCTCTGTCTGTTCATGTTTCTCTCTTACCCCTCTCTCTCTGTCTGTTCATGTTTCTCCCTTACCCCTCTCTCTCTGTCTGTTCAGGTTTCTCCTATACCCCTCTCTCTCTCTGTCTGTTCATGATTCTCCCTTACCTCTCTCTCTGTCTGTTCATGTTTCTCTCTTACCCCTCTCTCTCTGTCTGTTCATGTTTCTCCCTTACCCCTCTCTCTCTGTCGGTTCATGTTTCTCCCTTACCCCTCTCTCTCTGTTTGTTCATGTTTCTCCCTTACCCCTCTCTCTCTGTCTGTTCATGTTTCTCCTTTACCCCTCTCTCTCTGTCTGTTCATGTCTCTCCCTTAACCATCTCTCTCTGTCTGTTCATGTTTCTCCCTTACCCCTCTCTCTCTCTGTCTGTTCATGTTTCTCTCTTACCCCTCTCTCTCTGTCTGTTCATGTTTCTCTCTTACCCCTCTCTCTCTGTCTGTTCATGTTTCTCCCTTACCCCCTCCTCTCTGTCTGTTCATGTTTCTCCCTTACCCCTCTCTCTGTCTGTTCATGTTGCTCCCTTACCCCTCTCTCTCTGTCTGTTCATGTTTCTCCCTTACCCCCCTCTCTCTCTCTCTGTCTGTTCATGTTTATATTTTACCCCTCTCTCTGTCTGTTCATGTTTCTCCCTTACCCCTCTCTCTCTGTCTGTTCATGGTTCTCTCTTACCCCTCTCTCTCTGTCTGTTCATGTTTCGCTCTTACCCCTCTCTCTCTGTCTGTTCATGTTTCTCCCTTACCCCTCTCTCTCTGTCTGTTCAGGTTTCTCCTATACCCCTCTCTCTCTCTGTCTGTTCATGTTTCTCTCTTACCACTCTCTCTCTGTCTGTTCATTTTTCTCTCTTACCCCTCTCTCTCTGTCTGTTCATGTTTCTCCTTTACCCCTCTCTCTTTGTCTGTTCAGGTTTCTCCCTTACCCCTCTCTCTCTGTCTGTTCATGTTTCTCCCTTACCCCTCTCTCTCTGTCTGTTCATGTTTCTCCCTTACCCCTCTCTCTCTGTCTGTTCATGTTTCTCCCTTACCCCTCTCTCTCTGTCTGTTCATGTTTCTCCCGTACCCCTCTCTCTCTGTCTGTTCATGTTTCTCCCTTACCCCTCTCTCTCTGTCTGTTCATGTTTCTCCCTTACCCCTCTCTCTCTGTCTGTTCATGTTTTTCTCTTACCCCTCTCTCTCTGTCTGTTCATGTTTCTCTCTTACCCCTCTCTCTCTGTCTGTTCATGATTCTCCCTTAACCATCTCTCTCTGTCTGTTCATGTTTCTCCCTTACCCCTCTCTCTGTCTGGTCATGTTTCTCTCTTATCCCTCTCTCTCTGTCTGTTCATGTTTCTCTCTTACCCCTCTCTCTCTGTCTGTTCATGTTTCTCCTTTACCCCTCTCTCTCTGTCTGTTCATGTTTCTCCCTTAACCATCTCTCTCTGTCTGTTCATGTTTCTCCTTTACC
Organism: Salvelinus fontinalis; assembly: GCF_029448725.1. Taxonomy (NCBI): domain Eukaryota; kingdom Metazoa; phylum Chordata; class Actinopteri; order Salmoniformes; family Salmonidae; genus Salvelinus; species Salvelinus fontinalis. The sequence goes on from NC_074668.1 coordinate 18,255,964, forward strand.
CCTCTCTCTCTGTCTGTTCATGTTTCTCCCTTAACCATCTCTCTCTGTCTGTTCATGTTTCTCCCTTACCCCTCTCTCTCTCTGTCTGTTCATGTTTCTCTCTTACCCCTCTCTCTCTGTCTGTTCATGTTTGTCCCTTACCCCTCTCTCTCTGTCTGTTCATGTTTCTCCCTTACCCCCTCTCTCTCTGTCTGTTCATTTTTCTCCTTTACCCCTCTCTCTGTCTGTTCATGTTGCTCCCTTACCCCTCTCTCTCTGTCTGTTCATGTTTCTCCCTTACCCCTCTCTCTGTCTGTTCATGTTGCTCCCTTACCCCTCTCTCTCTGTCTGTTCATGTTTCTCCCTTACCCCCCTCTCTCTCTCTCTGTCTGTTCATGTTTATATTTTACCCCTCTCTCTCTGTCTGTTCATGTTTCTCCCTTACCCCTCTCTCTCTGTCTGTTCATGTTTCTCTCTTACCCCTCTCTCTCTGTCTGTTCATGTTTATCTCTTACCCCTCTCTCTCTGTTCATGTTTCCCCCTTACCCCTCTCTCTCTGTCTGTTCAGGTTTCTCCTATACCCCTCTCTCTCTGTCTGTTCATGTTTCTCTCTTACCACTCTCTCTCTGTCTGTTCATGTTTCTCCCTTACCCCTCTCTCTGTCTGTTCATGTTTCTCTCTTACCCCTCTCTCTCTGTCTGTTCATGTTTCTCTCTTACCCCTCTCTCTCTGTCTGTTCATGTTTCTCCCTTATCCCTCTCTCTCTGTCTGTTCATGTTTCTCCCTTACCCCTCTCTCTGTCTGTTCATGTTTCTCCCTTACCCCTCTCTCTGTCTGTTCATGTTTCTCCCTTACCTCTCTCTGTCTGTTCATGTTTCTCTCTTACCCCTCTCTCTCTCTGTCTGTTCATGTTTCTCTCTTACCCCTCTCTCTCTGTCTGTTCATGTTTCTCCCTTATCCCTCTCTCTCTGTCTGTTCATGTTTCTCCCTTACCCCTCTCTCTGTCTGTTCATGTTTCTCCCTTACCCCTCTCTCTGTCTGTTCATGTTTCTCCCTTACCTCTCTCTGTCTGTTCATGTTTCTCCCTTACCCCCCTCTCTCTCTGTCTGTTCATGTTTCTCCCTTACCCCTCTCTCTCTGTCTGTTCATGTTTCTCCCTTACCCCTCTCTCTCTGTCTGTTCATGTTTCTCTCTTACCCCTCTCTCTCTGTCTGTTCATGTTTCTCCCTTAACCATCTCTCTCTGTCTGTTCATGTTTCTCCCTTACCCCTCTCTCTCTGTCTGTTCATGTTTCTCTCTTACCCCTCTCTCTCTGTCTGTTCATGTTTCTCTCTTACCCCTCTCTCTCTGTCTGTTCATGTTTCTCCCTTACCCCCTTCTCTCTGTCTGTTCATGTTTCTCCCTTACCCCTCTCTCTGTCTGTTCTTGTTTCTCCCTTACCCCTCTCTCTCTGTCTGTTCATGTTTCTCCCTTACCCCCCTCTCTCTCTCTCTGTCTGTTCATGTTTCTCCCTTACCCCTCTCTCTCTGTCTGTTCATGTTTCTCCCTTACCCCTCTCTCTCTGTCTGTTCATGTTTCTCCCTTACCCCTCTCTCTCTGTCTGTTCATGTTTCTCCCTTACCCCTCTCTCTCTGTCTGTTCATGTTTCTCCCTTACCCCTCTCTCTCTGTCTGTTCATGTTTCTCCCTTACCTCTCTCTCTGTGTGTCTGTTCATGTTTCTCTCTTACCCCTCTCTCTCTGTCTGTTCATGTTTCTCCCTTACCCCCCCTTTCTCTCTGTCTGTTCATGTTTCTCCCTTACCCCTCTCTCTCTCTGTCTGTTCATGTTTCTCCCTTACCCCTCTCTCTCTGTCTGTTCATGTTTCTCTCTTACCCCTCTCTCTCTGTCTGTTCATGTTTCTCTCTTACCCCTCTCTCTCTGTCTGTTCATGTTTCTCTCTTACCCCTCTCTCTCTGTCTGTTCATGTTTCTCCCTTACCCCCTTCTCTCTGTCTGTTCATGTTTCTCCCTTACCCCTCTCTCTGTCTGTTCTTGTTTCTCCCTTACCCCTCTCTCTCTGTCTGTTCATGTTTCTCCCTTACCCCCCTCTCTCTCTCTCTGTCTGTTCATGTTTCTCCCTTACCCCTCTCTCTCTGTCTGTTCATGTTTCTCCCTTACCCCTCTCTCTCTGTCTGTTCATGTTTCTCCCTTACCCCTCTCTCTCTGTCTGTTCATGTTTCTCCCTTACCCCCCTTTCTCTCTCTGTCTGTTCATGTTTCTCCCTTACCCCTCTCTCTCTGTCTGTTCATGTTTCTCCCTTACCTCTCTCTCTGTGTGTCTGTTCATGTTTCTCTCTTACCCCTCTCTCTCTGTCTGTTCATGTTTCTCCCTTACCCCCCCTTTCTCTCTGTCTGTTCATGTTTCTCCCTTACCCCTCTCTCTCTCTGTCTGTTCATGTTTCTCCCTTACCCCTCTCTCTCTGTCTGTTCATGTTTCTCTCTTACCCCTCTCTCTCTGTCTGTTCATGTTTCTCTCTTACCCCTCTCTCTCTGTCTGTTCATGTTTCTCCCTTACCCCTCTCTCTCTGTCTGTTCAGGTTTCTCCTATACCCCTCTCTCTCTCTGTCTGTTCATGTTTCTCTCTTACCCCTCTCTCTCTGTCTGTTCATGTTTCTCCTTTACCCCTCTCTCTCTGTCTGTTCATGTTTCTCCCTTACCCCTCTCTCTCTGTCTGTTCATGTTTCTCCCTTACCCCTCTCTCTCTGTCTGTTCATGTTTCTCCCTTACTCATCTCTCTCTGTCTGTTCATGTTTCTCCCTTACCCCTCTCTCTCTGTCTGTTCATGTTTCTCTCTTACCCCTCTCTCTCTGTCTGTTCATGTTTCTCCCTTACCCCTCTCTCTCTGTCTGTTCATGTTTCTCCCTTACCCCTCTCTATGTCTGTTCATGTTTCTCTCTTACCCCTCTCTCTCTGTCTGTTCATGTTTCTCTCTTACCCCTCTCTCTCTGTCTGTTCATGTTTCTCCCTTATCCCTCTCTCTCTGTCTGTTCATGTTTCTCCCTTACCCCTCTCTCTCTGTCTGTTCATGTTTCTCTCTTACCCCTCTCTCTCTGTCTGTTCATGTTTCTCCCTTACCCCTCTCTCTCCGTCTGTTCATGTTTCTCCCTTACCCCTCTCTTTGTCTGTTCATGTTTCTCCTTACCCCTCTCTCTCTGTCTGTTCATGTTTCTCCCTTACCTCTCTCTCTGTCTGTTCATGTTTCTCCCTTACCCCTCTCTCTCTGTCTGTTCATGTTTCTCCCTTACCCCTCTCTCTCTGTCTGTTCATGTTTCTCCCTTACCTCTCTCTCTGTCTGTCTGTTCATGTTTTCTCTCTTACCCCTCTCTCTCTGTCTGTTCATGTTTCTCCCTTACCTCTCTCTTTGTCTGTCTGTTCATGTTTCTCCTTTACCCCTCTCTCTCTGTCTGTTCATGTTTCTCCCTTACCCCTCTCTCTCCGTCTGTTCATGTTTCTCCCTTACCCCTCTCTTTGTCTGTTCATGTTTCTCCTTACCCCTCTCTCTCTGTCTGTTCATGTTTCTCCCTTACCTCTCTCTCTGTCTGTTCATGTTTCTCTCTTACCTCTCTCTCTCTGTCTGTTCATGTTTCTCTCTTACCCCTCTCTCTCTGTCTGTTCATGTTTCTCCCTTACCCCTCTCTCTCTGTCTGTTCAGGTTTCTCCTATACCCCTCTCTCTCTCTGTCTGTTCATGTTTCTCTCTTACCCCTCTCTCTCTGTCTGTTCATGTTTCTCCTTTACCCCTCTCTCTCTGTCTGTTCATGTTTCTCCCTTACCCCTCTCTCTCTGTCTGTTCATGTTTCTCCCTTACCCCTCTCTCTCTGTCTGTTCATGTTTCTCCCTTACTCATCTCTCTCTGTCTGTTCATGTTTCTCCCTTACCCCTCTCTCTCTGTCTGTTCATGTTTCTCTCTTACCCCTCTCTCTCTGTCTGTTCATGTTTCTCCCTTACCCCTCTCTCTCTGTCTGTTCATGTTTCTCCCTTACACCTCTCTATGTCTGTTCATGTTTCTCTCTTACCCCTCTCTCTCTGTCTGTTCATGTTTCTCTCTTACCCCTCTCTCTCTGTCTGTTCATGTTTCTCCCTTATCCCTCTCTCTCTGTCTGTTCATGTTTCTCCCTTACCCCTCTCTCTCTGTCTGTTCATGTTTCTCTCTTACCCCTCTCTCTCTGTCTGTTCATGTTTCTCCCTTACCCCTCTCTCTCCGTCTGTTCATGTTTCTCCCTTACCCCTCTCTTTGTCTGTTCATGTTTCTCCTTACCCCTCTCTCTCTGTCTGTTCATGTTTCTCCCTTACCTCTCTCTCTGTCTGTTCATGTTTCTCCCTTACCCCTCTCTCTCTGTCTGTTCATGTTTCTCCCTTACCCCTCTCTCTCTGTCTGTTCATGTTTCTCCCTTACCTCTCTCTCTGTCTGTCTGTTCATGTTTTCTCTCTTACCCCTCTCTCTCTGTCTGTTCATGTTTCTCCCTTACCTCTCTCTTTGTCTGTCTGTTCATGTTTCTCCTTTACCCCTCTCTCTCTGTCTGTTCATGTTTCTCCCTTACCCCTCTCTCTCCGTCTGTTCATGTTTCTCCCTTACCCCTCTCTTTGTCTGTTCATGTTTCTCCTTACCCCTCTCTCTCTGTCTGTTCATGTTTCTCCCTTACCTCTCTCTCTGTCTGTTCATGTTTCTCCCTTACCCCTCTCTCTCTGTCTGTTCATGTTTCTCCCTTACCCCTCTCTCTCTGTCTGTTCATGTTTCTCCCTTACCTCTCTCTCTGTCTGTCTGTTCATGTTTTCTCTCTTACCCCTCTCTCTCTGTCTGTTCATGTTTCTCCCTTACCTCTCTCTTTGTCTGTCTGTTCATGTTTCTCCTTTACCCCTCTCTCTCTGTCTGTTCATGTTTCTCCCTTACCTCTCTCTCTGTCTGTCTGTTCATGTTTCTCCCTTACCTCTCTCTCTGTCTGTCTGTTCATGTTTCTCCCTTACCCCTCTCTCTCTGTCTGTTCATGTTTCTCCCTTACCTCTCTCTCTGTCTGTTCATGTTTCTCTCTTACCCCTCTCTCTCTGTCTGTTCATGCTTCTCCCTTACCCCTCTCTCTCTGTCTGTTCATGTTTCTCTCTTACCCCTCTCTCTCTGTGTTCATGTTTCTCTCTTACCCCTCTCTCTCTGTCTGTTCATGTTTCTCCCTTACCCCTCTCTCTCTGTCTGTTCAGGTTTTCCTATACCCCTCTCTCTCTCTGTCTGTTCATGTTTCTCTCTTACCCCTCTCTCTCTGTCTGTTCATGTTTCTCTCTTACCCCTCTCTCTCTGTCTGTTCATGTTTCTCCCTTACCCCTCTCTCTCTGTCTGTTCATGTTTCTCCTTTACCCCTCTCTCTCTGTCTGTTCATGTTTCTCCCTTACCTCTCTCTCTCTGTCTGTTCATGTTTCTCCCTTACCCCTCTCTCTCTGTCTGTTCATGTTTCTCCCTTACCCCTCTCTCTCTGTCTGTTCATGTTTCTCTCTTACCCCTCTCTCTCTGTCTGTTCATGTTTCTCTCTTACCCCTCTCTCTCTGTCTGTTCATGTTTCTCCCTTATCCCTCTCTCTCTGTCTGTTCATGTTTCTCCCTTACCCCTCTCTCTGTCTGTTCATGTTTCTCCCTTACCCCTCTCTCTGTCTGTTCATGTTTCTCCCTTACCTCTCTCTCTGTCTGTTCATGTTTCTCTCTTACCCCTCTCTCTCTGTCTGTTCATGTTTCTCCCTTACCCCTCTCTCTCTGTCTGTTCATGTTTCTCCCTTACCCCTCTCTCTCTGTCTGTTCATGTTTCTCCCTTACCCCTCTCTCTCTGTCGGTTCATGTTTCTCCTTTACCCCTCTCTCTCTGTCTGTTCATGTTTCTCCCTTAACCATCTCTCTCTGTCTGTTCATGTTTCTCCCTTACCCCTCTCTCTCTGTCTGTTCATGTTTCTCTCTTACCCCTCTCTCTCTGTCTGTTCATGTTTCTCTCTTACCCCTCTCTCTCTGTCTTTTCATGTTTCTCTCTTACCCCTCTCTCTCTGTCTGTTCATGTTTCTCCCTTACCCCTCTCTCTCTGTCTGTTCATGTTTCTCCCTTAGCCCCTTCTCTCTGTCTGTTCATGTTTCTCCCTTACCCCTCTCTCTGTCTGTTCATGTTTCTCCCTTACCCCTCTCTCTCTGTCTGTTCATGTTTCTCCCTTACCCCCCTCTCTCTCTCTCTGTCTGTTCATGTTTCTCCCTTACCCCTCTCTCTCTGTCTGTTCATGTTTCTCCCTTACCCCTCTCTCTCTGTCTGTTCATGTTTCTCCCTTACCCCTCTCTCTCTGTCTGTTCATGTTTCTCCCTTACCCCCCTCTCTCTCTCTGTCTGTTCATGTTTCTCCCTTACCCCTCTCTCTCTGTCTGTTCATGTTTCTCCCTTACCCCTCTCTCTGTCTGTCTGTTCATGTTTCTCTCTTACCCCTCTCTCTCTGTCTGTTCATGTTTCTCCCTTACCCCCCTCTCTCTCTCTGTCTGTTCATGTTTCTCACTTACCCCTCTCTCTCTGTCTGTTCATGTTTCTCCCTTACCCCTCTCTCTCTGTCTGTTCATGTTTCTCACTTACCCCTCTCTCTCTGTCTGTTCATGTTTTTCTCTTACCCCTCTCTCTCTGTCTGTTCATGTTTCTCTCTTACCCCTCTCTCTCTGTCTGTTCATGATTCTCCCTTAACCATCTCTCTCTGTCTGTTCATGTTTCTCCCTTACCCCTCTCTCTGTCTGGTCATGTTTCTCTCTTATCCCTCTCTCTCTGTCTGTTCATGTTTCTCTCTTACCCCTCTCTCTCTGTCTGTTCATGTTTCTCCTTTACCCCTCTCTCTCTGTCTGTTCATGTTTCTCCCTTAACCATCTCTCTCTGTCTGTTCATGTTTCTCCTTTACCCCTCTCTCTCTGTCTGTTCATGTTTCTCCCTTAACCATCTCTCTCTGTCTGTTCATGTTTCTCCCTTACCCCTCTCTCTCTCTGTCTGTTCATGTTTCTCTCTTACCCCTCTCTCTCTGTCTGTTCATGTTTGTCCCTTACCCCTCTCTCTCTGTCTGTTCATGTTTCTCCCTTACCCCCTCTCTCTCTGTCTGTTCATTTTTCTCCTTTACCCCTCTCTCTGTCTGTTCATGTTGCTCCCTTACCCCTCTCTCTCTGTCTGTTCATGTTTCTCCCTTACCCCTCTCTCTGTCTGTTCATGTTGCTCCCTTACCCCTCTCTCTCTGTCTGTTCATGTTTCTCCCTTACCCCCCTCTCTCTCTCTCTGTCTGTTCATGTTTATATTTTACCCCTCTCTCTCTGTCTGTTCATGTTTCTCCCTTACCCCTCTCTCTCTGTCTGTTCATGTTTCTCTCTTACCCCTCTCTCTCTGTCTGTTCATGTTTATCTCTTACCCCTCTCTCTCTGTTCATGTTTCTCCCTTACCCCTCTCTCTCTGTCTGTTCAGGTTTCTCCTATACCCCTCTCTCTCTGTCTGTTCATGTTTCTCTCTTACCACTCTCTCTCTGTCTGTTCATGTTTCTCCCTTACCCCTCTCTCTGTCTGTTCATGTTTCTCTCTTACCCCTCTCTCTCTGTCTGTTCATGTTTCTCTCTTACCCCTCTCTCTCTGTCTGTTCATGTTTCTCCCTTATCCCTCTCTCTCTGTCTGTTCATGTTTCTCCCTTACCCCTCTCTCTGTCTGTTCATGTTTCTCCCTTACCCCTCTCTCTGTCTGTTCATGTTTCTCCCTTACCTCTCTCTGTCTGTTCATGTTTCTCCCTTACCCCCCTCTCTCTCTGTCTGTTCATGTTTCTCCCTTACCCCTCTCTCTCTGTCTGTTCATGTTTCTCCCTTACCCCTCTCTCTCTGTCTGTTCATGTTTCTCTCTTACCCCTCTCTCTCTGTCTGTTCATGTTTCTCCCTTAACCATCTCTCTCTGTCTGTTCATGTTTCTCCCTTACCCCTCTCTCTCTGTCTGTTCATGTTTCTCTCTTACCCCTCTCTCTCTGTCTGTTCATGTTTCTCTCTTACCCCTCTCTCTCTGTCTGTTCATGTTTCTCCCTTACCCCCTTCTCTCTGTCTGTTCATGTTTCTCCCTTACCCCTCTCTCTGTCTGTTCTTGTTTCTCCCTTACCCCTCTCTCTCTGTCTGTTCATGTTTCTCCCTTACCCCCCTCTCTCTCTCTCTGTCTGTTCATGTTTCTCCCTTACCCCTCTCTCTCTGTCTGTTCATGTTTCTCCCTTACCCCTCTCTCTCTGTCTGTTCATGTTTCTCCCTTACCCCTCTCTCTCTGTCTGTTCATGTTTCTCCCTTACCCCCCTTTCTCTCTCTGTCTGTTCATGTTTCTCCCTTACCCCTCTCTCTCTGTCTGTTCATGTTTCTCCCTTACCTCTCTCTCTGTGTGTCTGTTCATGTTTCTCTCTTACCCCTCTCTCTCTGTCTGTTCATGTTTCTCCCTTACCCCCCCTTTCTCTCTGTCTGTTCATGTTTCTCCCTTACCCCTCTCTCTCTCTGTCTGTTCATGTTTCTCCCTTACCCCTCTCTCTCTGTCTGTTCATGTTTCTCTCTTACCCCTCTCTCTCTGTCTGTTCATGTTTCTCTCTTACCCCTCTCTCTCTGTCTGTTCATGTTTCTCCCTTACCCCTCTCTCTCTGTCTGTTCAGGTTTCTCCTATACCCCTCTCTCTCTCTGTCTGTTCATGTTTCTCTCTTACCCCTCTCTCTCTGTCTGTTCATGTTTCTCCTTTACCCCTCTCTCTCTGTCTGTTCATGTTTCTCCCTTACCCCTCTCTCTCTGTCTGTTCATGTTTCTCCCTTACCCCTCTCTCTCTGTCTGTTCATGTTTCTCCCTTACTCATCTCTCTCTGTCTGTTCATGTTTCTCCCTTACCCCTCTCTCTGTGTCTGTTCATGTTTCTCTCTTACCCCTCTCTCTCTGTCTGTTCATATTTCTCCCTTACCCCTCTCTCTCTGTTTGTTCATGTTTCTCCCTTACCCCTCTCTATGTCTGTTCATGTTTCTCTCTTACCCCTCTCTCTCTGTCTGTTCATGTTTCTCTCTTACCCCTCTCTCTCTGTCTGTTCATGTTTCTCCCTTATCCCTCTCTCTCTGTCTGTTCATGTTTCTCCCTTACCCCTCTCTCTCTGTCTGTTCATGTTTCTCTCTTACCCCTCTCTCTCTGTCTGTTCATGTTTCTCCCTTACCCCTCTCTCTCCGTCTGTTCATGTTTCTCCCTTACCCCTCTCTTTGTCTGTTCATGTTTCTCCTTACCCCTCTCTCTCTGTCTGTTCATGTTTCTCCCTTACCTCTCTCTCTGTCTGTTCATGTTTCTCCCTTACCCCTCTCTCTCTGTCTGTTCATGTTTCTCCCTTACCCCTCTCTCTCTGTCTGTTCATGTTTCTCCCTTACCTCTCTCTCTGTCTGTCTGTTCATGTTTTCTCTCTTACCCCTCTCTCTCTGTCTGTTCATGTTTCTCCCTTACCTCTCTCTTTGTCTGTCTGTTCATGTTTCTCCTTTACCCCTCTCTCTCTGTCTGTTCATGTTTCTCCCTTACCCCTCTCTCTCCGTCTGTTCATGTTTCTCCCTTACCCCTCTCTTTGTCTGTTCATGTTTCTCCTTACCCCTCTCTCTCTGTCTGTTCATGTTTCTCCCTTACCTCTCTCTCTGTCTGTTCATGTTTCTCTCTTACCCCTCTCTCTCTGTCTGTTCATGTTTCTCTCTTACCCCTCTCTCTCTGTCTGTTCATGTTTCTCCCTTACCCCTCTCTCTCTGTCTGTTCAGGTTTCTCCTATACCCCTCTCTCTCTCTGTCTGTTCATGTTTCTCTCTTACCCCTCTCTCTCTGTCTGTTCATGTTTCTCCTTTACCCCTCTCTCTCTGTCTGTTCATGTTTCTCCCTTACCCCTCTCTCTCTGTCTGTTCATGTTTCTCCCTTACCCCTCTCTCTCTGTCTGTTCATGTTTCTCCCTTACTCATCTCTCTCTGTCTGTTCATGTTTCTCCCTTACCCCTCTCTCTCTGTCTGTTCATGTTTCTCTCTTACCCCTCTCTCTCTGTCTGTTCATGTTTCTCCCTTACCCCTCTCTCTCTGTCTGTTCATGTTTCTCCCTTACCCCTCTCTATGTCTGTTCATGTTTCTCTCTTACCCCTCTCTCTCTGTCTGTTCATGTTTCTCTCTTACCCCTCTCTCTCTGTCTGTTCATGTTTCTCCCTTAGCCCTCTCTCTCTGTCTGTTCATGTTTCTCCCTTACCCCTCTCTCTCTGTCTGTTCATGTTTCTCTCTTACTCCTCTCTCTCTGTCTGTTCATGTTTCTCCCTTACCCCTCTCTCTCCGTCTGTTCATGTTTCTCCCTTACCCCTCTCTTTGTCTGTTCATGTTTCTCCTTACCCCTCTCTCTCTGTCTGTTCATGTTTCTCCCTTACCTCTCTCTCTGTCTGTTCATGTTTCTCCCTTACCCCTCTCTCTCTGTCTGTTCATGTTTCTCCCTTACCCCTCTCTCTCTGTCTGTTCATGTTTCTCCCTTACCTCTCTCTCTGTCTGTCTGTTCATGTTTTCTCTCTTACCCCTCTCTCTCTGTCTGTTCATGTTTCTCCCTTACCTCTCTCTTTGTCTGTCTGTTCATGTTTCTCCTTTACCCCTCTCTCTCTGTCTGTTCATGTTTCTCCCTTACCCCTCTCTCTCCGTCTGTTCATGTTTCTCCCTTACCCCTCTCTTTGTCTGTTCATGTTTCTCCTTACCCCTCTCTCTCTGTCTGTTCATGTTTCTCCCTTACCTCTCTCTCTGTCTGTTCATGTTTCTCCCTTACCCCTCTCTCTCTGTCTGTTCATGTTTCTCCCTTACCCCTCTCTCTCTGTCTGTTCATGTTTCTCCCTTACCTCTCTCTCTGTCTGTCTGTTCATGTTTTCTCTCTTACCCCTCTCTCTCTGTCTGTTCATGTTTCTCCCTTACCTCTCTCTTTGTCTGTCTGTTCATGTTTCTCCTTTACCCCTCTCTCTCTGTCTGTTCATGTTTCTCCCTTACCTCTCTCTCTGTCTGTCTGTTCATGTTTCTCCCTTACCTCTCTCTCTGTCTGTCTGTTCATGTTTCTCCCTTACCCCTCTCTCTCTGTCTGTTCATGTTTCTCCCTTACCTCTCTCTCTGTCTGTTCATGTTTCTCTCTTACCCCTCTCTCTCTGTCTGTTCATGCTTCTCCCTTACCCCTCTCTCTCTGTCTGTTCATGTTTCTCTCTTACCCCTCTCTCTCTGTGTTCATGTTTCTCTCTTACCCCTCTCTCTCTGTCTGTTCATGTTTCTCCCTTACCCCTCTCTCTCTGTCTGTTCAGGTTTTCCTATACCCCTCTCTCTCTCTGTCTGTTCATGTTTCTCTCTTACCCCTCTCTCTCTGTCTGTTCATGTTTCTCTCTTACCCCTCTCTCTCTGTCTGTTCATGTTTCTCCCTTACCCCTCTCTCTCTGTCTGTTCATGTTTCTCCTTTACCCCTCTCTCTCTGTCTGTTCATGTTTCTCCCTTACCTCTCTCTCTCTGTCTGTTCATGTTTCTCCCTTACCCCTCTCTCTCTGTCTGTTCATGTTTCTCCCTTACCCCTCTCTCTCTGTCTGTTCATGTTTCTCTCTTACCCCTCTCTCTCTGTCTGTTCATGTTTCTCTCTTACCCCTCTCTCTCTGTCTGTTCATGTTTCTCCCTTATCCCTCTCTCTCTGTCTGTTCATGTTTCTCCCTTACCCCTCTCTCTGTCTGTTCATGTTTCTCCCTTACCCCTCTCTCTGTCTGTTCATGTTTCTCCCTTACCTCTCTCTCTGTCTGTTCATGTTTCTCTCTTACCCCTCTCTCTCTGTCTGTTCATGTTTCTCCCTTACCCCTCTCTCTCTGTCTGTTCATGTTTCTCCCTTACCCCTCTCTCTCTGTCTGTTCATGTTTCTCCCTTACCCCTCTCTCTCTGTTGGTTCATGTTTCTCCTTTACCCCTCTCTCTCTGTCTGTTCATGTTTCTCCCTTAACCATCTCTCTCTGTCTGTTCATGTTTCTCCCTTACCCCTCTCTCTCTGTCTGTTCATGTTTCTCTCTTACCCCTCTCTCTCTGTCTGTTCATGTTTCTCTCTTACCCCTCTCTCTCTGTCTTTTCATGTTTCTCTCTTACCCCTCTCTCTCTGTCTGTTCATGTTTCTCCCTTACCCCTCTCTCTCTGTCTGTTCATGTTTCTCCATTAGCCCCTTCTCTCTGTCTGTTCATGTTTCTCCCTTACCCCTCTCTCTGTCTGTTCATGTTTCTCCCTTACCCCTCTCTCTCTGTCTGTTCATGTTTCTCCCTTACCCCCCTCTCTCTCTCTCTGTCTGTTCATGTTTCTCCCTTACCCCTCTCTCTCTGTCTGTTCATGTTTCTCCCTTACCCCTCTCTCTCTGTCTGTTCATGTTTCTCCCTTACCCCTCTCTCTCTGTCTGTTCATGTTTCTCCCTTACCCCCCTCTCTCTCTCTGTCTGTTCATGTTTCTCCCTTACCCCTCTCTCTCTGTCTGTTCATGTTTCTCCCTTACCCCTCTCTCTGTCTGTCTGTTCATGTTTCTCTCTTACCCCTCTCTCTCTGTCTGTTCATGTTTCTCCCTTACCCCCCTCTCTCTCTCTCTGTCTGTTCATGTTTCTCACTTACCCCTCTCTCTCTGTCTGTTCATGTTTCTCCCTTACCCCTCTCTCTCTGTCTGTTCATGTTTCTCACTTACCCCTCTCTCTCTGTCTGTTCATGTTTCTCCCTTACCCCTCTCTCTCTGTCTGTTCATGTTTCTCTCTTACCCCTCTCTCTCTGTCTGTTCATGTTTCTCTCTTACCCCTCTCTCTCTGTCTGTTCATGTTTCTCCTTTACCCCTCTCTCTCTGTCTGTTCATGTTTCTCCCTTACCTCTCTCTCTCTGTCTGTTCATGTTTCTCCCTTACCCCTCTCTCTCTGTCTGTTCATGTTTCTCCCTTACCCCTCTCTCTCTGTCTGTTCATGTTTCTCTCTTACCCCTCTCTCTCTGTCTGTTCATGTTTCTCCCTTACCCCTCTCTCTCTGTCTGTTCATGTTTCTCCCTTACCCCTCTCTCTGTCTGTTCATGTTTCTCCCTTACCCCTCTCTCTGTCTGTTCATGTTTCTCCCTTACCTCTCTCTCTGTCTGTTCATGTTTGTCTCTTACCCCTCTCTCTCTATCTGTTCATGTTTCTCCCTTACCCCTCTCTCTCTGTCTGTTCATGTTTCTCCCTTACCCCTCTCTCTCTGTCTGTTCATGTTTCTCCCTTACCCCTCTCTCTCTGTCGGTTCATGTTTCTCCTTTACCCCTCTCTCTCTGTCTGTTCATGTTTCTCCCTTAACCTGTCTAGGATCAGCGTGGCGCTAGCGGCACACCCCCCCCCCCCCCACTGAAAAACCAGTGCCGCGAAATTCAAAAAAAATATTTTTTTTAAATATTTAACTTTCACACATTAAAGTCCAATACAGCTAATGAAAGACACAGATCTTATGAATCCAGTCAACATTTCCGATTTTTAATATGTTTTACAGGGAAGACACAATATGTAAAGATGTACATCTATTACCTAAAAACACATTAGCATAATCCACCATCTTTTATTTGTCCACCAACACCAGTAGCCATCACCAATTCGGCTAAACTAAGATATTTATAGCCCCTAACCAACAAAAAAACTCATTAGATGACAGTCTGATAACATATTTATGGTATGGGATAGGTTTTGTTAGAAAAAAGTGCATATTTCAGGTATATGGCATAGTTTACAATTGCACCCACCATCACAAATGGACTAGAATAATTACAATGAGCAACGTGTTTACCTAACTACTAATCATCAAACATTTCGTAAAAATACACAGCATACACGAATCGAAAGACACAGATCCTGTGAATACAGACAATATTTCAGATTTTCTAAGTGTCTTACAGCGAAAACACAATAAATCGTTATATTAGCTTAGCACATAGCAATTAGCAGCCCAGCATTGATTCTAGCCAAAGTGAGCGATAAAAGTCAACATCGCCAAAAGATATAAATTTTTTCACTAACCTTCTCAGAATTCTTCCGATGACACTCCTGTAACATCACATTACAACATGCATATACAGTTTGATCGAAAATGTTTATATTTAGCCACCAAAATCATGGTTAGACAATGTGAAATGTAGACAAGCTGGTAAAGAAAACGTCCTTGCGCCACTTAGACAGTGATCTACTCTTATACATAAATACTCATAAACGTGACTAAAAAATATAGGGTGGACAGGGATTGATAGACAATTTAATTCTTAATACAATTGCGTTATTACATTTTTTAATTTATCCTTACTTTTCAATACAGTTTGCGCCAAGCGAAGCTACGTCAAAAAACATGGCGTCCTAAGCCACTAAAATGTTTCGACAGAAACACGATTTATCATAATAAAAATGTCCTACCTTGAGCTGTTCTTCCATCAGTATCTTGGGCAAAGGATCCTTTCTTGGGAGAAATCGTCTTTTGGTGGAAAGCTGTCCTCTTGCCATGTGGAAATGTCAACTACGTTCGGGATGAACTGAAAAGCGTGCCCAACTTTTCACATCGTTGCAAAAATAAATGTCCCAAAATCGCACTAAACGGATATAAATTGCTATAAAACGCTTTAAATTAACTACTTTGTGATGTTTGTAACTCCTATAACGAGTGAAAAGATGACCGGAGAAATATAACAGGCTAAACTAACGCTTGGAACAGGAGAGGGTCGGTGTCTTCCACGCGCGTTACGCAGCAAGAAAAGACTTGCTAGCTAAAGGTTTTTTTCATTTGTAGGGCCTGTGAACGAGCAATCGAGCCCGTTGGAATCGTCATCACGTAAAGGCATCCAGGGGAAGACGTAAGAAGTGTCCGTATAGTCATAGCAACGACAGTGCCCTTTTAAATGACTTCAGAAAAGTGGCCAACGTTTCTCAAATCTGACTCCATGTCAGGGAAATTGCTGTAGAATGGGCTCTGTTCCACTTAGAGACAAAATTTCAACTCCTATAGAAACTATAGACTGTTTTCTATCCAATAATAATAATAATATGCATATTGTACGATCAAGGATTTTGTGGGAAGCCGTTTAAAAAATTAGCCACATTAGCATAAATAGTCTAAACAGCGCCCCCATCCCCAACAGGTTAACCATCTCTCTCTGTCTGTTCATGTTTCTCCCTTACCCCTCTCTCTCTGTCTGTTCATGTTTCTCTCTTACCCCTCTCTCTCTGTCTGTTCATGTTTCTCTCTTACCCCTCTCTCTCTGTCTGTTCATGTTTCTCTCTTACCCCTCTCTCTCTGTCTGTTAATGTTTCTCCCTTACCCCTCTCTCTCTGTCTGTTCATGTTTCTCCCTTACCCCCTTCTCTCTGTCTGTTCATGTTTCTCCCTTACCCCTCTCTCTGTCTGTTCATGTTTCTCCCTTACCCCTCTCTCTCTGTCTGTTCATGTTTCTCCCTTACCCCCCTCTCTCTCTCTCTGTCTGTTCATGTTTCTCCCTTACCCCTCTCTCTCTGTCTGTTCATGTTTCTCCCTTACCCCTCTCTCTCTGTCTGTTCATGTTTCTCCCTTACCCCTCTCTCTCTGTCTGTTCATGTTTCTCCCTTACCCCCCTCTCTCTCTCTGTCTGTTCATGTTTCTCCCTTACCTCTCTCTCTGTCTGTTCATGTTTCTCTCTTACCCCTCTCTCTCTGTCTGTTCATGCTTCTCCCTTACCCCTCTCTCTCTGTCTGTTCATGTTTCTCTCTTACCCCTCTCTCTCTGTCTGTTCATGTTTCTCTCTTACCCCTCTCTCTCTGTCTGTTCATGTTTCTCCCTTACCCCTCTCTCTCTGTCTGTTCAGGTTTCTCCTATACCCCTCTCTCTCTCTGTCTGTTCATGTTTCTCTCTTACCCCTCTCTCTCTGTCTGTTCATGTTTCTCTCTTACCCCTCTCTCTCTGTCTGTTCATGTTTCTCCCTTACCCCTCTCTCTCTGTCTGTTCATGTTTCTCATTTACCCCTCTCTCTCTGTCTGTTCATGTTTCTCCCTTACCTCTCTCTCTCTGTCTGTTCATGTTTCTCCCTTACCCCTCTCTCTCTGTCTGTTCATGTTTCTCCCTTACCCCTCTCTCTCTGTCTGTTCATGTTTCTCTCTTACCCCTCTCTCTCTGTCTGTTCATGTTTCTCCCTTACCCCTCTCTCTCTGTCTGTTCATGTTTCTCCCTTACCCCTCTCTCTCTGTCTGTTCATGTTTCTCTCTTACCCCTCTCTGTCTGTTCATGTTTCTCTCTTACCCCTCTCTCTCTGTCTGTTCATGTTTCTCCCTTACCCCCCTCTCTCTCTGTCTGTTCATGTTTCTCCCTTACCCCTCTCTCTGTCTGTTCATGTTTCTCCCTTACCCCTCTCTCTGTCTGTTCATGTTTCTCCCTTACCTCTCTCTCTGTCTGTTCATGTTTCTCTCTTACCCCTCTCTCTCTGTCTGTTCATGTTTCTCCCTTACCCCTCTCTCTCTGTCTGTTCATGTTTCTCCCTTACCCCTCTCTCTCTGTCTGTTCATGTTTCTCCCTTACCCCTCTCTCTCTGTCGGTTCATGTTTCTCCTTTACCCCTCTCTCTCTGTCTGTTCATGTTTCTCCCTTAACCATCTCTCTCTGTCTGTTCATGTTTCTCCCTTACCCCTCTCTCTCTGTCTGTTCATGTTTATCTCTTACCCCTCTCTCTCTGTCTGTTCATGTTTCTCTCTTACCCCTCTCTCTCTGTCTGTTCATGTTTCTCTCTTACCCCTCTCTCTCTGTCTGTTCATGTTTCTCCCTTACCCCTCTCTCTCTGTCTGTTCATGTTTCTCCCTTACCCCCTTCTCTCTGTCTGTTCATGTTTCTCCCTTACCCCTCTCTCTGTCTGTTCATGTTTCTCCCTTACCCCTCTCTCTCTGTCTGTTCATGTTTCTCCCTTACCCCCCTCTCTCTCTCTCTGTCTGTTCATGTTTATCCCTTACCCCTCTCTCTCTGTCTGTTCATGTTTCTCCCTTACCCCTCTCTCTCTGTCTGTTCATGTTTCTCCCTTACCCCTCTCTCTCTGTCTGTTCATGTTTCTCCCTTACCCCCCTCTCTCTCTCTGTCTGTTCATGTTTCTCCCTTACCCCTCTCTCTGTCTGTCTGTTCATGTTTCTCTCTTACCCCTCTCTCTCTGTCTGTTCATGTTTCTCCCTTACCCCCCTCTCTCTCTCTGTCTGTTCATGTTTCTCACTTACCCCTCTCTCTCTGTCTGTTCATGTTTCTCCCTTACCCCTCTCTCTCTGTCTGTTCATGTTTCTCTCTTACCCCTCTCTCTGTCTATCTGTTCATGTTTCTCCCTTACCCCTCTCTCTCTGTCTGTTCATGTTTCTCTCTTACCCCTCTCTCTCTGTCTGTTCATGTTTCTCTCTTACCCCTCTCTCTCTGTCTGTTCATGTTTCTCCCTTACCCCTCTCTCTCTGTGTGTTCAGGTTTCTCCCTTACCCCTCTCTCTCTGTCTGTTCATGTTTCTCCCTTACCCCTCTCTCTCTCTGTCTGTTCATGTTTCTCCCTTACCCCTCTCTCTCTGTCTGTTCATGTTTCTCCTTTACCCCTCTCTCTCTGTCTGTTCATGTTTGTCCCTTACCTCTCTCTCTCTGTCTGTTCATGTTTCTCCCTTACCCCTCTCTCTCTGTCTGTTCATGTTTCTCCCTTACCCCTCTCTCTCTGTCTGTTCATGTTTCTCTCTTACCCCTCTCTCTCTGTCTGTTCATGTTTCTCCCTTACCCCTCTCTCTCTGTCTGTTCATGTTTCTCCCTTACCCCTCTCTCTGTCTGTTCATGTTTCTCCCTTACCCCTCTCTCTGTCTGTTCATGTTTCTCCCTTACCTCTCTCTCTGTCTGTTCATGTTTCTCTCTTACCCCTCTCTCTCTATCTGTTCATGTTTCTCCCTTACCCCTCTCTCTCTGTCTGTTCATGTTTCTCCCTTACCCCTCTCTCTCTGTCTGTTCATGTTTCTCCCTTACCCCTCTCTCTCTGTCGGTTCATGTTTCTCCTTTACCCCTCTCTCTCTGTCTGTTCATGTTTCTCCCTTAACCATCTCTCTCTGTCTGTTCATGTTTCTCCCTTACCCCTCTCTCTCTGTCTGTTCATGTTTCTCTCTTACCCCTCTCTCTCTGTCTGTTCATGTTTCTCTCTTACCCCTCTCTCTCTGTCTGTTCATGTTTCTCTCTTATCCCTCTCTCTCTGTCTGTTCATGTTTCTCTCTTACCCCTCTCTCTCTGTCTGTTCATGTTTCTCCCTTACCCCCTTCTCTCTGTCTGTTCATGTTTCTCCCTTACCCCTCTCTCTGTCTGTTCATGTTTCTCCCTTACCCCTCTCTCTCTGTCTGTTCATGTTTCTCCCTTACCCCACTCTCTCTCTCTCTCTGTTCATGTTTCTCCCTTACCCCTCTCTCTCTGTCTGTTCATGTTTCTCCCTTACCCCTCTCTCTCTGTCTGTTCATGTTTCTCCCTTACCCCTCTCTCTCTGTCTGTTCATGTTTCTCCCTTACCCCCCTCTCTCTCTCTGTCTGTTCATGTTTCTCTCTTACCCCTCTCTCTCTGTCTGTTCATGTTTCTCCCTTACCCCTCTCTCTCTGTCTGTTCATGTTTCTCCCTTACCCCCTTCTCTCTGTCTGTTCATGTTTCTCCCTTACCCCTCTCTCTGTCTGTTCATGTTTCTCCCTTACCCCTCTCTCTCTGTCTGTTCATGTTTCTCCCTTACCCCCCTCTCTGTCTCTCTGTCTGTTCATGTTTATCCCTTACCCCTCTCTCTCTGTCTGTTCATGTTTCTCCCTTACCCCTCTCTCTCTGTCTGTTCATGTTTCTCCCTTACCCCTCTCTCTCTGTCTGTTCATGTTTCTCCCTTACCCCCCTCTCTCTCTCTGTCTGTTCATGTTTCTCCCTTACCCCTCTCTCTCTGTCTGTTCATGTTTCTCCCTTACCCCTCTCTCTGTCTGTCTGTTCATGTTTCTCTCTTACCCCTCTCTCTCTGTCTGTTCATGTTTCTCCCTTATCCCCCTCTCTCTCTCTGTCTGTTCATGTTTCTCACTTACCCCTCTCTCTCTGTCTGTTCATGTTTCTCCCTTACCCCTCTCTCTCTGTCTGTTCATGTTTCTCTCTTACCCCTCTCTCTGTCTGTCTGTTCATGTTTCTCCCTTACCCCTCTCTCTCTGTCTGTTCATGTTTCTCTCTTACCCCTCTCTCTCTGTCTGTTCATGTTTCTCTCTTACCCCTCTCTCTCTGTCTGTTCATGTTTCTCCCTTACCCCTCTCTCTCTGTCTGTTCAGGTTTCTCCCTTACCCCTCTCTCTCTGTCTGTTCATGTTTCTCCCTTACCCCTCTCTCTCTCTGTCTGTTCATGTTTCTCCCTTACCCCTCTCTCTCTGTCTGTTCATGTTTCTCCTTTACCCCTCTCTCTCTGTCTGTTCATGTTTCTCCCTTACCTCTCTCTCTCTGTCTGTTCATGTTTCTCCCTTACCCCTATCTCTCTGTCTGTTCATGTTTCTCCCTTACCCCTCTCTCTCTGTCTGTTCATGTTTCTCTCTTACCCCTCTCTCTCTGTCTGTTCATGTTTCTCCCTTACCCCTCTCTCTCTGTCTGTTCATGTTTCTCCCTTACCCCTCTCTCTGTCTGTTCATGTTTCTCCCTTACCCCTCTCTCTGTCTGTTCATGTTTCTCCCTTACCTCTCTCTCTGTCTGTTCATGTTTCTCTCTTACCCCTCTCTCTCTATCTGTTCATGTTTCTCCCTTACCCCTCTCTCTCTGTCTGTTCATGTTTCTCCCTTACCCCTCTCTCTCTATCTGTTCATGTTTCTCCCTTACCCCTCTCTCTCTGTCGGTTCATGTTTCTCCTTTACCCCTCTCTCTCTGTCTGTTCATGTTTCTCCCTTAACCATCTCTCTCTGTCTGTTCATGTTTCTCCCTTACCCCTCTCTCTCTGTCTGTTCATGTTTCTCTCTTACCCCTCTCTCTCTGTCTGTTCATGTTTCTCTCTTACCCCTCTCTCTCTGTCTGTTCATGTTTCTCTCTTATCCCTCTCTCTCTGTCTGTTCATGTTTCTCCCTTACCCCTCTCTCTCTGTCTGTTCATGTTTCTCCCTTACCACCTTCTCTCTGTCTGTTCATGTTTCTCCCTTACCCCTCTCTCTGTCTGTTCATGTTTCTCCCTTACCCCTCTCTCTCTGTCTGTTCATGTTTCTCCCTTACCCCCCTCTCTCTCTCTCTGTCTGTTCATGTTTCTCCCTTACCCCTCTCTCTCTGTCTGTTCATGTTTCTCCCTTACCCCTCTCTCTCTGTCTGTTCATGTTTCTCCCTTACCCCTCTCTCTCTGTCTGTTCATGTTTCTCCCTTACCCCCCTCTCTCTCTCTGTCTGTTCATGTTTCTCCCTTACCCCTCTCTCTCTGTCTGTTCATGTTTCTCCCTTACCCCTCTCTCTGTCTGTCTGTTCATGTTTCTCTCTTACCCCTCTCTCTCTGTCTGTTCATGTTTCTCCCTTACCCCCCTCTCTCTCTCTGTCTGTTCATGTTTCTCACTTACCCCTCTCTCTCTGTCTGTTCATGTTTATCCCTTACCCCTCTCTCTCTGTCTGTTCATGTTTCTCCCTTACCCCTCTCTCTCTGTCTGTTCATGTTTCTCCCTTACCCCTCTCTCTCTGTCTGTTCATGTTTCTCCCTTACCCCCCTCTCTCTCTCTGTCTGTTCATGTTTCTCCCTTACCCCTCTCTCTCTGTCTGTTCATGTTTCTCCCTTACCCCTCTCTCTGTCTGTCTGTTCATGTTTCTCTCTTACCCCTCTCTCTCTGTCTGTTCATGTTTCTCCCTTACCCCCCTCTCTCTCTCTGTCTGTTCATGTTTCTCACTTACCCCTCTCTCTCTGTCTGTTCATGTTTCTCCCTTACCCCTCTCTCTCTGTCTGTTCATGTTTCTCTCTTACCCCTCTCTCTGTCTGTCTGTTCATGTTTCTCCCTTACCCCTCTCTCTCTGTCTGTTCATGTTTCTCTCTTACCCCTCTCTCTCTGTCTGTTCATGTTTCTCTCTTACCCCTCTCTCTCTGTCTGTTCATGTTTCTCCCTTACCCCTCTCTCTCTGTCTGTTCAGGTTTCTCCCTTACCCCTCTCTCTCTGTCTGTTCATGTTTCTCCCTTACCCCTCTCTCTCTCTG